>NC_138300.1:50042500-50352500 GCF_965601325.2 Salmo salar
TATTACAGCGTGCCGCAGCCCTGAAAGGAATACACGCATGAGACAGATGCATGAAATACTACACACTGAAGCATACATCCCACACACTGAAGCATACATCCCACACACTGAAGCATACATCCCACACACTGAAGCATACATCCCACACACTGAAGCGTACATCCCACACACACAAGTTACACTCTCAATGTCAACAGCATCTCAAAGCCACCCCAAAGAAAAACACACACAAGTTAAACAAAGACATACATAATGAAAATGTTACACATACACAGTCACACACAGTAATTTCCCCGTAGACCAGTAATTCAGTGGTAAATAAACAGAGTATTTCACCTACCTGGCTACAGTGGCCAGCACCATGCGTGCAGCCAGCTCCTTGTAGTACTCTGTGCGGACTATATTGGAGCCATAGTGGCGCATCGTGACGTTCAGGGACTTGGAGTAGAGGGAGCCCGTGTCCGTGGACGTCACAGAGATGATGCCCAGGTTCCGGATGTTCCGGAAAGCAGAGTCCAGATAATTGACCGCCGTGCCGAACGGGTCCAGGTGTCTGAGGGGGTCACCATGGAAACAACGGTTGGTGTGTGTTCGGCTTGATGGATAATGTGAAGCGTCTATAGAACCCCTGCAGGCCATCATATACTGTAAACAGGGTTACTGAATGATACAACATTGGGCTCTGAAGCCTTCTAGACTGAGTGATTGTTTGACAAATGTCAAGACAAACGATAGAGGAGAAAAAGGAGAAAGAAAGGAGGTGACGTTTCTCGCTACAGAGATGCACCCCCACCAATAAGACGTTCCCTCCCTATCTCCCCCCACCAATAAGACGTTCCCTCCCTATCTCCCCCCACCAATAAGACGTTCCCTCCCTATCGACTCCCACCCCCACCAATAAGACGTTCCCTCCCTATCTCCCCCCACCAATAAGACGTTCCCTCCCTATCGACTCCCACCCCCACCAATAAGACGTTCCCTCCCTATCGCCCCCCACCCCCACCAATAAGACGTTCCCTCCCTATCGCCCCCCACCCCCACCAATAAGACGTTCCCTCCCCATCTCCCCCCACCAATAAGACGTTCCCTCCCCATCTCCCCCCACCAATAAGACGTTCCCTCCCCATCTCCCCCCACCAATAAGACGTTCCCTCCCCATGTCCCCCCACCAATAAGACGTTCCCTCCCCATCTCCCCCACCAATAAGACGTTCCCTCCCCATCTCCCCCCACCAATAAGACGTTCCCTCCCTATCTCCCCCCACCAATAAGACGTTCCCTCCCTATCTCCTCCCACCCCCATCAATAAGACATTCCCTCCCTATCTCCTCCCACCCCCACCAATAAGACGTTCCCTCCCTATCCCCTCCCACCCCCACCGATAAGACGTTCCCTCCCTATCTCCTCCCACCACCACCCCCATCGATAAGACGTTCCCTCCCTATCTCCTCCCACCACCACCCCCATCGATAAGACGTTCCCTCCCTATCTCCTCCCACCACCACCCCCATCAATAAGACGTTCCCTCCCTATCTCCTCCCACCCCCACCAATAAGACGTTCCCTCCCTATCGCCCCCCACCCCCACCAATAAGACGTTCCCTCCCTATCGCCCCCCACCCCCACCAATAAGACGTTCCCTCCCCATCTCCCCCCACCAATAAGACGTTCCCTCCCCATCTCCCCCACCAATAAGACGTTCCCTCCCCATCTCCCCCCACCAATAAGACGTTCCCTCCCCATCTCCCCCCACCAATAAGACGTTCCCTCCCCATGTCCCCCCACCAATAAGACGTTCCCTCCCCATCTCCCCCCACCAATAAGACGTTCCCTCCCCATCTCCCCCCACCAATAAGACGTTCCCTCCATATCTCCTCCCACCCCCATCAATAAGACGTTCCCTCCATATCTCCTCCCACCCCCATCAATAAGACGTTCCCTCCCTATCTCCTCCCACCCCCACCAATAAGACGTTCCCTCCCTATCTTCTCCCACCCCCACCGATAAGACGTTCCCTCCCTATCTCCTCCCACCACCACCCCCATCGATAAGACGTTCCCTCCCTATCTCCTCCCACCACCACCCCCATCGATAAGACGTTCCCTCCCTATCTCCTCCCACCACCACCCCATCGATAAGACGTTCCCTCCCTATCTCCTCCCACCACCACCCCCATCGATAAGACGTTCCCTCCCTATCTCCTCCCACCCCCACCAATAAGACGTTCCCTCCCTATCTCCTCCCACCCCCACCAATAAGACGTTCCCTCCCTATCTCCTCCCACCCCAACCAATAAGACGTTCCCTCCCTATCTCCTCCCACCACCACCCCCATCAATAAGACGTTCCCTCCCTAACTCCTCCCACCACCATCGATAAGACGTTCCCTCCCTATCTCCTCCCACCACCACCCCCACCGATAAGACGTTCCCTCCCTATCTCCTCCCACCCCCACCAATAAGACGTTCCCTCCCTATCTCCTCCCACCCCCACCAATAAGACGTTCCCTCCCTATCTCCTCCCACCACCACCCCCATCAATAAGACGTTCCCTCCCTATCTCTTCCCACCACCACCCCCATCGATAAGACGTTCCCTCCCTATCTCTTCCCACCACCCCCATCGATAAGACGTTCCCTCCCTATCTCCTCCCACCACCACCCCCATCGATAAGACGTTCCCTCCCTATCTCCTCCCACCACCACCCCCATCGATAAGACGTTCCCTCCCTATCTCCTCCCACCACCACCCCCATCGATAAGACGTTCCCTCCCTATCTCCTCCCACCACCACCCCCATCGATAAGACGTTCCCTCCCTATCTCCTCCCACCACCACCCCCATCGATAAGACGTTCCCTCCCTATCTCCTCCCACCACCACCCCCATCGATAAGACGTTCCCTCCCTATCTCCTCCCACCACCACCCCCATCGATAAGACGTTCCCTCCCTATCTCCTCCCACCACCACCCCCATCGATAAGACGTTCCCTCCCTATCTCCTCCCACCCCCATCAATAAGACGTTCCCTCCCTATCTCCTCCCACCACCACCCCCATCGATAAGTTCGTTCCCTCCCTATCTCCTCCCACCACCACCCCCCCATCGATAAGACGTTCCCTCCCTATCTCCTCCCACCACCCCCCCCATCGATAAGACGTTCCCTCCCTATCTCCTCCCACCACCACCCCCATCGATAAGACGTTCCCTCCCTATCTCCTCCCACCACCACCCCCATCGATAAGACGTTCCCTCCCTATCTCCTCCCACCCCCACCCCCATCGATAAGACGTTCCCTCCCTATCGACTCCCACCCCCACCAATAAGACGTTCCCTCCCTATCTCCCCCCACCAATAAGACGTTCCCTCCCTATCTCCCCCCACCAATAAGACGTTCCCTCCCTATCGACTCCCACCCCCACCAATAAGACGTTCCCTCCCTATCGCCCCCCACCCCCACCAATAAGACGTTCCCTCCCCATCTCCCCCCACCAATAAGACGTTCCCTCCCCATCTCCCCCCACCAATAAGACGTTCCCTCCCCATCTCCCCCCACCAATAAGACGTTCCCTCCCCATCTCCCCCCACCAATAAGACGTTCCCTCCCCATGTCCCCCCACCAATAAGACGTTCCCTCCCCATCTCCCCCACCAATAAGACGTTCCCTCCCCATCTCCCCCCACCAATAAGACGTTCCCTCCCTATCTCCCCCCACCAATAAGACGTTCCCTCCCTATCTCCTCCCACCCCCATCAATAAGACATTCCCTCCCTATCTCCTCCCACCCCCACCAATAAGACGTTCCCTCCCTATCCCCTCCCACCCCCACCGATAAGACGTTCCCTCCCTATCTCCTCCCACCACCACCCCCATCGATAAGACGTTCCCTCCCTATCTCCTCCCACCACCACCCCCATCGATAAGACGTTCCCTCCCTATCTCCTCCCACCACCACCCCCATCGATAAGACGTTCCCTCCCTATCTCCTCCCACCACCACCCCCATCAATAAGACGTTCCCTCCCTATCTCCTCCCACCCCCACCAATAAGACGTTCCCTCCCTATCTCCCCCCACCCCCACCAATAAGACGTTCCCTCCCTATCGCCCCCCACCCCCACCAATAAGACGTTCCCTCCCTATCTCCCCCCACCCCCACCAATAAGACGTTCCCTCCCCATCTCCCCCCACCAATAAGACGTTCCCTCCCCATCTCCCCCACCAATAAGACGTTCCCTCCCCATCTCCCCCCACCAATAAGACGTTCCCTCCCCATCTCCCCCCACCAATAAGACGTTCCCTCCCCATCTCCCCCCCACCAATAAGACGTTCCCTCCCCATCTCCCCCCACCCCCATCATAAGACGTTCCCTCCCTATCTCCCCCCACCCCCATCATAAGACGTTCCCTCCCTATCTCCTCCCCCACCCCCATCAATAAGACGTTCCCTCCCTATCTCCTCCCACCCCCCATCAATAAGACGTTCCCTCCCTATCTCCTCCCACCCCCACCAATAAGACGTTCCCTCCCTATCTCCTCCCACCCCCATCGATAAGACGTTCCCTCCCTATCTCCTCCCACCACCACCCCCATCGATAAGACGTTCCCTCCCTATCTCCTCCCACCACCACCCCCATCGATAAGACGTTCCCTCCCTATCTCCTCCCACCACCACCCCCATCGATAAGACGTTCCCTCCCTATCTCCTCCCACCACCACCCCCATCGATAAGACGTTCCCTCCCTATCTCCTCCCACCCCCACCAATAAGACGTTCCCTCCCTATCTCCTCCCACCCCCACCAATAAGACGTTCCCTCCCTATCTCCTCCCACCACCACCCCCATCAATAAGACGTTCCCTCCCTAACTCCTCCCACCACCATCGATAAGACGTTCCCTCCCTATCTCCTCCCACCACCACCCCCACCGATAAGACGTTCCCTCCCTATCTCCTCCCACCCCCACCAATAAGACGTTCCCTCCCTATCTCCTCCCACCCCCACCAATAAGACGTTCCCTCCCTATCTCCTCCCACCACCACCCCCATCGATAAGACGTTCCCTCCCTATCTCCTCCCACCACCACCCCCATCGATAAGACGTTCCCTCCCTATCTCCTCCCACCACCCCCATCGATAAGACGTTCCCTCCCTATCTCCTCCCACCACCACCCCCATCGATAAGACGTTCCCTCCCTATCTCCTCCCACCACCACCCCCATCGATAAGACGTTCCCTCCCTATCTCCTCCCACCACCACCACCCCCATCAATAAGACGTTCCCTCCATATCTCCTCCCACCACCCCCCCCATCGATAAGACGTTCCCTCCCTATCTCCTCCCACCCCCATCGATAAGACGTTCCCTCCCTATCTCCTCCCACCACCACCCCCATCGATAAGACGTTCCCTCCCTATCTCCTCCCACCACCACCCCCCCATCGATAAGACGTTCCCTCCCTATCTCCTCCCACCACCACCCCCATCGATAAGACGTTCCCTCCCTATCTCCTCCCACCACCACCCCCATCGATAAGACGTTCCCTCCCTATCTCCTCCCACCACCACCCCCATCGATAAGACGTTCCCTCCCTATCTCCTCCCACCACCACCCCCCATCGATAAGACGTTCCCTCCCTATCTCCTCCCACCACCACCCCCCCATCGATAAGACGTTCCCTCCCTATCTCCTCCCACCACCACCCCCATCGATAAGACGTTCCCTCCCTATCTCCTCCCACCACCACCCCCCCATCGATAAGACGTTCCCTCCCTATCTCCTCCCACCACCCCCCCCATCGATAAGACGTTCCCTCCCTATCTCCTCCCACCACCACCCCCATCGATAAGACGTTCCCTCCCTATCTCCTCCCACCACCACCCCCATCGATAAGACGTTCCCTCCCTATCTCCTCCCACCACCACCCCCATCGATAAGACGTTCCCTCCCTATCTCCTCCCACCCCCATCAATAAGACGTTCCCTCCCTATCTCCTCCCACCACCACCCCCATCGATAAGACGTTCCCTCCCTATCTCCTCCCACCCCCATCAATAAGACGTTCCCTCCCTATCTCCTCCCACCCCCACCAATAAGGCGTTCCCTCCCTATCTCCTCCCACCCCCATCGATAAGACGTTCCCTCCCTATCTCCTCCCACCACCCCCATCGATAAGACGTTCCCTCCCTATCTCCTCCCACCACCCCCATCGATAAGACGTTCCCTCCCTATCTCCTCCCACCACCCCCATCGATAAGACGTTCCCTCCCTATCTCCTCCCATCACCCCCATCGATAAGACGTTCCCTCCCTATCTCCTCCCACCCCCATCGATAAGACGTTCCCTCCCTATCTCCTCCCACCACCACCCCCATCGATAAGACGTTCCCTCCCTATCTCCTCCCACCACCACCCCCATCAATAAGACGTTCCCTCCCTATCTCCTCCCACCACCATCCCCATCGATAAGACGTTCCCTCCCTATCTCCTCCCACCACCCCCATCGATAAGACGTTCCCTCCCTATCTCCTCCCACCACCCCCATCGATAAGACGTTCCCTCCCTATCTCCTCCCACCCCCATCGATAAGACGTTCCCTCCCTATCTCCTCCCACCACCACCCCCATCAATAAGATGTTCCCTCCCTATCTCCTCCCACCACCACCCCCATCGATAAGACGTTCCCTCCCTATCTCCTCCCACCACCACCCCCCCATCGATAAGACGTTCCCTCCCTATCTCCTCCCACCACCCCCCCCATCGATAAGACGTTCCCTCCCTATCTCCTCCCACCACCACCCCCATCGATAAGACGTTCCCTCCCTATCTCCTCCCACCCCCATCAATAAGACGTTCCCTCCCTATCTCCTCCCACCACCACCCCCATCGATAAGACGTTCCCTCCCTATCTCCTCCCACCCCCACCAATAAGGCGTTCCCTCCCTATCTCCTCCCACCCCACCAATAAGGCGTTCCCTCCCTATCTCCTCCCACCACCCCCCCATCAATAAGACGTTCCCTCCCTATCTCCTCCCACCACCCCCCCATCAATAAGACGTTCCCTCCCTATCTCCTCCCACCACCCCCATCGATAAGACGTTCCCTCCCTATCTCCTCCCACCACCCCCATCGATAAGACGTTCCCTCCCTATCTCCTCCCACCACCCCCATCGATAAGACGTTCCCTCCCTATCTCCTCCCACCACCCCCATCGATAAGACGTTCCCTCCCTATCTCCTCCCACCACCCCCATCGATAAGACGTTCCCTCCCTATCTCCTCCCACCCCCATCGATAAGACGTTCCCTCCCTATCTCCTCCCACCACCACCCCCATCAATAAGACGTTCCCTCCCTATCTCCTCCCACCACCATCCCCATCGATAAGACGTTCCCTCCCTATATCCTCCCACCACCACCCCCATCGATAAGACGTTCCCTCCCTATCTCCTCCCACCACCACCCCCATCGATAAGACGTTCCCTCCCTATCTCCTCCCACCCCCACCAATAAGACGTTCCCTCCCTATCTCCTCCCACCCCCACCAATAAGACGTTCCCTCCCTATCTCCTCCCACCACCACCCCCATCAATAAGACGTTCCCTCCCTAACTCCTCCCACCACCATCGATAAGACGTTCCCTCCCTATCTCCTCCCACCACCACCCCCACCGATAAGACGTTCCCTCCCTATCTCCTCCCACCCCCACCAATAAGACGTTCCCTCCCTATCTCCTCCCACCCCCACCAATAAGACGTTCCCTCCCTATCTCCTCCCACCCCAACCAATAAGACGTTCCCTCCCTATCTCTTCCCACCACCCCCATCGATAAGACGTTCCCTCCCTATCTCTTCCCACCACCCCCATCGATAAGACGTTCCCTCCCTATCTCCTCCCACCACCACCCCCATCGATAAGACGTTCCCTCCCTATCTCCTCCCACCACCACCCCCATCAATAAGACGTTCCCTCCCTAACTCCTCCCACCACCATCGATAAGACGTTCCCTCCCTATCTCCTCCCACCACCACCCCCACCGATAAGACGTTCCCTCCCTATCTCCTCCCACCCCCACCAATAAGACGTTCCCTCCCTATCTCCTCCCACCCCCACCAATAAGACGTTCCCTCCCTATCTCCTCCCACCCCAACCAATAAGACGTTCCCTCCCTATCTCTTCCCACCACCCCCATCGATAAGACGTTCCCTCCCTATCTCTTCCCACCACCCCCATCGATAAGACGTTCCCTCCCTATCTCCTCCCACCACCACCCCCATCGATAAGACGTTCCCTCCCTATCTCCTCCCACCACCACCCCCATCGATAAGACGTTCCCTCCCTATCTCCTCCCACCACCATCCCCATCGATAAGACGTTCCCTCCCTATCTCCTCCCACCACCACCCGCATCGATAAGACGTACCCTCCCTATCTCCTCCCACCCCCACCAATAAGACGTTCCCTACCTATCTCCTCCCACCCCCACCAATAAGACGTTCCCTACCTATCTCCTCCCACCACCACCCCCACCGATAAGACGTTCCCTACCTATCTCCTCCCACCACCACCCCCACCGATAAGACGTTCCCTACCTATCTCCTCCCACCACCACCCCCATCAATAAGACGTTCCCTCCCTATCTCCTCCCACCACCATCGATAAGACCTTCCCTCCCTATCTCCTCCCACCACCATCGATAAGACGTTCCCTCCCTATCTCCTCCCACCACCATCGATAAGACGTTCCCTCCCTATCTCCTCCCACCACCATCGATAAGACGTTCCCTCCCTATCTCCTCCCACCACCATCGATAAGACGTTCCCTCCCTATCTCCTCCCACCACCATCGATAAGACGTTCCCTCCCTATCTCCTCCCACCACCATCGATAAGACGTTCCCTCCCTATCTCCTCCCCCCACCATCGATAAGACGTTCCCTCCCTATCTCCTCCCCCCATCGATAAGACGTTCCCTCCCTATCTCCTCCCCCCATCGATAAGACGTTCCCTCCCTATCTCCTCCCCCCATCGATAAGACGTTCCCTCCCTATCTCCTCCCACCACCACCCCCATCGATAAGACGTTCCCTCCCTATCTCCTCCCACCACCACCCCCATCGATAAGACGTTCCCTCCCTATCTCCTCCCACCACCACCCCCATCGATAAGACGTTCCCTCCCTATCTCCTCCCACCACCACCCCCATCGATAAGACGTTCCCTCCCTATCTCCTCCCACCACCACCCCCATCGATAAGACGTTCCCTCCCTATCTCCTCCCACCAATAAGACGTTCCCTCCCTATCTCCTCCCACCAATAAGACGTTCCCTCCCTATCTCCTCCCACCACCCCCATCGATAAGACGTTCCCTCCCTATCTCCTCCCACCCCCATCGATAAGACGTTCCCTCCCTATCTCCTCCCACCACCACCCCCATCAATAAGACGTTCCCTCCCTATCTCCTCCCACCACCATCCCCATCGATAAGACGTTCCCTCCCTATATCCTCCCACCAATAAGACGTTCCCTCCCTATCTCCTCCCACCACCCCCATCGATAAGACGTTCCCTCCCTATCTCCTCCCACCCCCATCGATAAGACGTTCCCTCCCTATCTCCTCCCACCACCACCCCCATCAATAAGACGTTCCCTCCCTATCTCCTCCCACCACCACCCCCATCGATAAGACGTTCCCTCCCTATCTCCTCCCACCACCACCCCCATCGATAAGACGTTCCCTCCCTATCTCCTCCCACCCCCACCAATAAGACGTTCCCTCCCTATCTCCTCCCACCCCCACCAATAAGACGTTCCCTCCCTATCTCCTCCCACCACCACCCCCATCAATAAGACGTTCCCTCCCTAACTCCTCCCACCACCATCGATAAGACGTTCCCTCCCTATCTCCTCCCACCACCACCCCCACCGATAAGACGTTCCCTCCCTATCTCCTCCCACCCCCACCAATAAGACGTTCCCTCCCTATCTCCTCCCACCCCCACCAATAAGACGTTCCCTCCCTATCTCCTCCCACCCCAACCAATAAGACGTTCCCTCCCTATCTCTTCCCACCACCCCCATCGATAAGACGTTCCCTCCCTATCTCTTCCCACCACCCCCATCGATAAGACGTTCCCTCCCTATCTCCTCCCACCACCACCCCCATCGATAAGACGTTCCCTCCCTATCTCCTCCCACCACCACCCCCATCAATAAGACGTTCCCTCCCTAACTCCTCCCACCACCATCGATAAGACGTTCCCTCCCTATCTCCTCCCACCACCACCCCCACCGATAAGACGTTCCCTCCCTATCTCCTCCCACCCCCACCAATAAGACGTTCCCTCCCTATCTCCTCCCACCCCCACCAATAAGACGTTCCCTCCCTATCTCCTTCCACCCCAACCAATAAGACGTTCCCTCCCTATCTCTTCCCACCACCCCCATCGATAAGACGTTCCCTCCCTATCTCTTCCCACCACCCCCATCGATAAGACGTTCCCTCCCTATCTCCTCCCACCACCACCCCCATCGATAAGACGTTCCCTCCCTATCTCCTCCCACCACCACCCCCATCGATAAGACGTTCCCTCCCTATCTCCTCCCACCACCATCCCCATCGATAAGACGTTCCCTCCCTATATCCTCCCACCACCACCCCCATCGATAAGACGTTCCCTCCCTATCTCCTCCCACCACCACCCGCATCGATAAGACGTACCCTCCCTATCTCCTCCCACCCCCACCAATAAGACGTTCCCTACCTATCTCCTCCCACCACCACCCCCATCGATAAGACGTTCCCTCCCTATCTCCTCCCACCCCCACCAATAAGACGTTCCCTACCTATCTTCTCCCACCCCCACCGATAAGACGTTCCCTCCCTATCTCCTCCCACCACCACCCCCATCGATAAGACGTTCCCTACCTATCTCCTCCCACCACCACCCCCATCGATAAGACGTTCCCTCCCTATCTCCTCCCACCACCACCCCATCGATAAGACGTTCCCTCCCTATCTCCTCCCACCACCACCCCCATCGATAAGACGTTCCCTCCCTATCTCCTCGCCGCCCCCACCAATAAGACGTTCCCTCCCTATCTCCTCCCACCCCCACCAATAAGACGTTCCCTCCCTATCTCCTCCCACCCCAACCAATAAGACGTTCCCTCCCTATCTCCTCCCACCACCACCCCCATCAATAAGACGTTCCCTCCCTAACTCCTCCCACCACCATCGATAAGACGTTCCCTCCCTATCTCCTCCCACCACCACCCCCACCGATAAGACGTTCCCTCCCTATCTCCTCCCACCCCCACCAATAAGACGTTCCCTCCCTATCTCCTCCCACCCCCACCAATAAGACGTTCCCTCCCTATCTCCTCCCACCCCAACCAATAAGACGTTCCCTCCCTATCTCCTCCCACCACCACCCCCATCAATAAGACGTTCCCTCCCTATCTCTTCCCACCACCCCCATCGATAAGACGTTCCCTCCCTATCTCCTCCCACCACCACCCCCATCGATAAGACGTTCCCTCCCTATCTCCTCCCACCACCACCCCCATCGATAAGACGTTCCCTCCCTATCTCCTCCCACCACCACCCCCATCGATAAGACGTTCCCTCCCTATCTCCTCCCACCACCACCCCCATCGATAAGACGTTCCCTCCCTATCTCCTCCCACCACCACCCCCATCGATAAGACGTTCCCTCCCTATCTCCTCCCACCACCACCCCCATCGATAAGACGTTCCCTCCCTATCTCCTCCCACCACCACCCCCATCGATAAGACGTTCCCTCCCTATCTCCTCCCACCACCACCCCCATCGATAAGACGTTCCCTCCCTATCTCCTCCCACCCCCATCAATAAGACGTTCCCTCCCTATCTCCTCCCACCACCACCCCCATCGATAAGTTCGTTCCCTCCCTATCTCCTCCCACCACCACCCCCATCGATAAGACGTTCCCTCCCTATCTCCTCCCACCCCCACCCCCATCGATAAGACGTTCCCTCCCTATCTCCTCCCACCACCCCCCCCCCCATCGATAAGACGTTCCCTCCCTATCTCCTCCCACCACCCCCCCCCCCATCGATAAGACGTTCCCTCCCTATCTCCTCCCACCACCACCCCCATCGATAAGACGTTCCCTCCCTATCTCCTCCCACCACCCCCCCATCGATAAGACGTTCCCTCCCTATCTCCTCCCACCCCCATCAATAAGACGTTCCCTCCCTATCTCCTCCCACCACCACCCCCATCGATAAGACGTTCCCTCCCTATCTCCTCCCACCCCCACCAATAAGGCGTTCCCTCCCTATCTCCTCCCACCCCCACCAATAAGGCGTTCCCTCCCTATCTCCTCCCACCACCATCGATAAGGCGTTCCCTCCCTATCTCCTCCCACCACCCCCCCATCAATAAGACGTTCCCTCCCTATCTCCTCCCACCACCCCCATCGATAAGACGTTCCCTCCCTATCTCCTCCCACCACCCCCATCGATAAGACGTTCCCTCCCTATCTCCTCCCACCACCCCCATCGATAAGACGTTCCCTCCCTATCTCCTCCCACCACCCCCATCGATAAGACGTTCCCTCCCTATCTCCTCCCACCACCCCCATCGATAAGACGTTCCCTCCCTATCTCCTCCCACCACCCCCATCGATAAGACGTTCCCTCCCTATCTCCTCCCACCACCCCCATCGATAAGACGTTCCCTCCCTATCTCCTCCCACCACCCCCATCGATAAGACGTTCCCTCCCTATCTCCTCCCACCCCCATCGATAAGACGTTCCCTCCCTATCTCCTCCCACCACCACCCCCATCAATAAGACGTTCCCTCCCTATCTCCTCCCACCACCATCCCCATCGATAAGACGTTCCCTCCCTATATCCTCCCACCACCACCCCCATCGATAAGACGTTCCCTCCCTATCTCCTCCCACCACCACCCCCATCGATAAGACGTTCCCTCCCTATCTCCTCCCACCCCCACCAATAAGACGTTCCCTCCCTATCTCCTCCCACCCCCACCAATAAGACGTTCCCTCCCTATCTCCTCCCACCACCACCCCCATCAATAAGACGTTCCCTCCCTAACTCCTCCCACCACCATCGATAAGACGTTCCCTCCCTATCTCCTCCCACCACCACCCCCACCGATAAGACGTTCCCTCCCTATCTCCTCCCACCCCCACCAATAAGACGTTCCCTCCCTATCTCCTCCCACCCCCACCAATAAGACGTTCCCTCCCTATCTCCTCCCACCACCACCCCCATCGATAAGACGTTCCCTCCCTATCTCCTCCCACCACCACCCCCATCGATAAGACGTTCCCTCCCTATCTCCTCCCACCACCACCCCCATCGATAAGACGTTCCCTCCCTATCTCCTCCCACCACCACCCCCATCGATAAGACGTTCCCTCCGTATCTCCTCCCACCACCACCCCCATCGATAAGACGTTCCCTCCCTATCTCCTCCCACCACCACCACCCCCATCAATAAGACGTTCCCTCCATATCTCCTCCCACCACCCCCCCATCGATAAGACGTTCCCTCCCTATCTCCTCCCACCCCCATCGATAAGACGTTCCCTCCCTATCTCCTCCCACCACCACCCCCATCGATAAGACGTTCCCTCCCTATCTCCTCCCACCACCACCCCCCCATCGATAAGACGTTCCCTCCCTATCTCCTCCCACCACCCCCCCCATCGATAAGACGTTCCCTCCCTATCTCCTCCCACCACCACCCCCATCGATAAGACGTTCCCTCCCTATCTCCTCCCACCACCACCCCCCCATCGATAAGACGTTCCCTCCCTATCTCCTCCCACCACCACCCCCCCATCGATAAGACGTTCCCTCCCTATCTCCTCCCACCACCACCCCCCCATCGATAAGACGTTCCCTCCCTATCTCCTCCCACCACCACCCCCATCGATAAGACGTTCCCTCCCTATCTCCTCCCACCACCACCCCCCCATCGATAAGACGTTCCCTCCCTATCTCCTCCCACCACCCCCCCCATCGATAAGACGTTCCCTCCCTATCTCCTCCCACCACCACCCCCATCGATAAGACGTTCCCTCCCTATCTCCTCCCACCACCACCCCCATCGATAAGACGTTCCCTCCCTATCTCCTCCCACCACCACCCCCATCGATAAGACGTTCCCTCCCTATCTCCTCCCACCCCCATCAATAAGACGTTCCCTCCCTATCTCCTCCCACCACCACCCCCATCGATAAGACGTTCCCTCCCTATCTCCTCCCACCCCCATCAATAAGACGTTCCCTCCCTATCTCCTCCCACCCCCACCAATAAGGCGTTCCCTCCCTATCTCCTCCCACCCCCATCGATAAGACGTTCCCTCCCTATCTCCTCCCACCACCCCCATCGATAAGACGTTCCCTCCCTATCTCCTCCCACCACCCCCATCGATAAGACGTTCCCTCCCTATCTCCTCCCACCACCCCCATCGATAAGACGTTCCCTCCCTATCTCCTCCCATCACCCCCATCGATAAGACGTTCCCTCCCTATCTCCTCCCACCCCCATCGATAAGACGTTCCCTCCCTATCTCCTCCCACCACCACCCCCATCGATAAGACGTTCCCTCCCTATCTCCTCCCACCACCACCCCCATCAATAAGACGTTCCCTCCCTATCTCCTCCCACCACCATCCCCATCGATAAGACGTTCCCTCCCTATCTCCTCCCACCACCCCCATCGATAAGACGTTCCCTCCCTATCTCCTCCCACCACCCCCATCGATAAGACGTTCCCTCCCTATCTCCTCCCACCCCCATCGATAAGACGTTCCCTCCCTATCTCCTCCCACCACCACCCCCATCAATAAGATGTTCCCTCCCTATCTCCTCCCACCACCACCCCCATCGATAAGACGTTCCCTCCCTATCTCCTCCCACCACCACCCCCCCATCGATAAGACGTTCCCACCCTATCTCCTCCCACCACCCCCCCCATCGATAAGACGTTCCCTCCCTATCTCCTCCCACCACCACCCCCATCGATAAGACGTTCCCTCCCTATCTCCTCCCACCCCCATCAATAAGACGTTCCCTCCCTATCTCCTCCCACCACCACCCCCATCGATAAGACGTTCCCTCCCTATCTCCTCCCACCCCCACCAATAAGGCGTTCCCTCCCTATCTCCTCCCACCCCCACCAATAAGGCGTTCCCTCCCTATCTCCTCCCACCACCCCCCCATCAATAAGACGTTCCCTCCCTATCTCCTCCCACCACCCCCCCATCAATAAGACGTTCCCTCCCTATCTCCTCCCACCACCCCCATCGATAAGACGTTCCCTCCCTATCTCCTCCCACCACCCCCATCGATAAGACGTTCCCTCCCTATCTCCTCCCACCACCCCCATCGATAAGACGTTCCCTCCCTATCTCCTCCCACCACCCCCATCGATAAGACGTTCCCTCCCTATCTCCTCCCACCACCCCCATCGATAAGACGTTCCCTCCCTATCTCCTCCCACCCCCATCGATAAGACGTTCCCTCCCTATCTCCTCCCACCACCACCCCCATCAATAAGACGTTCCCTCCCTATCTCCTCCCACCACCATCCCCATCGATAAGACGTTCCCTCCCTATATCCTCCCACCACCACCCCCATCGATAAGACGTTCCCTCCCTATCTCCTCCCACCACCACCCCCATCGATAAGACGTTCCCTCCCTATCTCCTCCCACCCCCACCAATAAGACGTTCCCTCCCTATCTCCTCCCACCCCCACCAATAAGACGTTCCCTCCCTATCTCCTCCCACCACCACCCCCATCAATAAGACGTTCCCTCCCTAACTCCTCCCACCACCATCGATAAGACGTTCCCTCCCTATCTCCTCCCACCACCACCCCCACCGATAAGACGTTCCCTCCCTATCTCCTCCCACCCCCACCAATAAGACGTTCCCTCCCTATCTCCTCCCACCCCCACCAATAAGACGTTCCCTCCCTATCTCCTCCCACCCCAACCAATAAGACGTTCCCTCCCTATCTCTTCCCACCACCCCCATCGATAAGACGTTCCCTCCCTATCTCTTCCCACCACCCCCATCGATAAGACGTTCCCTCCCTATCTCCTCCCACCACCACCCCCATCGATAAGACGTTCCCTCCCTATCTCCTCCCACCACCACCCCCATCAATAAGACGTTCCCTCCCTAACTCCTCCCACCACCATCGATAAGACGTTCCCTCCCTATCTCCTCCCACCACCACCCCCACCGATAAGACGTTCCCTCCCTATCTCCTCCCACCCCCACCAATAAGACGTTCCCTCCCTATCTCCTCCCACCCCCACCAATAAGACGTTCCCTCCCTATCTCCTCCCACCCCAACCAATAAGACGTTCCCTCCCTATCTCTTCCCACCACCCCCATCGATAAGACGTTCCCTCCCTATCTCTTCCCACCACCCCCATCGATAAGACGTTCCCTCCCTATCTCCTCCCACCACCACCCCCATCGATAAGACGTTCCCTCCCTATCTCCTCCCACCACCACCCCCATCGATAAGACGTTCCCTCCCTATCTCCTCCCACCACCATCCCCATCGATAAGACGTTCCCTCCCTATCTCCTCCCACCACCACCCGCATCGATAAGACGTACCCTCCCTATCTCCTCCCACCCCCACCAATAAGACGTTCCCTACCTATCTCCTCCCACCCCCACCAATAAGACGTTCCCTACCTATCTCCTCCCACCACCACCCCCACCGATAAGACGTTCCCTACCTATCTCCTCCCACCACCACCCCCACCGATAAGACGTTCCCTACCTATCTCCTCCCACCACCACCCCCATCAATAAGACGTTCCCTCCCTATCTCCTCCCACCACCATCGATAAGACCTTCCCTCCCTATCTCCTCCCACCACCATCGATAAGACGTTCCCTCCCTATCTCCTCCCACCACCATCGATAAGACGTTCCCTCCCTATCTCTCCCACCACCATCGATAAGACGTTCCCTCCCTATCTCCTCCCACCACCATCGATAAGACGTTCCCTCCCTATCTCCTCCCACCACCATCGATAAGACGTTCCCTCCCTATCTCCTCCCACCACCATCGATAAGACGTTCCCTCCCTATCTCCTCCCACCCCCATCGATAAGACGTTCCCTCCCTATCTCCTCCCCCCATCGATAAGACGTTCCCTCCCTATCTCCTCCCCCCATCGATAAGACGTTCCCTCCCTATCTCCTCCCACCACCACCCCATCGATAAGACGTTCCCTCCCTATATCCTCCCACCAATAAGACGTTCCCTCCCTATCTCCTCCCACCACCCCCATCGATAAGACGTTCCCTCCCTATCTCCTCCCACCCCCATCGATAAGACGTTCCCTCCCTATCTCCTCCCACCACCACCCCCATCGATAAGACGTTCCCTCCCTATCTCCTCCCACCACCACCCCCATCGATAAGACGTTCCCTCCCTATCTCCTCCCACCACCACCCCCATCGATAAGACGTTCCCTCCCTATCTCCTCCCACCCCCACCAATAAGACGTTCCCTCCCTATCTCCTCCCACCCCCACCAATAAGACGTTCCCTCCCTATCTCCTCCCACCACCACCCCCATCAATAAGACGTTCCCTCCCTAACTCCTCCCACCACCATCGATAAGACGTTCCCTCCCTATCTCCTCCCACCACCACCCCCACCGATAAGACGTTCCCTCCCTATCTCCTCCCACCCCCACCAATAAGACGTTCCCTCCCTATCTCCTCCCACCCCCACCAATAAGACGTTCCCTCCCTATCTCCTCCCACCCCAACCAATAAGACGTTCCCTCCCTATCTCTTCCCACCACCCCCATCGATAAGACGTTCCCTCCCTATCTCTTCCCACCACCCCCATCGATAAGACGTTCCCTCCCTATCTCCTCCCACCACCACCCCCATCGATAAGACGTTCCCTCCCTATCTCCTCCCACCACCACCCCCATCAATAAGACGTTCCCTCCCTAACTCCTCCCACCACCATCGATAAGACGTTCCCTCCCTATCTCCTCCCACCACCACCCCCACCGATAAGACGTTCCCTCCCTATCTCCTCCCACCCCCACCAATAAGACGTTCCCTCCCTATCTCCTCCCACCCCCACCAATAAGACGTTCCCTCCCTATCTCCTTCCACCCCAACCAATAAGACGTTCCCTCCCTATCTCTTCCCACCACCCCCATCGATAAGACGTTCCCTCCCTATCTCTTCCCACCACCCCCATCGATAAGACGTTCCCTCCCTATCTCCTCCCACCACCACCCCCATCGATAAGACGTTCCCTCCCTATCTCCTCCCACCACCACCCCCATCGATAAGACGTTCCCTCCCTATCTCCTCCCACCACCATCCCCATCGATAAGACGTTCCCTCCCTATATCCTCCCACCACCACCCCAATCGATAAGACGTTCCCTCCCTATCTCCTCCCACCACCACCCGCATCGATAAGACGTACCCTCCCTATCTCCTCCCACCCCCACCAATAAGACGTTCCCTACCTATCTCCTCCCACCACCACCCCCATCGATAAGACGTTCCCTCCCTATCTCCTCCCACCCCCACCAATAAGACGTTCCCTACCTATCTCCTCCCACCCCCACCAATAAGACGTTCCCTACCTATCTCCTCCCACCACCACCCCCACCGATAAGACGTTCCCTACCTATCTCCTCCCACCACCACCCCCACCGATAAGACGTTCCCTACCTATCTCCTCCCACCACCACCCCCATCAATAAGACGTTCCCTCCCTATCTCCTCCCACCACCATCGATAAGACCTTCCCTCCCTATCTCCTCCCACCACCATCGATAAGACGTTCCCTCCCTATCTCCTCCCACCACCATCGATAAGACGTTCCCTCCCTATCTCCTCCCACCACCATCGATAAGACGTTCCCTCCCTATCTCCTCCCACCACCATCGATAAGACGTTCCCTCCCTATCTCCTCCCACCACCATCGATAAGACGTTCCCTCCCTATCTCCTCCCACCACCATCGATAAGACGTTCCCTCCCTATCTCCTCCCCCCATCGATAAGACGTTCCCTCCCTATCTCCTCCCCCCATCGATAAGACGTTCCCTCCCTATCTCCTCCCCCCATCGATAAGACGTTCCCTCCCTATCTCCTCCCACCACCACCCCCATCGATAAGACGTTCCCTCCCTATCTCCTCCCACCACCACCCCCATCGATAAGACGTTCCCTCCCTATCTCCTCCCACCACCACCCCCATCGATAAGACGTTCCCTCCCTATCTCCTCCCACCAATAAGACGTTCCCTCCCTATCTCCTCCCACCAATAAGACGTTCCCTCCCTATCTCCTCCCACCAATAAGACGTTCCCTCCCTATCTCCCCCCACCAATAAGACGTTCCCTCCATATCTCCTCCCACCCCCATCAATAAGACGTTCCGTCCCCATCTCCTCCCACCCCCACCAATAAGACGTTCCCTCCCTATCTCCTCCCACCCCCACCGATAAGACGTTCCCTCCCTATCTCCTCCCACCACCACCCCCATCGATAATACGTTCCCTCCCTATCTCCTCCCACCCCCACCAGTAAGACGTTCCCTCCCTATCTCCTCATACCCCCACCAATAAGACGTTCCCTCCCTATCTCCTCCCACCACCACCAATAAGACGTTCCCTCCCTATCTCCTCCCACCCCAACCAATAAGACGTTCCCTCCCTATCTCTTCCCACCACCCCCATCGATAAGACGTTCCCTCCCTATCTCTTCCCACCACCCCATCGATAAGACGTTCCCTCCCTATCTCCTCCCACCACCACCCCCATCGATAAGACGTTCCCTCCCTATCTCCTCCCACCACCACCCCCATCGATAAGACGTTCCCTCCCTATCTCCTCCCATCACCACCCCCATCGATAAGACGTTCCCTCCCTATCTCCTCCCACCACCATCCCCATCGATAAGACGTTCCCTCCCTATATCCTCCCACCACCACCCCCATCGATAAGACGTTCCCTCCCTATCTCCTCCCACCACCACCCGCATCGATAAGACGTACCCTCCCTATCTCCTCCCACCCCCACCAATAAGACGTTCCCTACCTATCTCCTCCCACCACCACCCCCATCGATAAGACGTTCCCTCCCTATCTCCTCCCACCCCCACCAATAAGACGTTCCCTACCTATCTCCTCCCACCCCCACCAATAAGACGTTCCCTACCTATCTCCTCCCACCACCACCCCCACCGATAAGACGTTCCCTACCTATCTCCTCCCACCACCACCCCCACCGATAAGACGTTCCCTACCTATCTCCTCCCACCACCACCCCCATCAATAAGACGTTCCCTCCCTATCTCCTCCCACCACCATCGATAAGACGTTCCCTCCCTATCTCCTCCCACCACCATCGATAAGACGTTCCCTCCCTAACTCCTCCCACCACCATCGATAAGACGTTCCCCCCCTATCTCCTCCCACCACCATCGATAAGACGTTCCCTCCCTATCTCCTCCCACCACCATCGATAAGACGTTCCCTCCCTATCTCCTCCCACCACCATCGATAAGACGTTCCCTCCCTATCTCCTCCCACCACCATCGATAAGACGTTCCCTCCCTATCTCCTCCCACCACCACCCCCATCGATAAGACGTTCCCTCCCCATCTCCTCCCACCACCACCCCCATCGATAAGACGTTCCCTCCCTATCTCCTCCCACCACCACCCCCATCGATAAGACGTTCCCTCCCTATCTCCTCCCACCCCCACCAATAAGACGTTCCCTACCTATCTCCTCCCACCCCCACCAATAAGACGTTCCCTACCTATCTCCTCCCACCACCACCCCCACCGATAAGACGTTCCCTACCTATCTCCTCCCACCACCACCCCCACCGATAAGACGTTCCCTACCTATCTCCTCCCACCACCACCCCCATCAATAAGACGTTCCCTCCCTATCTCCTCCCACCACCATCGATAAGACGTTCCCTCCCTATCTCCTCCCACCCACCATCGATAAGACGTTCCCTCCCTATCTCCTCCCACCACCAATCGATAAGACGTTCCCCCCCTATCTCCTCCCACCACCATCGATAAGACGTTCCCTCCCTATCTCCTCCCACCACCATCGATAAGACGTTCCCTCCCTATCTCCTCCCCCCCATCGATAAGACGTTCCCTCCCTATCTCCTCCCACCACCACCCCCATCGATAAGACGTTCCCTCCCTATCTCCTCCCACCCCCACCAGTAAGACGTTCCCTCCCTATCTCCTCCCACCCCCACCAATAAGACGTTCCCTCCCTATCTCCTCCCACCACCACCCCCATCGATAAGACGTTCCCTCCCTATCTCCTCCCACCACCACCCCCATCGATAAGACGTTCCCTCCCTATCTCCTCCCACCACCACCCCCATCGATAAGACGTTCCCTCCCTATCTCCTCCCACCACCACCCCCATCGATAAGACGTTCCCTCCCTATCTCCTCCCACCACCACCCCCATCGATAAGACGTTCCCTCCCTATCTCCTCCCACCACCACCCCCATCGATAAGACGTTCCCTCCCTATCTCCTCCCACCACCACCCCATCGATAAGACGTTCCCTCCCTATCTCCTCCCACCCCCACCAATAAGACGTTCCCTCCCTATCTCCTCCCACCCCCACCAATAAGACGTTCCCTCCCTATCTCCTCCCACCCCAACCAATAAGACGTTCCCTCCCTATCTCCTCCCACCACCACCCCCATCAATAAGACGTTCCCTCCCTAACTCCTCCCACCACCATCGATAAGACGTTCCCTCCCTATCTCCTCCCACCACCACCCCCACCGGTAAGACGTTCCCTCCCTATCTCCTCCCACCCCCACCAATAAGACGTTCCCTCCCTATCTCCTCCCACCACCACCCCCATCAATAAGACGTTCCCTCCCTATCTCTTCCCACCACCCCCATCGATAAGACGTTCCCTCCCTATCTCCTCCCACCACCACCCCCATCGATAAGACGTTCCCTCCCTATCTCCTCCCACCACCACCCCCATCGACAAGACGTCCCTCCCTATCTCCTCCCACCACCACCCCCATCGACAAGACGTTCCCTCCCTATCTCCTCCCACCACCACCCCCATCGACAAGACGTTCCCTCCCTATCTCCTCCCACCACCACCCCCATCGATAAGACGTTCCCTCCCTATCTCCTCCCACCACCACCCCCATCGATAAGACGTTCCCTCCCTATCTCCTCCCACCACCACCCCCATCGATAAGACGTTCCCTCCCTATCTCCTCCCACCACCACCCCCATCGATAAGACGTTCCCTCCCTATCTCCTCCCACCACCACCCCCATCGATAAGACGTTCCCTCCCTATCTCCTCCCACCACCACCCCCATCGATAAGACGTTCCCTCCCTATCTCCTCCCACCACCACCCCCATCGATAAGACGTTCCCTCCCTATCTCCTCCCACCACCACCCCCATCGATAAGACGTTCCCTCCCTATCTCCTCCCACCACCACCCCCATCGATAAGACGTTCCCTCCCTATCTCCTCCCACCACCACCCCCATCGATAAGACGTTCCCTCCCTATCTCCTCCCACCACCACCCCCATCGATAAGACGTTCCCTCCCTATCTCCTCCCACCACCACCCCCATCGATAAGACGTTCCCTCCCTATCTCCTCCCACCACCACCCCCCATCGATAAGACGTTCCCTCCCTATCTCCTCCCACCACCCATCGATAAGACGTTCCCTCCCTATCTCCTCCCACCACCCCCCCATCGATAAGACGTTCCCTCCCTATCTCCTCCCACCACCACCCCCATCGATAAGACGTTCCCTCCCTATCTCCTCCCACCACCACCCCCCATCGATAAGACGTTCCCTCCCTATCTCCTCCCACCACCCCCCCATCGATAAGACGTTCCCTCCCTATCTCCTCCCCCCATCGATAAGACGTTCCCTCCCTATCTCCTCCCCCCATCGATAAGACGTTCCCTCCCTATCTCCTCCCACCACCACCCCCATCGATAAGACGTTCCCTCCCTATCTCCTCCCACCACCACCCCCATCGATAAGACGTTCCCTCCCTATCTCCTCCCACCACCACCCCCATCGATAAGACGTTCCCTCCCTATCTCCTCCCACCACCACCCCCATCGATAAGACGTTCCCTCCCTATCTCCTCCCACCACCACCCCCATCGATAAGACGTTCCCTCCCTATCTCCTCCCACCACCACCCCCATCGATAAGACGTTCCCTCCCTATCTCCTCCCACCACCACCCCCATCGATAAGACGTTCCCTCCCTATCTCCTCCCACCAATAAGACGTTCCCTCCCTATCTCCTCCCACCAATAAGACGTTCCCTCCCTATCTCCCCCCACCAATAAGACGTTCCCTCCCTATCTCCTCCCACCCCCATCAATAAGACGTTCCCTCCCTATCTCCTCCCACCCCCACCAATAAGACGTTCCCTCCCTATCTCCTCCCACCACCACCCCCATCGATAAGACGTTCCCTCCCTATCTCCTCCCACCCCCACCAGTAAGACGTTCCCTCCCTATCTCCTCCCACCCCCACCAATAAGACGTTCCCTCCCTATCTCCTCCCACCACCACCAATAAGACGTTCCCTCCCTATCTCCTCCCACCCCAACCAATAAGACGTTCCCTCCCTATCTCTTCCCACCACCCCCATCGATAAGACGTTCCCTCCCTATCTCTTCTCACCACCCCCATCGATAAGACGTTCCCTCCCTATCTCCTCCCACCACCACCCCCATCGATAAGACGTTCCCTCCCTATCTCCTCCCACCACCACCCCCATCGATAAGACGTTCCCTCCCTATCTCCTCCCACCACCATCCCCATCGATAAGACGTTCCCTCCCTATATCCTCCCACCACCACCCCCATCGATAAGACGTTCCCTCCCTATCTCCTCCCACCACCACCCGCATCGATAAGACGTACCCTCCCTATCTCCTCCCACCCCCACCAATAAGACGTTCCCTACCTATCTCCTCCCACCACCACCCCCACCGATAAGACGTTCCCTCCCTATCTCCTCCCACCCCCACCAATAAGACGTTCCCTACCTATCTCCTCCCACCACCACCCCCACCGATAAGACGTTCCCTCCCTATCTCCTCCCACCACCACCCCCACCGATAAGACGTTCCCTCCCTATCTCCTCCCACCACCACCCGCATCGATAAGACGTACCCTCCCTATCTCCTCCCACCCCCACCAATAAGACGTTCCCTACCTATCTCCTCCCACCACCACCCCCACCGATAAGACGTTCCCTACCTATCTCCTCCCACCCCCACCAATAAGACGTTCCCTACCTATCTCCTCCCACCACCACCCCCACCGATAAGACGTTCCCTACCTATCTCCTCCCACCACCACCCCCACCGATAAGACGTTCCCTACCTATCTCCTCCCACCACCACCCCCACCGATAAGACGTTCCCTCCCTATCTCCTCCCACCACCATCGATAAGACGTTCCCTCCCTATCTCCTCCCACCACCATCGATAAGACGTTCCCTCCCTATCTCCTCCCACCACCATCGATAAGACGTTCCCTCCCTATCTCCTCCCACCACCATCGATAAGACGTTCCCTCCCTATCTCCTCCCACCACCATCGATAAGACGTTCCCTCCCTATCTCCTCCCACCACCATCGATAAGACGTTCCCTCCCTATCTCCTCCCACCACCATCGATAAGACGTTCCCTCCCTATCTCCTCCCACCACCATCGATAAGACGTTCCCTCCCTATCTCCTCCCACCACCATCGATAAGACGTTCCCTCCCTATCTCCTCCCACCACCATCGATAAGACGTTCCCTCCCTATCTCCTCCCACCACCATCGATAAGACGTTCCCTCCCTATCTCCTCCCCCCATCGATAAGACGTTCCCTCCCTATCTCCTCCCCCCATCGATAAGACGTTCCCTCCCTATCTCCTCCCCCCATCGATAAGACGTTCCCTCCCTATCTCCTCCCACCACCACCCCCATCGATAAGACGTTCCCTCCCTATCTCCTCCCACCACCACCCCCATCGATAAGACGTTCCCTCCCTATCTCCTCCCACCACCACCCCCATCGATAAGACGTTCCCTCCCTATCTCCTCCCACCACCACCCCCATCGATAAGACGTTCCCTCCCTATCTCCTCCCACCACCACCCCCATCGATAAGACGTTCCCTCCCTATCTCCTCCCACCACCACCCCCATCGATAAGACGTTCCCTCCCTATCTCCTCCCACCACCACCCCCATCGATAAGACGTTCCCTCCCTATCTCCTCCCACCAATAAGACGTTCCCTCCCTATCTCCCCCCACCAATAAGACGTTCCCTCCATATCTCCTCCCACCCCCATCAATAAGACGTTCCGTCCCTATCTCCTCCCACCCCCACCAATAAGACGTTCCCTCCCTATCTCCTCCCACCCCCACCGATAAGACGTTCCCTCCCTATCTCCTCCCACCACCACCCCCATCGATAAGACGTTCCCTCCCTATCTCCTCCCACCCCCACCAATAAGACGTTCCCTCCCTATCTCCTCCCACCACCACCCCCATCAATAAGACGTTCCCTCCCTATCTCCTCCCACCCCCACCAATAAGACGTTCCCTCCCTATCGCCCCACACCCCCACCAATAAGACGTTCCCTCCCCATCGCCCCCCACCAATAAGACGTTCCCTCCCCATCTCCCCCCACCAATAAGACGTTCCCTCCCCATCTCCCCCCACCAATAAGACGTTCCCTCCCCATGTCCCCCCACCAATAAGACGTTCCCTCCCCATCTCCCCCCACCAATAAGACGTTCCCTCCTCATCTCCCCCCACCAATAAGACGTTCCCTCCCTATCTCCCCCCACCAATAAGACGTTCCCTCCATATCTCCTCCCACCCCCATCAATAAGACGTTCCCTCCCTATCTCCTCCCACCCCCATCGATAAGACGTTCCCTCCCTATCTCCTCCCACCACCACCCCCATCGATAAGACGTTCCCTCCCTATCTCCTCCCACCACCACCCCCATCGATAAGACGTTCCCTCCCTATCTCCTCCCACCACCACCCCCATCGATAAGACGTTCCCTCCCTATCTCCTCCCACCACCACCCCCATCGATAAGACGTTCCCTCCGTATCTCCTCCCACCACGACCCCCATCGATAAGACGTTTTCTCCCTATCTCCTCCCACCACCACCCCCATCGATAAGACGTTCCCTCCCCATCTCCTCCCACCACCACCCCCATCGATAAGACGTTCCCTCCCTATCTCCTCCCACCACCACCCCATCGATAAGACGTTCCCTCCCTATCTCCTCCCACCCCCACCAATAAGACGTTCCCTCCCTATCTCCTCCCACCCCCACCAATAAGACGTTCCCTCCCTATCTCCTCCCACCCCAACCAATAAGACGTTCCCTCCCTATCTCCTCCCACCACCACCCCCATCAATAAGACGTTCCCTCCCTAACTCCTCCCACCACCATCGATAAGACGTTCCCTCCCTATCTCCTCCCACCACCACCCCCACCGGTAAGACGTTCCCTCCCTATCTCCTCCCACCCCCACCAATAAGACGTTCCCTCCCTATCCCCTCCACCCCCACCAATAAGACGTTCCCTCCCTATCTCCTCCCACCCCAACCAATAAGACGTTCCCTCCCTATCTCCTCCCACCACCACCCCCATCAATAAGACGTTCCCTCCCTATCTCTTCCCACCACCCCCATCGATAAGACGTTCCCTCCCTATCTCCTCCCACCACCACCCCCATCGATAAGACGTTCCCTCCCTATCTCCTCCCACCACCACCCCCATCGACAAGACGTTCCCTCCCTATCTCCTCCCACCACCACCCCCATCGACAAGACGTTCCCTCCCTATCTCCTCCCACCACCACCCCCATCGATAAGACGTTCCCTCCCTATCTCCTCCCACCACCACCCCCATCGATAAGACGTTCCCTCCCTATCTCCTCCCACCACCACCCCCATCGATAAGACGTTCCCTCCCTATCTCCTCCCACCACCACCCCCATCGATAAGACGTTCCCTCCCTATCTCCTCCCACCACCACCCCCATCGATAAGACGTTCCCTCCCTATCTCCTCCCACCCCCACCCCCATCGATAAGACGTTCCCTCCCTATCTCCTCCCACCCCCACCCCCATCGATAAGACGTTCCCTCCCTATCTCCTCCCACCCCCACCAGTAAGACGTTCCCTCCCTATCTCCTCCCACCCCCACCAATAAGACGTTCCCTCCCTATCTCCTCCCACCACCACCCCCATCGATAAGACGTTCCCTCCCTATCTCCTCCCACCCCCACCCCCCGATAAGACGTTCCCTCCCTATCTCCTCCCCCACCACCCCCATCGATAAGACGTTCCCTCCCTATCTCCTCCCACCACCCCCCCATCGATAAGACGTTCCCTCCCTATCTCCTCCCACCACCCCCCATCGATAAGACGTTCCCTCCCTATCTCCTCCCCCACCACCCCCATCGATAAGACGTTCCCTCCCTATCTCCTCCCCCACCACCCCCCCATCGATAAGACGTTCCCTCCCTATCTCCTCCCACCACCACCCCCATCGATAAGACGTTCCCTCCCTATCTCCTCCCACCACCCCCATCGATAAGACGTTCCCTCCCTATCTCCTCCCACCACCCCCCCATCGATAAGACGTTCCCTCCCTATCTCCTCCCACCCCCACTCGATAAGACGTTCCCTCCCTATCTCCTCCCACCCCCCCACCGATAAGACGTTCCCTCCCTATCTCCTCCCACCCCCATCGATAAGACGTTCCCTCCCTATCTCCTCCCACCACCACCCCCATCGATAAGACGTTCCCTCCCTATCTCCTCCCACCACCCCCACTCGATAAGACGTTCCCTCCCTATCTCCTCCCACCACCACCGATAAGACGTTCCCTCCCTATCTCCTCCCACCCCCACCGATAAGACGTTCCCTCCCTATCTCCTCCCACCCCCACCGATAAGACGTTCCCTCCCTATCTCCTCCCACCACCATCGATAAGACGTTCCCTCCCTATCTCCTCCCACCACCATCGATAAGACGTTCCCTCCCTATCTCCTCCCACCACCATCGATAAGACGTTCCCTCCCTATCTCCTCCCACCCCCACCGATAAGACGTTCCCTCCCTATCTCCTCCCACCCCCACCGATAAGACGTTCCCTCCCTATCTCCTCCCACCACCATCGATAAGACGTTCCCTCCCTATCTCCTCCCACCACCCATCGATAAGACGTTCCCTCCCTATCTCCTCCCACCACCCATCGATAAGACGTTCCCTCCCTATCTCCTCCCACCACCCCATCGATAAGACGTTCCCTCCCTATCTCCTCCCACCACCATCGATAAGACGTTCCCTCCCTATCTCCTCCCACCACCCCCATCGATAAGACGTTCCCTCCCTATCTCCTCCCCCCCACCATCGATAAGACGTTCCCTCCCTATCTCCTCCCCACCCCCATCGATAAGACGTTCCCTCCCTATCTCCTCCCACCCCCATCGATAAGACGTTCCCTCCCTATCTCCTCCCACCACCACCCCCATCGATAAGACGTTCCCTCCCTATCTCCTCCCACCACCACCCCCATCGATAAGACGTTCCCTCCCTATCTCCTCCCCCACCACCCCCATCGATAAGACGTTCCCTCCCTATCTCCTCCCACCACCACCCCCATCGATAAGACGTTCCCTCCCTATCTCCTCCCACCACCACCCCCATCGATAAGACGTTCCCTCCCTATCTCCTCCCACCACCACCCCCATCGATAAGACGTTCCCTCCCTATCTCCTCCACACCCCCCCACCGATAAGACGTTCCCTCCCTATCTCCTCCCACCACCACCCCCATCGATAAGACGTTCCCTCCCTATCTCCTCCCACCACCACCCCCCATCGATAAGACGTTCCCTCCCTATCTCCTCCCACCCACCCCCCCCACCGATAAGACGTTCCCTCCCTATCTCCTCCCACCACCCCCCCCCATCGATAAGACGTTCCCTCCCTATCTCCTCCCACCACCACCCCCCCATCGATAAGACGTTCCCTCCCTATCTCCTCCCACCACCATCGATAAGACGTTCCCTCCCTATCTCCTCCCACCACCATCGATAAGACGTTCCCTCCCTATCTCCTCCCACCACCATCGATAAGACGTTCCCTCCCTATCTCCTCCCACCCCCCATCGATAAGACGTTCCCTCCCTATCTCCTCCCACCCCCATCGATAAGACGTTCCCTCCCTATCTCCTCCCACCACCACCCCCCCCATCGATAAGACGTTCCCTCCCTATCTCCTCCCACCACCACCCCCCCCATCGATAAGACGTTCCCTCCCTATCTCCTCCCACCACCACCCCCATCGATAAGACGTTCCCTCCCTATCTCCTCCCACCACCACCCCCCCCATCGATAAGACGTTCCCTCCCTATCTCCTCCCACCACCACCCCCCCATCGATAAGACGTTCCCTCCCTATCTCCTCCCACCACCACCCCCCCCATCGATAAGACGTTCCCTCCCTATCTCCTCCCACCACCACCCCCATCGATAAGACGTTCCCTCCCTATCTCCTCCCACCACCACCCCCATCGATAAGACGTTCCCTCCCTATCTCCTCCCACCACCACCCCCCCCATCGATAAGACGTTCCCTCCCTATCTCCTCCCACCACCACCCCCCCATCGATAAGACGTTCCCTCCCTATCTCCTCCCACCACCACCCCCATCGATAAGACGTTCCCTCCCTATCTCCTCCCACCACCACCCCCCATCGATAAGACGTTCCCTCCCTATCTCCTCCCACCACCACCCCCATCGATAAGACGTTCCCTCCCTATCTCCTCCCACCACCACCCCCCATCGATAAGACGTTCCCTCCCTATCTCCTCCCACCACCACCCCCCATCGATAAGACGTTCCCTCCCTATCTCCTCCCACCACCACCCCCCCCATCGATAAGACGTTCCCTCCCTATCTCCTCCCACCACCACCCCCCCCATCGATAAGACGTTCCCTCCCTATCTCCTCCCACCACCACCCCCATCGATAAGACGTTCCCTCCCTATCTCCTCCCACCACCCCCCCATCGATAAGACGTTCCCTCCCTATCTCCTCCCACCACCCCCCCATCGATAAGACGTTCCCTCCCTATCTCCTCCCACCACCACCCCCATCGATAAGACGTTCCCTCCCTATCTCCTCCCACCACCACCCCCATCGATAAGACGTTCCCTCCCTATCTCCTCCCACCACCACCCCCATCGATAAGACGTTCCCTCCCTATCTCCTCCCACCACCACCCCCATCGATAAGACGTTCCCTCCCTATCTCCTCCCACCACCACCCCCATCGATAAGACGTTCCCTCCCTATCTCCTCCCACCACCACCCCCATCGATAAGACGTTCCCTCCCTATCTCCTCCCACCACCACCCCCATCGATAAGACGTTCCCTCCCTATCTCCTCCCACCACCACCCCCCATCGATAAGACGTTCCCTCCCTATCTCCTCCCACCACCACCCCCCATCGATAAGACGTTCCCTCCCTATCTCCTCCCACCACCACCCCCCCCATCGATAAGACGTTCCCTCCCTATCTCCTCCCACCACCACCCCCATCGATAAGACGTTCCCTCCCTATCTCCTCCCACCACCACCCCCATCGATAAGACGTTCCCTCCCTATCTCCTCCCACCACCCCCCCATCGATAAGACGTTCCCTCCCTATCTCCTCCCACCACCCCCCCATCGATAAGACGTTCCCTCCCTATCTCCTCCCACCACCACCCCCATCGATAAGACGTTCCCTCCCTATCTCCTCCCACCACCCCATCGATAAGACGTTCCCTCCCTATCTCCTCCCACCACCCCCCCCCAATCGATAAGACGTTCCCTCCCTATCTCCTCCCACCACCCCCATCAATAAGACGTTCCCTCCCTCTCTCCTCCTACTCACATGTAGTCAAAAGACCTCAGGTGCATGATAACGTTGGCATCCATCTTGGCGACCTCCACGGTAGCGATGGGCACCCCGTCCACGTCCCCTGCCCCCCCGTCAGGGACCCGGGATGACCCCCGCGACCCCTCCACCCGGATGTGGTTGAGGTTACAGTTCTCGCGGATCATCTTGACACACACCTCATTGATGTCGGTTATGGTCACCTTGACGGCGTTCCGCAGGTGCTTGGCCCACTGGAGTCCCATAATGCCTGTGGCCCCAAACGCATCCAGACTCTCCAACGGGTTCCTCTCCTCAGCCAGGACCGCCAGGGAACAGAATACTAGCTGCCTGTAACACACACACACACACACACACACACACATGCACCAACACTTTCAGTCAGTCACTGTTCTTTTACGAAACCAAATCAAATGTAACATTGTTTGACCTGTTGGTCTTCATCTTGCGGTTGAAGTAGGTGTCAGTCTTCTGTGGGGTCGTATGGTTGGGCATGAGCTGAACATTGGTCCCCAGCTCTTTCATTATCTCATAGGCCTGTCCAGACGGAGCTGTCAACCAATGAGAAAAAGGCGAGAGAATACATTTTCAATCTGCATTTCCAACTGTGTATAGAAGGGTTGTGTTTTGGTTGTGTTTTGGTCAAGGTTTCAAGTATTTACATTTTTTTTTACATTTAACTAGGCAAGTCAGTTAAGAACAAATTCTTATTTACAATGACAGCCTTGGAACAATGGGTGAACTGCCTTGTTCAGGGGCAGAGTGACAGATCGGGGATTTGATCTACCAACCTTTCAGTTACTGGCCCAACACACTAGGCTACCTGCTACCCCTAGTATAAATCAATCAATCAAATGTATTTATTGTTAAAGTGCTATACAGAAACTTTGGTTTTGTGTTTCGCTTAAGGTTGGGTGAGAGTTCACCTGGCTCCTCAAAGGGCACATCAGAGCTGCCTGAGTAGCTGGCCTCAGTCTCTCCCTTGTTGACGTGGCGTTTCAGGTGACTGATCATGTCCGTCTTGCGGGCGATGGTGACTGAACACACTACACAGTGGTAATGTGCCACCAGCCTGCCTGGAGCCTGGGGGAGAACACATACAGACACGGTCATCATAGTACCATGCTTCATACAGTAACACACATACATACCATGGTACCATTCTTCAAACAGTAACACACATACTTACCATGGTACCATGCTTCAAACAGTAACTTTCATGCAATTAGAGTTGATTTGGAAAGAAAAAAATAAAGACAAGTGTCCCTCAGTCATTTCTGGTGTTGGTTATCCGGTGTGATGGACAGAGTCTCACCTGGTCTCCATTGGGGCTGGGGCTGGGCCTCAGCTGTCTGCAGGGCAGGTGACAGATGCACATCTTCTGACCTATGGGGTGGGGTGGGGGGGGGGGGTCAGAGGTTATTGTAGGTCATCATCAGGGAACATCGTACTACCAGTTGATGCCATATCACTTGAAAACCTTCCCATAACTGTACTGCTGCCAGCACTGCGGTATCATTTAACTCCAGTGTTACACTTCACTGACTGTCATATTATTCACTGTCAATCTTTACCAGTGATTACTTAGGAATAGGAAGCCTAAATCTATACAAGTTACACAACTCACTCAATTACTTTCCTAAAGCATTTCTGCTCACATCCGGCAGGTAGTCTAGCAGTTAAGAGTGTTGGGCCAGTGTGAGAGGGGGTCAAATACTTATTTCCCTCATTAAAATGCAAATCATTTTATAACATTTTTGACATGTGTTTTTCTGGATTTTTTTGTTGTTATTCTGTCTCTCACTGTTCAAATAAACCTACCATTAAAATTATAGACTCATCATTTCTTTGTCAGTAGGAAAACGTACAAAATCAGCAGGGGATCAAATACTTTTTTCCCTCACTGAAGAGACTCAGCAGGTGTGTTTGTGCACATGCATACTGTAGTAGACAGCATAGCAATATCATCTTTGTATGGTGATGATGGTACCTTCAAACTCCACATAGACCTTCCAGTGGAGGTTCTGGAGGTGGCGTCGTAGCTTGTGGCTGTAGCAGGCCTTAAACTTCTCCTCAGGGCATAGTGGACACGCCTTCCTCCCAGCTGTGGAAAACAGAGAGTGATAGAGCAATGAGATTGGAACTGGTAAATACAAAAGCATAGGAGGGAAGACTATTTATTTACTTTTTAAGAAAGATTATCTTGCCTCCATTTAGGTCGGTCAGCACCTCCAGGCCCTCTAGTTTGGTCTGGATAGAGATGTGTCTATCTGTAACATTAGTATTGAAAGGATCGTTAAACAAAAGCCTATACTCATGGTCATACTCATCATCTAGAATCAAAGGCAACTGAATGCATTCAAATAATGAATGGGTACTGGACTCATTTCTGGGTCTATATACAGTGAATGGTGTTTTTAATACCGCTGGTTGTGGTCGATGGTTTGGCATCATTGTCCCCTGCCAGTGCCTCAGTCTTCCCCACAGTACTACTGGCTGAAGATGCATCATCCGCAGCAGGCTGTCTCTCTTCTGGGACCAGTGTGTCTGAGACTCCACCACCTAATGGACAAGTTTAGACTGGACTAGATCAGAATATCATACTCCAAATGATTCATAGAGAGTCATTTCAAATATGTATAGTGGGAAATAAGGAATTATGTGTTTTTCCCAAGATTTGTTGAGTCACACAACTTAGTGATGTTCATAACCTCCTAGACAACATCAATGTTAAAATGTTACCTGGTTTCTAAATGAGAAACATGCACTGGACTAAAAGAGTTCCTATGATTTTGCTGCGTATTTTTAAATTGTCTTTGTGGAAGGGGTGGGTGGGGGACAATATAGATTGTCAGAATTAAAATGTGCGGTGCGATGATGTACGTAGGTTGGGTTTCGAAATTGTGAACCGCTGCAACCCCTACGGTCCTATTGCGGAGCTCCGTGACCAGACCATTGCTACGTAAAATATAAAACGAGGACAAATGTAAATCGAAGTATTTAATCAATACAATATGAAGACAATTCGATAGAGCTACGTTATTTGTAATAGCTACGTTTTTCACGGCAGCTTATTTCCTGTTATCAAGATTATTTACTACTAGGTCCCATGGTGGAGCTCCGTGGTGAGGCCCTCATTTACTTCAGCAGTTAAAAAGTCGAAATCAAGGCATATTTACCTCATAATAAGGATGCTGGATGTATATTGTATTGTGTATAAATTAATATTGTCTTTAGTTTTCACTAAAATATAGACAGTCGTAGTTTTCGAACCTTTTATATCGACGTCCTCCTGGTGTAGTTGTTCGGCGTCTCCTTCCTTGAGCTCCGCCATTTTACTAAAGTAGAGAGAAATACGCAGGCTATGCTTTTTACTCCCCCTACGCAAATTGCGTAAACCTTCATTTTAATCACTTTTTATTATTTGAAGACAACATTTTTGCAAGAAACAACGAGATAACAATGATAGAATAGGATAACAAAATTAAGACATCTAAGATGTCTGGGTTAAATATATACATTAAACTTACTACGCAATCACTTCATTATCCTTAAAGGGGCAATCAGCAGTTGCTACATACATTTTTGGATATACATTAATGATATGTACCTATAGATTTTTTATGAGCATAGTTTAACGGTCTTACCCCATCACAACCCAAAATATTTACACTGTTTTACTCCAATGTTGGTAAACAAGTAAATGTTAACAAACACTGTATAGCCTCAAAACATGGTTAAACTATAATATTAATATAATGGATGGTCAGTTCTTGCAACCATAGCTTGGTCTATGAATATGAGAGCGATTGCATTTCTCCAGCCCCATCCCTCAACTTTTAACCGAAACAGAGTGGTAGGTTCGATTTGCTATTGTTTCAACAGATTAGTACCTTTAAACAAAACATGAGAAATATGTTATGAAGAATCTACTATCCTTTATATTAACTTTTGTCCACTATATAAAAATGCACATTTCTGAACCGTCAAATATGTAAGTCTAGAAACTACACATCCCATGATCCTCCAGAACCTCTGTTTCCGTTCAATCTGACGTGTACGGATGTTTTCTGACAGTGGTCTACTCAGTAGCCCAAGGTAAGCGTGATTGTAGGGCTTTAGCAAACCTTCTTATCTCATTTAAATGCATTTGTCAATGGAAGTTTATCACATTTTGATAAAAAACAGTGTTGTGCACACATTCAGTAAGTTCATTATGAGTATATCACACGTGATGATGTTGATTTGGAACAATTGCTAGCTCGCTAACCTAGATAGGATCTCCTAACGTTAGCAACTGTGCAACTCTACTGTAACTGCCAGTTCATTCTAAGATAGCTGACTTACATTGAAGTAAATATTCAATAACCTTGATTTTACTAGGTATGTATTCAGTTAGCTAGCTACATTCACATAACTCTATTTGAGCACTTAGCCTCATGTTTCTTCTCCATGCTTCCCCACAAATTTCATTCAGACTGCATTGTATCACTGCGAGTTTCAGGGGAACATTGCGTAAGTAGCTAGCCAATGAGAGACCTTGAAGTATCTCTCAGGGATATGAAGTATCTCTGTGAGGTCAAAACATTGACTCCAGTCTCCATTGGAAGATGGATTCAGAGATGATCTGTCTTGTATTTTTCTTTGAATTAAGGATTCTGTTATAAGAAGAGAACATCTCAGCTGCTATTTTGTTAATTTTCTGTATAGGTTTCTCTTATTTAACAGGAAGTTTCTACCAAGATGTCAAAGAAGTCCAAGAAGAAGAAGAAGCAGAAGAAGGAGAAGGAGACAAATAAGTTATCTTTTTCCTCCAGTAAGGTGAGGAGCTTGCTGACAGAGTCTTCTCTTACGTCTCTTACTAAGAGTGTTAACCAAGGCTAAAGGTGTGTTTTATTTATTTATTTTTTTTGTCTTGAATCCAACAGTCGTCACAGAAGGAAAAGAGCACCAAGAAACGTAGTAGTGCAGAGGGGAAGCACCATGGCAGCTGTTCTGCAGAGGAGAAACGGGGGAGAGAGAAAAGAGTTAGCCACTCCACCCCAGGGAATAGTGCAGCAGGGAGCAGTCACAAGAAAGACAGGGAGTTCAAAAAAGCTCTCTACAGACTGGAGAAAACAACCTCGCAGGGTGCAGCGGAGGGAAAAAACGCCTGTCCTCTTGAAACCCTTCCTCAGGACAGCTCTGTGAGGAAGAGTTGCCCCAGCCAGGATGGGTCGGCTACCACCGGGGTCAAGACCGCAGACAGGGTGTCTTCCAAACCAGTCAGCAGTCTGAGCACGAATAAGACCCAGTCCCAAAATGTGGAGAAGATCCCTACGTCCCAGGGAAGCTCTAGTAAGCCATCCGACAAGAGCCCCTCCAAAACAGCCTCGAGCAGACTGGCGACCAGTCCCAGGTCCCTCATGGCGCAGCTGAAGGAGCAGAGGAAGACGCTGGTGAAAAGGAGGTCCAGACCTGAGGAGAAGCCTGGCATTGGTAAGGACCACACCTCCCAAGGTAGGAGCTACCAAGACCCCCAACTGTCCCTGTCACTGGCTGAAGAGATGAGGGAGAAGAGGAGGAAGCTAGTGAAGAGGAGATCTGAAGAAGAAAAGGAGGATGTTTTAAAGGCTAAACGAGACAAGAGTGGAGCAAAATCCTATAGTCTTCCCTTTAACAACAACAACACCACCACAAAGCAGTCCTCCACCTCTACTAAAAACGCTACCTTTGAGAAAATCTCAGATACAGAAAGACATAGACCTACCACCCAAAAGCAGGGCAATGTCTCTGATCTGTCCAAAACATCAGCGACATCTAAGTCCACGTGTGCCGAGGTACAGATGCCGCTACCCAAACCTCAGCTGCCTCTCAATTTTAAGATCCCCAAAAAGTCCAAACTTGTGCCACTGCCAGTTAATAGAGCCATCTGGGGGGGTGACCAGGAGGATAATAACGACAATAAACCCATCAGTGCTAGAGTGAAGGTGGTGTCTCCTGCTTCTAGGCTTTCTCAGCAGACAGGAAGTGCGTCCAAACTTTGGACACCAAGGAGTGTGTCCAAACTTTGGACACCAAGGAGTGTGTCCAAACTTTGCACACCAAGGAGTGTGTCCAAATCTTTGAACTCCAAAGGTGGTGTGTCTGCTGCTGTGAACAAAAACAAGCAGCACAAATGTGAAACGGTTCCAGAATCTTCCAAAGGTTGTAAAGAATTACAGCCCAGTTCAGCTCAAGGGATGACATCACCACCCTGTAACAGAACAACTTCCCCTGAAGATTATATAGAAGTCTATGATAATGACCAAGAGGTAGGTTTCTCAAAATCATAACCAATTATTGATATGTGTGTGTCTGTAAGCTTGCGTTCAGTGGGGGGGTGTGTGTGTGTGTGTGTGTGTGAACACATCCTCTGTGTGTGTTAGATGCAGCTGGTGGAGGAGCTCCATCTGGCCCGCAGTGAGAAGAGGCTGGAGCTGAATGTGGTGGAGATCTATGGAGAACTCACCAGCATGGACATCGACCCATCAGAGGAGGGCATCACATTCACACTCGGTGAGAGAACCACCACTAACAACCCCTCCACACATACAAGCCAAACAATTACACAGAGGCACTATGCCGTGACCCAAGTGTTTTAATAGAAGGTGTATAAGACATTAGGTTTGTTCCGTCAGTGCATTCCTCCTCAGTATGCACATAAGGCCATCGGGGACGGCCTCAGTATTGAAACCCTGCTCTCTGCTCACCTGTGTAGGTAAAGAGGAGGATCTTCAGCAGGATCTGATCGTTGTCCTGGACACCAACATCCTTCTCAGTCACCTAGACTTTGTCAAGAAGATGAGGTCACACGGCCTTGGAGGTATGTGGAAGGGACACTGTTTAAAAAATGACTAGATTAAATAAATACCACTACCCCAATTCCAATCACTCATAGAACACAGTTCTCCTTTTGATCAACTCTCTTTCATCTCCCTGCTCCTCCTCCCTTCTTCCTCAACCTTCTCCTATTCCCCCACCTCTCCTCCCCTCTCCCCCTCTCTTCCCCCCACCTCTCCTGCCATCCTCCCAAACCTCTCCTCTTCCTCCTCCTCTCCCACCTCTCTTCCTTCTCCCCCACCTTTCCTCATCTCCTCCCTCATCACTCCTCCACCTCCCCCATCTCCCCCTCCTCTCCCTCAGCTCTAGGTCTCCCCACAGTGCTCATACCCTGGGTGGTACTACAGGAGCTAGACTCTCTGAAGAACAGGAAGAGGCTGTCCAGCTCTGTCGCCCACCTGGCCACACCTGCCGTTCATTACATCTACACCTGCCTGAAGAGCCAGGAGCCTCGACTCTGGGGCCAGTCCATGCAGCAGGCCTCTCAGAGCAGCCGTGAGTCCCCTATGTATTCCCTCCATTGGCACGGACTGAACAATAGTTCCTCTGGACTGCCACCTGCTGGCAATAGCAGCACAGTGCTATTTCAACTCGGTGCATGCAGCGTCACAAAACTACTTGTTTCAATGACGAGCAGTCGCGCTAGTAGAATCTCTCCCTTTCTGTAGAACCTCTGCCAAACTCTGTCTGACCTGTCGGCAGTAACTAAGCAGGTTCACCTCTGTCTTCAGTGCTGAGGTGATGGTCATGACGCATGTCTCCTGTCCCCTCTCTCTCTATCTTTCTCTGACAGAGGGACTCAATGCTGAGAATAATGACGACAGAGTGCTGCAGTGCTGCCTGCAATACCAGAGTCTTTACCCAGAGGGTGCTCTCATCCTTTGCACGTGAGTCCACTCCCACCCTCCTGCTGCAGTGTCTGCCTGTCTTTCCTCTGCAGATACATGCAGGAAAGGTGTGTGTGTGTGTGTGTGTGTGTGTGTGTGTGTGTGTGTGTGTGTGTGTGTGTGTGTGTGTGTGTGTGTGTGTGTGTGTGTGTGTGTGTGTGTGTGTGTGTGTGTGTGTGTGTGTGTGTGTCTGTCTGTCTGTCTGTCTGTCGTGTCTGTCTGTGTGTCTGTCTGTCTGTCTGTCTGTCTGTCTGTCGATATGGTGCTCTTTGAAAGGGATACTGCTTGTCATCAGTATTCACTTCTTCATTTCACTAAGACTTCCTTTACAAGCGGTCTCACACTGTCTGGTCGCAGACACACACACTCTCACACTTACTCACTCTGTCTCACTGTGTGTGACGTGCGTTTGTAGGAATATCTTTCTGTCTGGTTGATTTGATTGTGTGTGTGTGTCCACAGTAATGATAAGAACCTGTGTAGTAAGGCATTGCTGAGTGGGGTGAAGGCCTTCGGTAAGGCTGACCTGGTGGAGGAGGTAGACAGGCTCAAAACGCCTGGCGTCCACAACCTGACCCCCACCCAACCCCACACACAGAACCCTGTCAGCACACAGACACAAACACTCATCTGCACCCCGAGCCAGACCCGTGACCACCAGAAAACCAGCCCCTTCCCAGGCCAGCAGCAGAATGAACAGAGCAGGAGTGATGGAGGGAAAGAGAGAGAAATGGAAGAGAAGCGAAAGAAGGCTGCAGAAGAGGCCCGGGAGCTGAGCAGCTGTGTGTCAGTACTGGAGGACTGTCTGAAGGAGGTGCTATCTCAGGTGCTGGAGATTGAGATGAAGGAAGCCTATGAAGAACTGTGGACAGAGGTAAACTCCACAATCTTCTGGTCAATTCCATATCAGCCAATCGGCTGTGTCCAGATTCTCCACGTTTTGCACAATCCCTGTCATAGATTTTACTATGATGGAAACTCCCTCCAGCCGTTGCTTACCCCAGTCCCATGCTTTTCAATCCATGATAGGGAGGGTGCAAGTGCACACTTCAAGAAAAGTGTGGAGAATTGGGATGCAGCCTTGGCCTCTGAAAGGATTGAGCAGATTTGTAGATGTGGAATTGTGCTCAGTGTTTCCCCTCTGACTTTTATCAGCAGTAGTAGTGAGGGTAGTGAGGGGGTGGGTGTCATATTTTTTGCAGTCACTTTTTTTTAATTTTTTAGTCACTTTTAGCAATAAAAGTGACTCTAAAATGGCACAAGACATTCATCAATACATTCCTATTGGGCAAAACATATTCCGAAACAAGTGCAAGTTTTTATAGTCACAAGATATAGTCATTTTGTGTAAGGATATATAGGAAAATACTGTCAAATAGAAGATGACATTCTCTACTGTCACCTAATATGAACATTCTATCTCAAATATAAAATGCTTGTGAATAGAGCCCCCCCCAAAAAGAAATGTGCCTCAGTGTCCAAAGACAAGAATGGGAGTGTATATACAGAGGAAGCTTGAACTACGTAAAGTGATCAGATGTTGGCTATCATTTTGTAACCTACATTTTTGTTTGGAAACGATAGATCGTATATCTGAAACCGCCCTGGACTCTTGAAGGCCTTCTGCAGTGTTTCAAGAAACACTGGATCTCTGTCTTTGGCAACATTGTCCCTCGAAATCTGCAGCAATCCCTGGAAAACCTTCACAACTTCTTCTTCTCGGGTGAGAAACCATGACATCTATCAGATTACAGCACTCTCAAAATGCAATCAATATCCCTCTTTGGGAACTACAAATGTAAATGAGCTGTTATTTAGTGCAACACATCTTTTCTCCGTTTCTGAGACTTATGTTTTTGTTATACATTGTCCAAATAAACTATAAATAATGGGGAAAAAACACTTTAAAATGTTGTGTGTACTTTGAACACTTCTATGGAAACTAGTACATTTGCATGCTAAAAATAAATATTGATAGCCCTTAATATGGGCCCAGTGAACTGTGCTGCAAATAGAGTTCTCCCTGGCTAAAGCACAGTGCTATACTGCCTACACTGGCACTCCTACTGCTCTACAGAACTATATTCAGAATAAGGCTCTGCAGAGAAGTGTGTCAGAAGCAAAATGCTGACTGAGAGGTTAACTGCAGTAGCCATACTAAACATGCTGCTCAGTGTTGCCCTGGCTCTGTTTGTCGTTGTATTGCATTAGCAGCTGTTGTGTGAGTGTGTGTTCCCCTGTTCATCATACTCTCTCTAGCATGACCCCCCCCCCCCCCCCCCATTCTAATCTTGGGTGGACCAGCCAGGACACTTAGAGTTGAAAGGGAGGGATGAACGGTGTGTATCGAAGAATCCAGAAGTGGAAACTACTGCAGTGTGTTACTGTTTGTGTGTAGTGTTTGTGCGTGTGTGTAGGTGGATGTGCACGGAAGGGAAGTGACATTAGGTATAAACACACACACACACACACACACACCTTTAATTCCTACAAGTCTTCCTATTCTCCATTAACTGTACTGACTCTGGTTAAATAACTACTGTACTGTCAGGACGTACTGGCTCTGGTTAAATAACTACTGTACTGTCAGGACGTACTGGCTCTGGTTAAATAACTACTGTACTGTCAGGACGTACTGGCTCTGGTTAAATAACTACTGTACTGTCAGGACGTACTGGCTCTGGTTAAATAACTACTGTACTGTCAGGACGTACTGGCTCTGGTTAAATAACTACTGTACTGTCAGGACGTACTGGCTCTGGTTAAATAACTACTGTACTGTCAGGACGTACTGGCTCTGGTTAAATAACTACTGTACTGTCAGGACGTACTGGCTCTGGTTAAATAACTACTGTACTGTCAGGACGTACTGGCTCTGGTTAAATAACTACTGTACTGTCAGGACGTACTGGCTCTGGTTAAATAACTACTGTACTGTCAGGACGTACTGGCTCTGGTTAAATAACTACTGTACTGTCAGGACGTACTGGCTCTGGTTAAATAACTACTGTACTGTCAGGACGTACTGGCTCTGGTTAAATAACTACTGTACTGTCAGGACGTACTGGCTCTGGATAAATAACTACTGTACTGTCAGGACGTACTGGCTCTGGTTAAATAACTACTGTACTGTCAGGACGTACTGGCTCTGGTTAAATAACTACTGTACTGTCAGGACGTACTGGCTCTGGTTAAATAACTACTGTACTGTCAGGACGTACTGGCTCTGGTTAAATAACTACTGTACTGTCAGGACGTACTGGCTCTGGTTAAATAACTACTGTACTGTCAGGACGTACTGGCTCTGGATAAATAACTACTGTACTGTCAGGACGTACTGGCTCTGGTTAAATAACTACTGTACTGTCAGGACGTACTGGCTCTGGTTAAATAACTACTGTACTGTCAGGACGTACTGGCTCTGGTTAAATAACTACTGTACTGTCAGGACGTACTGGCTCTGGTTAAATAACTACTGTACTGTCAGGACGTACTGGCTCTGGTTAAATAACTACTGTACTGTCAGGACGTACTGGCTCTGGTTAAATAACTACTGTACTGTCAGGACGTACTGGCTCTGGTTAAATAACTACTGTACTGTCAGGACGTACTGGCTCTGGTTAAATAACTACTGTACTGTCAGGACAAACTGTGGGGTTGCTTACAATTGGCTTCTGTGTTTCTCATTGATGTATGTCCATGCGTGACTACATGTGATCATGTGTGTGTACTCTGACGTTCTGGTCTCTCTCCTTAGGTAAATCAGTAGAGCATAGCTCTACAGTGCTGGCTCTGTATGAGGCTAGAGATCTGCTGCAGGCCTTCGGCTGCAGGTCAGACTACGATGGGCGTGTCCAACCGGCCCTCGCCTCCCTGAACACCCTGCTGCAGAGGATAGTCCCTCAGGTATGCTGCCTGGAGCTCTTTCAGAACTGCAACGTCCCACGGTGGCAAATACGTTTTCTTTATGTTTTGGACCCAAGTTGTTCAAACTTATTTGTATAGTATTCTTGTGCGTTTCTTAAAATCTCTTTCAGTTTTACCATTGAGCTCTCGTCTAAAGAGACATTCCAATGTTTGTGCTTGTTTACAAATGGCAAATAAATGAAACTTGATCTTGGTATGTAGCCAGAGAAAGTCTCAGAGGAGAACCACACCTGTGATGGTGACACCCTCATGGAGGAAGAGGAGGAGGAGGAGGAGGAAGAGAAACAGACCACCCCTGCTCAGGTGTCACACCAGGAAGTGTGGGTGATGTTTGAGAACATATGGAACAATGTGTGTGGGATCAGGTGAGCAGATGATACGGAGTTCAGGTTTAGGACCTGTGGAGATTAGCCCATAGTTGGGAAGGCAGGGTCCTAAATACTAGTATTTCTAACATGCATTCGAAAGATTGTGCCTGTTAAAGGGACAGTTATTTACTGAATGAATGTGAGTATATGTTAGTGTAAGAGGTCATTGTGCTTTGTTCAGCTCTGCTGTGTTCGCCGCTCTCCGCTTTGATCCGGGCGCCATAGAAACCAACCAGCCAGTAGAGGGTCCTCCCCTTCCCCAGGACGCCCTCTCCTGTCTGCACAGACTGTCTACTGCTGTCAGACAACTGCTACAGGCCTTTACCAGGTTAGTTATACCATACTGTACTCCCTCCATTCTGACAGTACAGTAGTTCTCTCCTGTCTGTCTGCACAGACTATCCACTGCTGTCAGACAACTGCTACATGCCTTTACCAGGTCAGTTATACCATACTGTACTCCCTCCATTCTGACAGCAGGTGAGATACCTGACATATCTCTCACCTTAAACACCTGCAAACCTTATAACTTTTAGGACCAGGACTGGTGACCACTACCACCCCAAACTCAGCCTTACCATATTCAATGAGGCTGAATCACCCACCTGTTCCAGACTAGAGCACTAAGGATGTGTTTGAAGGAGCGATTGCAAATTGCCCAGAAATAGGACAAGCGTGATGACATCACAGTAGAGCTCCTGTCTTGACTTGTCGTTCTGGTGTCACACTCTCCTCTCTGCTAGACTCACTGCCATTCAGGCCAGGGGAAGATAATAGCGAGGCTGCAGGCAATCTGCAATCAGTAACACTTTCACATTACGTCACTGACGGTTGCTATGGTGATGACGTTATTAAAAAAGAATCATCCCAGCAGTCACGGGGTCACTGAAATCGTTCATGTTATGGTTGATGGCTCAATGTGACGTTTCTATTAGTTTTAAAGAGTCTGGCTTTCTCCTGGACAGCCAAATGTTCTCGCGTTGTTTTCCACATTGGCTAGCTTCTCCTTCATCAAGAATTGGGGAATTTAGGGAATAGGATTGAAAGTAAGGCATGCTGCTGTGCACACATACACCAACACACACAGACACAGCCTTAAACGGGGGTCCGGTTTGGTTGGTGTATGGTGTCCCCTCAGTCAGGAACTCTGACATTTCTCTTTCAACAGTAACTATGAACATTCTGCCTCATTGTAGTTTCAGTTTGAACCCAACCAGTGGTGTGTTCCTTTATTTAACTCGGGTCATCTTTCTCCATTTTTTAAATCTTTCCTTAATGTTAGAATTATTTCACAACACTGATGACGGATCAGCTCCTAGAGCGATATTGTCACCTATGGCTGCAGAAACTGATGTGGCTTATTGTAATTCTTACCCTATAATAATGCACTGAATCAAGATTTGGAACATCATTACACACGTTAGGCTACACATCAAGAAATATATTGAGGCAAAAATCACAAATAGCATTATTATTTCAAATAAAAAAAATAAAAAAAAATATATATATTTTTTTAAAGATTTATATATATTTTTTTTATTATATATATATATATATATATATATATATATATTTACTAAATTCAATGAACATAATGTATTTCAATATCATTGAAATATATAGGCCGATGTAGTCTATACTCTATGTAGGCTGTTTATCTTTCAATGCAGTCATCTTTTCATTTGAAGCATCTGTTTATCCTTTGCTTGTATGTAACGATCCCTTTGACATTGGCAACTTTGTATTTGTAATCAACTTTGTTGTCGGTGGTCAGAGATAGGGCTTTTGCTGTGACTGTATTACTGGTGGTCATGAAGGCAGTCAAATTCCATGTGATTATTTAGCCACGGTAATTAGGCTTCTCCAAGCTCTGATGCAGGCTGCTGGTCATTAGTAGCCTACCAAACTTGCTAACTGCCTGGTACTCAGCACTCTATTGTCCCTCTAATCACTCTGACATCAATGCAAATGTAATTTAAATTCTAATCAAACACTTCATGAGCTCATGTTGCGCAACATTTCTATAGGCTATGCAATTGCGTGAGAAAAGAGTGATGGCCTCTAATAAAAATAGGAGGGCCGAAAGGCTTTCTATAGGCTAGGCCTACTATATTTAATTCTCAACTTTCCTAATATTAAGCACATTGCATATATTTATAACAGGCGTATAGCCTACCTGACTGGCATGAAAATGAACCATGGGAAAAGCGTCCTCCATTCGTTATTTAAGTTTATAGATGACATGTATTTTATCCCACTGCCCGTTTTGATACAGGTGCATGATAATGCTCCATTCTAAATATAAAAAAATTCAAACGTATATTATTTAGTATATGTAAAGACAAGATTAATTCAAGAATAGTCTGATTGTTGTCAATATTATCCTATCGCTTGTGAATGATGCCCAGCTTGAAGGCAAGAAACAATGCACTTTTTTTCGCGACGTTTGGAATCATAGTTGTACACCTCATGTAGCCTTGCCCATAGGCCTATATGTTTTGATAAGGTTTGTATCACAATTTGTGGCCAAATAACTTCTTAAAATGAAGCACATTAATCCGCTTTACAAGGGGTGTAGAGCCTAACTGGCATTTAGAAGCAGCGTGTGAGTTTCAAGTTTGGGGAAGATCATTTTCACCATTAAAATGCACCTTTTTATAATAAAAGCATTACATACATAATCGCATTTGCGGTCACATTTGATAATGGTGTTTTCCCGCTAATGGAACATTCACACTTATAGCTTACTGCCGTGTGCGCGTTGCTGCGACTATAATGTGAAGAAATAGCCTAATAGTTTAACATTTTAAGCTAAACGTTCTGATCTATTGCGTAAAATTGTTTGATTGATGCTAGTGGTTGTATTAATTTGGGATCTATCGCATCCCACAACTGTCCCAGACTGTTTGGAATATTTATTTCTCACATAGAATAGGTAAACTTTTGTACTATGGGGATAGTAGATTGACAGGTTAGTGCTTTTGCTGTTCGTTAGGCCTAATCTTGTTGGCTGACAAAGTAAATGTGGATAGTTCTTCCAGTAGCTTCAATATGCATGCAGTTGCGTCCTCAAAGTGTCTGTCTTCACTTGTAGCGTGTGAGAAATACCCGATCACGTGATGGAGAGCCATGTGAGTGAGAGGTGCTTCGGTGTACACTGCACTCTGGGAGAAGGGAACAACGGCCACTGGCCGCAAAAGGCATGGATTTCTTTAGGGTGCATTATGGCCGCACAAAGGGGATGCCGCCATTAAATTCGAGGCATTATCAAGTGCTTGTCAAATTGTGAATGAGAGACAGATGAAGTGTGTTCAGCCTGCGCAAAAAAACAAAGCAGAGCTCCTCAAGCTATTTTTTTTTAAACATCATTAGTCACGTCATGCAGCCTTACAATGTATTAAAAATCAAAACATATATAGCCCAACCTTTGTAGAACAACTAAAGTTACATTAACTCTAAATTAAGCATATAGTAGTACTAATTTCTTTGTCAACCGCTCAACACAGAATAGCTGCATGTGCGCACTCCCTCAAATCGTTTGGAGAAAATATCCTTTGTATTTTATTCAGCTTTGCTCAATTGTATTCATTCTATAAAATAATATAAAATATTTGCTTAGAATTCCAAGGCGTTCTTGTCTGCTAAATTAACTAGTGTAGCCCACAGTAATATGGCATAGCCAGATCAGGGCCTAACATAAGGACAACTCAGAGTATGCTGTTCTGTTCTTCTGAAATAAAACTAGCTTTTCTTCATATCATGCTTCTGTAGACCTGTCTAAAATAAATAAGCACTCAGGACCTCAGACTGGGATGACGGTTCAACTTCCAACAGGACAACGACCCTAAGCACACAATCAAAACAATGCAGGAGTGGCTTCTGGGACAAGTCTCTGAATGTCCTTGAGTGGACCAGCCAGAGCCCAGACTTGAACCCGATCGAACATCTCTGGAGAGACCTGAAAATAGCTGTGCAACTATGCTCCCCATTCAACCTGACAGAGCTTAAGAGGATCTGCAATGAAAAATGGGAGAAACTCCCTAGATTTATTTATTTATTTATTTATTTCACCTTTATTTAACCAGGTAGGCAAGTTGAGAACAAGTTCTCATTTACAATTGCGACCTGGCCAAGATAAAGCAAAGCAGTTCGACAACATACAAAAACACAGAGTTACACATGGAGTAAAACAACATACAATCAATGATACAGTAGACAAAAATAAGACTATATACAATGCGAGCAAATTATGTGAGATAAGGGAGGTAAAGGCAAAAAAAGGCCATGGTGGCAAAGTAAATAAAGTATAGCAAGTAAAACACTGGAATGGTAGAATTATAATTTGAAGAAAGTTCAAAGTTAAAATATAAATAATATGGTGCAAAGGAGCAAAATAATAAATAAAATAAATAAATACAGAAGGGAAGAGGTAGTAGTTTGGGCTAAATTATAGATGGGCTATGTACAGGTGCAGTGATCTGGGAGCTGCTCTGATAGCTGGTGCTTAAAGCTAGTGAGGGTGATAAGTGTTTCCAGTTTCAGAGATTTTTGTAGTTCGTTCCAGTCATTGGCAGCAGAGAACTGGAAGGAGAGATGACCAAAGGAGGAGTTAGCTTTAGGGGTGACCAGAGAGATATACCTGCTGGAGCGCGTGCTACAGGTGGGTGCTGCTATGGTGACCAGTGAGCGGAGATAAGGGGGGACTTTACCTAGCAGGGTCTTGTAGATGACCTGGAGCCAATGTGTTTGGCGACGATTATGAAGCGAAGGCCAGCCAACGAGAGCGTACAGGTCGCAGTGGTGGGTAGTATATGGGGCTTTGGTGACAAAACGGATGGCACTGTGATAGACTGCATCCAGCTTGTTGAGTAGGGTATTGGAGGCTATTTTGTAAATGACATCGCCGAAGTCGAGGATTGGTAGGATGGTCAGTTTTACGAGGGTATGTTTGGCAGCATGAGTGAAGGATGCTTTGTTGCGAAATAGGAAGCCAATTCTAGATTTAACTTTGGATTGGAGATGATTGATGTGAGTCTGGAAGGAGAGTTTACAGTCTAACCAGACACCTAGGTATTTGTAGTTGTCCACAAATTCTAAGTCAGAACCGTCCAGAGAAGTGATGCTGGACAGGCGGGCAGGTGCAGGCAGCGATCGGTTGAAGAGCATGCATTTAGTTTTACTTGTATTTAGGAGCAGTTGGAGACCACGGAAGGAGAGTTGTATGGCATTGAAGCTCGTCTGGAGGGTTGTTAACACAGTGTCCAAAGAAGGGCCAGAAGTATACAGAATGGTGTCGTCTGCGTAGAGGTGGATCAGAGATTCACCAGCAGCAAGAGCGACATCATTGATGTATACAGAGAAAAGAGTTGGCCCAAGAATTGAACCCTGTGGTACCCCCATAGAGACTGCCAGAGGTCCGGACAGCAGGCCCTACGATTTGACACACTGAACTCTATCAGAGAAGTAGTTGGTGAACCAGGCGACGCAATCGTTTGAGAAACCAAGGCTACTGAGTCTGCCAATGAGGATGTGGTGATTAAATGAGTCAAAAGCTTTGGCCAGGTCAATGAATACGGCAGCACAGTATTGTTTCTTATCGATGGCGGTTACGATGTCGTTTAGGACCTTGAGCGTGGCTGAGGTGCACCCATGACCAGCTCTGAAACCAGATTGCATAGCGGAGAGGGTGCGGTGGGATTCGAAATGGTCGGTAATCTGTTTGTTGACTTGGCTTTCGAAGACCTTAGAAAGGCAGGGTAGGATGGATATAGGTCTGTAGCAATTTGGGTCAAGAGTGTCACCTCCTTTGAAGAGGGGGATGACAGCAGCTGCTTTCCAATCTATGGGAATCTCAGACGACACGAAAGAGAGGTTGAACAGGCTAGTAATAGGGGTTGCAATAATTTCGGCAGATAATTTTAGAAAGAAAGGGTCCAGATTGTCAAGCCCAGCTGATTTGTAGGGGTCCAGATTTTGCAGCTCTTTCAGAACATCAGCTGAATGGATTTGGGAGAAGGAGAAATGGGGGAGGCTTGGGTGAGTAGCTGTGGGGGGTGCAGTGCTGTTGAATGCAGTAGGGGTAGTTAGGTGGAAAGCATGGCCAGCCGTAGAAAAATGCTTATTGAAATTCTCAATTATAGTGGGCTTATCGGTGGTGACAGAGTTTCCTATCCTCAGTGCAGTGGGCAGTTGGGAGGAGGTGTTCTTATTCTCCATGGACTTTACAGTGTCCCAGAACTTTTCAGAGTTTGAGTTGCAGGAAGCAAATTTCTGTTTGAAAAAGCTAGCCTTGGCGTTTCTAACTGCCTGTGTGTTGGTTTCTAACTTCTCTGAAAAGTTGCATATTGCGGGGGCAGTTCGATGCTAATGCAGAACGCCACAGGATATTTTTGTGTTGGTTAAGGGCAGTCAGGTCTGGGGAGAACCAAGGGCTATATCTATCCTGGTTCAAAATTTCTTGAAAGGGGCATGCTTATTTAAGATGGTGAGGAAGGCATTTAAAAAAAATAACCAGGCATCCTCTACTGACGGGATGAGGTCAATATCTTTCCAGGATACCAGTGCCAGGTCGATTAGAAAGGCTTGCTCGTTGAAATGTTTCAAGGGGGCGTTTGACATTGATGATTGGAGAGCGTTTGGTCTCTGAACCATTACGGGTGCAGGCAATGAGGCAGTGATCGCTGAGATCTTGGTTGAAAACAGCAGAGGTGTATTTAGAGGGCACGTTGGTTAGGATGATATCTATGAGGGTGCCAGTGTTTGCGGCTTTGGGGTTGTACCTGGTGGGTTCATTAATCATTTGTGTGAGATTGAGGGCATCAAGCTTGGATTGTAGGATGGCTGGGGTGTTAAGCATGTCCCAGTTTAGGTCACCTAGTAGCACGAGCTCTGAAGATAGATGGGGGGCAATCAGTTCACATATGGTGTCCAGAGCACAGCTAGGGGCCGAGGGGGGTCTATAGCAGGCGGCGACGGTGAGAGACTTGTTTTTGGAGAGGTGGATTTTTAAAAGTAGAAGTTCAAATTGTTTGGGTACAGACCTGGATAGCAGGACAGAGCTTTGCAGGCTATCTCTGCAGTAGATTGCAACACCGCCCCCTTTGGTCGTTCTATCTTGTCTGAAAACGTTGTAGTTAGGGATGAAGATTTCAGAGTTTTTGGTGGACTTCCTAAGCCAAGATTCAGACACAGCTAGGACATCCGGGTTGGCAGAGTGTGTAGATACAGGTGTGCCAAGCTTGTAGTGTCATACCCAAGAAGACTCAAGGCTGTAATCGCTGCCAAAGGTGCTTCAATAAAGTACTGCATGAAGGGTCTGAATACTTATGTAAATGTTATTTTTGTATACATTTGCAAACGTTTCTAAAAACCTGATTTTGCTTTGTCATTATGGGGTATTGTGTGTGTGTGTATATTGTTTCAATGTAATCCATTTTAGAATAAGGATGTAATGTAACAAAATGTGGAAAAAGTCAAGGTGTCTGAATACTTTCTGAATGCACCGTTCGTGCAAGTCGGCGTGTTCAGTGGCTCTTTTAAGATGCTTTTGGTAAACAAGGCCCAGATTGGTGTTTTAGAGCTCATTAATCATTACATTTATCTAACACCTCACTCAAATTCTCATTAGCACACACAGCCTACTGTACGTTACAGTTGTAATATATCAGAATATTATAAGTTATTCATATTATGTTCTAATAATACAGTGTATTGTAGGACTTGGCACTACAGTTTTTGTATAACTTCTCACACAATGAGGCATCTATCACACGTCTTCTAGGATGCATCTTCACTACCTACCTAAACACCTCTTCACTACCTACCTAATTTTTGAGTGCAGATCAGTGCCCAATTTCTCAAAAGCATGTTAAGGCTTAGTTCATTGTTAGAACTGTGTGTTTGTGATGTGTAGTTCCAGTTTGTTCAGGGCCCTCTGAGTCCCTGAAAGTCTGTTTCTTTCCTGCTGCACATGATGTTGATTTGAATAAAACCCATGGTATTTCTGTACTGTACACGTTAGGCAGAACAGGTGGTTGGTTAGAAATGGAACAGACAAGCCTCGTAGCAATGTACCTCATCTTGCTTAGTCACGTTCTTAATCCCAAAAATGAAGATGACTTTCATGTATGCCCATTTGTAGGAAGTTTGGATGAGGTGTGTGTGTGTGTTGTGTGTGTGTGTGTGTGTGTGTGTGTGTGTGTGTGTGTGTTGAAGCTGCTCCTATGTGGTTACCTAGGAGACAGACAGACAGTAGCTCTTACAGTAGCTAGCAGTGACGCATCATCAGAGCCCATAACCCCCCCCCCCCCCCCCAAGTCCCTGCCGGGAGAAAATATGTATAATGCAGACCAGCTCTAGCCTGCTGAAATCTCTCTCTCTCTCTCTCTCTTCTCTCTCTCTCTCTCTCTCTCTCTCTCTCTCCTCTCTCTCTCTCTCTCTCTCTCTCTCTCTCCTCCTCTCTCTCTCTCTCTCTCTCTCTCTCTCTCTCTCTCTCTCTCTCCTCTCTCTCCTCTCTCTCTCTCCTCTCTCTCTCTCTCTCTCTCTCTCTCTCTCTCTCTCTCTCTCTCTCTCTCTCTCTCTCTCTCTCTCTCTCTCTCTCTCAAAATTCAAAAGGTGCTGGCATTGGCATGGGAAACATATGTTTACATTTCCAAAGCAAGTGAAATAGACAATAACAAATGTACAGTAAACATTACAACAGTTTTAAAAGAATATAGACATCGTTAATGTAGTAACAATGTGCAAATAGTTGAAGTTCAAAAGGGAAAATAAATAAACAAAGATATAGGTTGTATTTACAATGGTGTTTGTGCTCCACTGGTTACCCTTTTCTCATGGCAACCTTTCTCTCTCCATTTTACACTATACAGTCTTGAAGTATTTTAATTACCCCTTCTATCACTTAATTTTCCCTAGTCCATTTCCTCTGTTACTTACTTAATGACAGTGTGTGGTGTGTCCCTTCACTAATCAGACCCTGGCTGTTTTGTAGGGTTCTGTCAACAGACAGCTGTCTAGAAGATGCCCAGGCTCTCCTCTCCTTCATCCACTTCAGTGAGGTTAGTATTTCTAACTCCTAGTAACCTCTGTCTGGTGGTCACACCTCATCTGAGATCATTCATGTTTCAGCTTTCCAGCTCATACGCACAGTTCTTTTGATAGGTTGAATGAAGGTTTATCGTCCACATGGACATTGTAGGATTCATTCATTCTAAATGTTAATAGGATTGCAATGTTACATCACATGTACTGCCCAAGCTGATTGGGCTGGATCTTAATACTGTAAGTGACTTGTGCTTTAGATTGCTGCCATGGAGCCCAGGTTCACTGCCAAAGACCTGTTGGACTGTCTCTCACAGCACGAGTACAGGTGGGTGGAGACACAAACATACACAACTACACTCACATACGCACAATTGGCTTTGTCACACCAATACACCTGGGAGAGTGGAGAATGACCTCCCACAATAGCACCAATATACCTGGGAGGGTGGAGAAATACCTCCCACAATAACACCAATATACCTGGGAGGGTGGAGAATGACCTCCCACAATAGCACCAATATACCTGGGAGGGTGGAGAAATACCTCCCACAATAACACCAATATACCTGGGAGGGTGGAGAATGACCTCCCACAATAGCACCAATATACCTGGGAGGGTGGAGAAATACCTCCCACAATAACACCAATATACCTGGGAGGGTGGAGAAATACCTCCCACAATAACACCAATATACCTGGGAGGGTGGAGAAATACCTCCCACAATAACACCAATATACCTGGGAGGGTGGAGAATGACCTCCCAGTGAGGATAAATGTTCTAGTTAACAAGATATCCAGCGAGTAACCAGGGTGGTCTAGTTCAGTTGTTCCTAACCTTGTTTGGTTACTGTGCCCCAAACTGAATTTTGCTCTGCTCGGAGTACCGCTGAAGTACTCCCTTGTGTGCATTTTACCAGTCTTCTCAAGTACCCCGTTTAGATAGGCCTAGGACCCCTGATTGGGAACCACTGGTCTAGCCCACTCATGTGTAGTAAAGTGTCTTTGATGATAGCATGCCTAGGCAGGTCTCTGACATGCAGTGCATTCAGAAAGTATTCAGACCCATTGACTTTTAACACATTTTGTTACGTTACAGCCGTATTCTAAAATGGATTACACTGGGTTTTTTCCCATTAATCCACACACAATTACCCATAATGACAAAGCATACCTTATTTAACATACCTTATTTACATAAGTATTCAGACCCTTTACTCAGTACTTTGTTGAAGCACCTTTGGCAGTAATTACAGCCTAGAGTCTTCTTGGGGATGACTACAAGCTTGGCACACCTGTATTTGGGGAGTTTGTCCCATTCTTCTCTGCAGATCCTCTCAAGCTCTGTCAGGTTGGATGGGGAGTGTCGCTGCACAGCTATTTTCAGGTCTCTCCAGAGATGTTCGTTGGAGTTCAAGTCCGGGTTCTGGCTGTGCCACTCACGGACATTCAGAGACTTCTCCCGAAGCCACTCCTGCGTTGTCTTGGCTGTGTGCTTAGGGTCATTGTCCTGTTGGAAGTTGAACCTTCACCCCTGTCTGAGGTCCTGAGCGCTCTGGCTCAGGTTTTCATTAAGGATCTCTCTGTACTTTGCTCTGTTTCTCTTTCCCTCGATCCTGACTAGTCACCCAGTCCCTGCCGCTGAAAAACATCCCCACAGCATGATGCTGCCACCATGATGCTTCACCATAGGGATGGTGCCAGGATTCCTCTAGACGTGACGCTTGACATTCAGGCCAAGTAGTTCAATCTTGGCTTCATCAGACAAGAGAATTGTGCTCCTCATGGTCTGAGAGTCCTTTTTTAGGGTCCTTTTGGCAAACTCCAAGCGGACTGTCAGGTCGCAGTTGTAAATGAGAACTTGTTCTCAACTAGCTTACCTGGTTAAATAAAGGTGAAATATATATATTTTTTAAACTGTTGTACCTTTTACTGAGGAGTGGATTCCGTCTGGCCACTCTACCATAAAGGTCTGATTGGTGGAGTGCTGCAGAGATGGTTGTCCTTCTGGAAGGTTCTCTCATCTCCACAGAGGAACTCCAGCCCAATCAGCTTGGCATCTCCACAGAGGAACTCCAGAGCTCTGTCAGAGTGACCATAGGGTTCTTGGTCACCTCCCTGACCAAGGCCCTTCTCCCCCGATTGCTCAGTTTGGCCTAGTGGCCAGCCCTAGGAAGAGTCTTGGTGGTTCCAAATTTCTTCCATTTAAGAATGATGGATGTGAATGATTTAAGAATGATGGATGTTCTTGGGACCTTCAATGCTGCAGAAATGTTTTGGTACCCTTCCCCAGATCTGTGCCTCGACACTATCCTGTCTCGGAGCTCTACGGACAATTCCTTCAACCTCATGACTTGGTTTTTGCTCTGACACACTGTCAACTGTGGGACCTTATATAGACAGGTGTGTGCCTTTCCAAATCATGTCCAATCAATTGAAATTTCCACAGGTGGACTTCAATCAAGTTGTAGAAACATCTCAAGGATGAGCGATGGAAACAGGATGCACCTGAGCTCAATTTCGAGTCTCATAGCAAAGGGTGTGAATACTTATGTAAATAAGGTATTTTATTTTTTATAAATTGGCAAAAAAGTTCTACAAACCTGTTTTTGCTTTGCCATATATGGGGTATTGTGTGTAGATTGATGAGGATAAAAAAACTATTGAATCAATTTTAGAATAAGGCTGTAACGTAAAAACATGTGTGAAGGGGTCTGAATACTTTCCGAATGCAATTTAGAAATAAGAATGAATTGAACGGGCTTGGAAGCTCCAACCCTGAAAATTGACCGGTGAACTCCCAATGGCTTTCCATGATATTTTGGAATGTTCTATCAACTGATGCTGGGTTGCCATGGTAATGTAGAATGTTCATTCAAATGATGCTAACTGATGTGGTTCATGCAATGTAATGTATCTTTTGTAATGTCAGTTGAGTTGACTCAACAAATCACAGCACAGATTGAAGGGCACACTTCCTGCTTTAACTTCCTGGCATGGGTACACCCAAAATGGCTGCCAGACTACCCATTATGTTATCATTTTTATTCATAATTTGTTTCGATGGTAGCGGATGCATGGGGCTGGGAGTCTAGTTTCACCTCATTGTGACATCACAATCACCTCCCTCCCAGTGGAACTATCACAACCCTGATTGCCATGCCAGCCATTCTAGTCGTCGTGCCAGCCATCCCAAACCGTCCCCCTAACCCTTTTTCTGGAATTCTCACGACTGTAAAATGGGATTATGGCTATCTCTGATGAGCTACCCAGGAAAGGGCAAAAAAAGCACATTAATATATGTAGCCTTCGAAATAAGTTTCATGAAATCAATAACTTGCTAACATCAGATAACAACATTAATAAATTAGCCATTTCTGATCTCGTTTAGATAATTCCTTTGATACAACAGTTGCGATACAAGGATATAACATCTACAAAGGAGACAGGAATGCTTATGGGGGAGGTGTTGCTTTAATCTGAGCCTAGAGGAAAGTGTTTGTCCTCAGACCTGGATGGAAGCCAAAGTCATTCCGCTACCCAAGAATGGCAAAGCGGCATTTACTTGTTAGTGATGCACGGGTTGACTCATAACCCGTAGTCCTCACGGTTATATCCGCAGGGTGGACGGTTTTGGGGTCATTTTAAATGTTGGGCGGTTGGGTTACGGGCGGGTTGAATAAACAGAAACAATAGATTCAAATATGAAATGTACAGTACCAGTCGGTTAGTATTACTAGTTACTATTTTCTACATTGTAGAATAATAGTGAAGACATCAACTATGATATAACGCATATGGAATCATGTAGTAACCAAAAAAGTGTTAAATCAAAATAAATTTTAGATTCCTCAAAGTAGTCACTCTTTGCCTTGATGACAGCTTTGCACACTCTTGGCATTCTCTCAACCAGCTTCACCTGGATTGTCTTTCCAACAGTCTTAAAGGAGTTCACACGTATGCTGAGCACTTGTTGACTGCTTTTCCTTCACTCTGCGGTCCAACTCATCCCAAACCATCTCAATTGGGTTGAGGTCGGGTGATTGTGGAGGCCAGGTCATCTGATGCAGCACTCCATCACTCTCCTTCTTGGTAAAATAGCCCTTACACAGCCTGGAGGTGTGTTGGGTCAACTGACCTGCCTAGTTAAATAAAGGTAAAATAAAATAAATAAGCGCAAACCAGATGGGATGGCGTATCGCTACCAGAATGCTGTGGTAGCCATGCTGGTTAAGTGTGCCTTGAGTTCTAAATAAATCAGATAGTGTCGCCAGCAAAGCACCATCACACCACCTCCATGCTTCACCTTGGGAACCACACATGCGGAGATCATCCGTTCACAGACACGGCGTTTGGAACCAAAAATGTCTTCAAGCGCAATATCTAACAAGTGGACTCATCAGAACAAATGACAGATTTCCTCTTGTCTAATGTCCATTGCTTGTGTTTCTTGGCTTGTGGTTCTTGGCCCAAGCAAGTCTCTTCTTCTTATTGGTGTCCTTTTAATAATGGTTTCTTTGCAGCAATTAGACCTTAAGGCCTGAGTCACGCAGTCTCTTCTGAACAGTTGATGTTGAGATGTATCAGTTACTTGAGCTCTGTGAAGCATTTATTTGGTCTGCAATTTCTGAAGCTGGTAACTCTAAAGAGCTTATCCTCTGCAGCAGAGGTAACTCTGGGTCTTCCTTTCCTGTGGCGGTCCTCATGCGAGCCAGTTTCATCGACGCGCTTGAGGGTTTTCGCAACTGCACTTGAAGAAATGTTCAAAGTTCTTAACATTTCCGGATTGACTGACCTTCATGTCTTAAAGTAATGATGGACTATTGTTTCTCTTTGCTTATTTGAGCTCTTTTTGCCATAATATGGACTTGGTATTTTACCAAATAGGGCTATCTTCTGTATACCACCCCTACCTTGTCACAACCCAACTGATTGGCTCAAATGCATTAAGAAGGAAAGACATTCCACAAATTAACTTTTAACAAGGCACACCTTCAAATCAAATGTTATTTGTCACACACACATGTTTAGCAGATGTTATTGTGGTTGTAGCAAAATGCTTGTGCTTCTAGTTCTGACAGTGCAGCAATATCTAACAAGTGACATTTTTAGATATTACAACAAATACCTAATACACACTAAGTAAAGGATTGGAATTAAGAATATATAAATATATGGACGGGCAATGTCAGAGTTTCATAGACTGAGCTACAGTAGATAGTATAGAATGCAGTGTATATATACATATGAGATGAGTAATGCAAGATATGTAAACATTATTAAAGTGACTAGTGTTCCTTTAATGAAAGTGGCCATTGATTTCAAGTCTGTATGTACTGTAGGCAGCAGCCTGTCTGTGATAGTGATGGCTGTTTAACAGCCTGATGGCCTTGAGATAGAAGCTGTTTTTCAGTCTCTCGGTCCCAGCTTTGACGCACCTGTACTGACCTCGCCTTCTGGATGATAGCGGGGTGACAGGCAGTGGCTTGGGTGGTTGTTGTCCTTGATGATCTTTTTGGCCTTCCTGTGACATTGGGTGCTGTAGGAGGGCAGGTAGTTTGCCCCCAGTGATGCGTTGTGCAGACCGCACCACCCTCTGGAGAGCCCTGAAATGCATTCCAGGTGACTACCTCATGAAGCTGGTTGAGAGAATTCCAAGAGTGTGCAAAGCTGTCATCAAGGCAAAGGGTGGTTACTTTGAAGAATGTAAAATATGAAACATTTTGATTTGTTTAGCCTCTCTGGGCTAGGCGGGACGAATTCGTCCCACCTACGTAACAGCCACTGGCAGCCTGTGGCGCGATTTTCAAAACCTTAAAAATCCTATTACTTCAATTTCTCAAACATATGACTATTTTACAGCTATTTAAAGACAAGACTCTCGTTAATCTAACCACACTGTCCGATTTCAAAAAGGCTTTACAACGAAAGCAAAACATTAGATTATGTCAGCAGAGTACCAAGCCAGAAATAATCAGACACCCATTTTTCAAGCCAGCATATAATGTCACCAAAACCCAGAAGACAGCTAAATGCAGCACTCACCTTTGATGATCTTCATCAGATGACAACCCTAGGACATTATGTTATACAATACATGCATGTTTTGTTCAATCAAGTTCATATTTATATCAAAAACCAGCTTTTTACATTAGCATGTGACGTTCAGAACTAGCATACCCCCCGCAAACTTCCGGGGAATTCGCTAACATTTTACTAAATTACTCACGATAAACGTTCACAAAAAGCATAACAATTATTTTAAGAATTATAGATACAGACCTCCTCTATGCACTCGATATGTCCGATTTTAAAATAGCTTTTTGGTGAAAGCACATTTTGCAATATTCTAAGTACATAGCCCAGGCATCACGGGCTCGCTATTTAGACACCCGGCAAGTTTAGCACTCACCATAATCATATTTACTATTATAAAAGTTTCATTAGCTTTTGTTGTCTTCGTCAGAATGCACACCCAGGACTGCTACTTCAATAACAAATGTTGGTTTGGTCCAAAATAATCCATCGTTTTATCCGAATAGCAGCGTTTTGTTCGTGCGTTCAAGACACTATCCGAAATAGTAAAGAAGTGTCGCGCGCATGGCGCAATTCGTGACAATAAAATTCTAAATATTCCATTACCGTACTTCGAAGCATGTCAACCGCTGTTTAAAATCAATTTTTACGACATTTTTCTCGTAGAAAAGCGATAATATTCCGACAGGGAATCTCCTTTTCGGCAAACAGAGGAAAAAATCCCAAAGGCGGGGGCGGTCGGGTCACGCGCCTAAGCCCAGTGTCCCTTGATCGGCCACTTGAGAAAGGCGATAATGTGTTTCAGCCTGGGGCTGGAATGACGACATTCTGTTTTTTCCCGGGCTCTGAGCGCCTATGGATGACGTGGGAAGTGTCACGTTAGAGCAGAGATCCTTAGTAAATGATAGAGATGGAAAAGAAGTTCAAGAAATGGTCAGACAGGCCACTTCCTGTAAAGGAATCTCTCAGGTTTTGACCTGCCATTTGAGTTCTGTTATACTCACAGACACCATTCAAACAGTTTTAGAAAATGTAGGGTGTTTTCTATCCATATGTAATAAGTATATGCATATTCTAGTTACTGGGTAGGAGTGGTAACCAGATTAAATCGGGTATGTTTTTTATCCAGCCGTGTCAATACTGCCCCCTATCCTAAACAGGTTAACACTTGTTTGGTTACCACATGAATCCATATGTTATTTCATAGTTTTGATGTCTTCACTATTATTCTACAATGTAGAAAATATTAAAAATAAAGAAAAACCCTTGAATGAGTACGTGTCAAAGCTTTTGACTGGTAATGTATATTTATTGTGCAATTTATATCGGCTACAATAAGGTTTTTCTTGAATTATTTTAGGCTATCTGGTGTTTGTGCATAAGCTTAAACTTTAGGGCTTACCTGTAAGGCACTAAATAGCCTACTCAGCCAATTGCCAAATAATGCTTTTGGGAACTGGCAGAAAAAGTTAACGTCAATCCACGGAGGCAAAAAGACATTGTCGAAGTTTAACTCAAAACAAATCAATTTGTATTTGTCACATGCGCCGAATACAACCGGTGTAGACCTTACAGTGAAATGCTTACTTACAATCTCTTAATCAACAATGCTTTGAGAAGTTAAGAAACAAAATAAAAGCTTTAAGTAGAAAAGAAAAGTAACAGATAATTAAACAGCAGCAGTCAAATAACAAGCGAGGCTATATACAAGGGGTACGGTTAGTCGAGGTAATTGAGCTAATACAGTTGAAGTCAGAAGTTTACATACAGTGAGGGAAAAAAGTTGATTTTGTACGTTTGCCCACTGACAAAGAAATTATCAGTCTATAATTTTAATGGTAGGTTTATTTGAACAGTGAGAGACAGAATAACAACCAAAAAATCCAGAAAAACTCATGTCAAAAATGTTATTAAATGATTTGCATTTTAATGAGGGAAATAAGTATTTGACCCCTCTGCAAAACATGACTTAGTACTTGGTGGCAAAACCCTTGTTGGCAATCAGAGGTCAGACGTTTCTTGTAGTTGGCCACCAGGTTTGCACACATCTCAGGTAGGATTTTGTCCCACTCCTCTTTGCAGATCTTCTCCAAGTCATTAAGGTTTCGAGGCTGACGTTTGGCAACTTGAACCTTCAGCTCCCTCTACAGATTTTCTATGGGATTAAGGTCTGGAGACTGGCTAGGCCACTCCAGGACCTTAATGTGCTTCTTCTTGAGCCACTCCTTTGTTGCCTTGGCCATGTGTTTTGGGTCATTGTCATGCTGGAATACCCATCCACGACCCATTTTCAATACCCTGGCTGAGGGAAGGAGGTTCTCATCCAAGATTTGACGGTACATGGCCCCGTCCATCGTCCCTTTGATGCGGTGAAGTTGTCCTGGACGAATCTGCGTTTGGTGGATACCTGCCCCAATGCATAGTGCCAACTGTAATGTTTGGTGGAGGTGGTCTGGGGCTGTTTTTCATGGTCCGGGCTAGGTCCCTTAGTTCCAGTGAAGGGAAATCCTAGAGATACAGCATACAATGACATTCTAGATGATTCTGTGCTTCCAACTTTGTGGCAACAGTATAGGGAAGGCCCTTTCCTGTTTCAGCATGACAATGCCCCCGTGCACAAAGCAAGGTCCATATAGAAATGCTTTGTCGAGATCGGTGTGGAAGAACTTGACTGGCCTGCACAGCGGCCTGACCTCAACCCCATCGAACACCTTTGGGATGAATTGGAACGCCGACTGCAAGCAAGGCCTAATCGCCCAACATCAGTGACCGACTCTCTAATGTTTTTGTGGCTGAATGGAAGTCCCCGCAGCAATGTTCCATCAGTGGAAAGTCTTCCCAGAAGAGTGGAGGCTATTATAGCAGCAAAGGGGGGAACAACTCCATGTTAATGCCCATGATTTTGGTTTGACGAGCACGTGTCCACATACTTTTGGTCATGTAGTGTATTTTCTGTTTTAGATCAGCGTGAGTGTTAGCAAGTTTCTTTTTGGTTTGCACACATTACGTATGGTGCCTTCAGAAAGTATTCATACCCCTTGACTTATTCCACATTATGTTGTGTTACAGCCTGAATTCAAAATGGATTAAATACATTTAAAAAATCTACACACAATATCCCATAATGACATAGTGAAAACATGTTTTTAGAAATTTTAGCAAATCAATTGAAAATGCAATGCAGGGTCTCCAAGAGCTTTCCACGCCTGGGGTTGTGAATTTGCCCATTATTTTTTTAATTCTTCAAGCTCTGTCAAATTAGTTGTTGATCATTGCTAGACAGCCATGTTCACGTCTTGTCATAGATCTTCAGATAGATTTAAGTCAAAAGTGAATTAATCTCCCAGTGTCTTGTCGAAAGCAGACTGAACCAAGTTTTCTTCTAGGATTTTGCCTGTGCTTAGCTCCGTTCCGTTTTTATCCTGAGAAACTCCCGAGTCCTTAACGATTACAAGCATACCCATAACATGATGCAGCCACCACTATGCTTGAAAATATGGAGAGTGGTACTCAGTAATATGTTTGGGGCAAGTCAAATACAACACTTTGTATTCAGGACAAAAAGTGAATTGCTTTGCCACATTTTTTGCAGTATTACTTTAGTGCCTGGATGCATTTTTTTCTTCTGTATAGTCATCTTTTCACTCTGTCAATTAGGTTAGTATTGTGGAGTAACTACAATGTTGTTGATCCATCCTCAGTTTTCTCTTATCACAGCCATTCAACTCTAACTGTTTTAAAGTCACCATTGGCCTCATCATGAAATCCCTGAACGGTTTCCTTCCTCTTCGGCAACTGAGTTAGGAAGGACGCCTGTATCTTTGTAGTGACTGGGTGTACTGATACACCATCCAAAGTGTAGTTAATAATTTAACCATATTCAAAGGGATATTCAATGTCTGCTTTATTTTTACTTTTACCCATCTACCAATAGTTGCCCTTATTTGCAAGGGATTGAAAAACCTCCCTGGTCTGTTTGGTTGAATCTTGGTTTGAAATTCACTGCTCGACTACGGGACCTTACAATTTAAGTTTAAGTCGAAAGTTTACATACACTTAGGTTGGAGTCATTAAAACTCATTTTTCAACCACTCCACAAATTTCTTGTTAACAAACTATAGTTTTGGCAAGTCGGTTAGGACATCTACTTTGTGCATGACACAAGTCATTTTTCCAACAATTGTTTACAGACAGATTATTTCACTTATAATTCACTGTTTCACAAGTCCAGTGGGTCAGAAGTTTACATACACTAAGTTGACTGTGCCTTTAAACAGCTTGGGAAATTCCAGAAAATTATGTCATGGCTTTAGAAGCTTCTGATAGGCTAATTGATATCATTTGAGTCAATTGGAGGTGTACCTGTGGATGTATTTCAAGGCCTACCTTCAAACTCAGTGCCTCTTTGCTTGACATCATGGGAAAATCAAAAGAAATCAGCCAAGATCTCAGAAAAATTATTGTAGACCGCCACAAGTCTGGTTCATCCTTGGGAACAATTTCCAAGTGCCTGAAGGTACCACGTTCATCTGTACAAACAATAGTACGCAAGTATAAACACCATGGGACCACGCAGCTGTCATACCGCTCAGGAAGGAGACGCGTTCTGTCTCCTAGAGATGAAAGTACTTTGGTGCGAAAAGTGCAAATCAATCCCAGAACAACAGCAAAGGATCTTGTGAAGATGCTGGAGGAAACCGGTGCAAAAGTATCTATATCCACAGTAAAATGAGTCCTGTATCGACATAACCTGAAAGGCCGCTCAGCAAGGAAGAAGCCACTGCTCCAAAACCGCCATAAAAAGCCAGACTACGGTTTGCAACTGCACATTGGGACAAAGGTCGTACTTTTTGGAGAAATGTCCTCTGGTCTGATGAAACAAAAATTTAACTATTTGGCCATAATGACCATCGTTATGTTGGGAGGAAAAAGGGGGAGGCTTGCAAGCCGAAGAACACCATCCCAACCGTGTAAGCACAGGGGTGGCAGCATCATGTTGTGGGGGTGCTTTGCTGCAGGAGGGACTGGTACACTTCACAAAATAGATGGCATCATGAGGGCGGAAAATTATGTGGATATATTGAAGCAACATCTCAAGACATCAGTCAGGAAGTTAAAGCTTGGTCGCAAATGGGTCTTCCAAATGGACAATGACCCCAAGCATCTTCCAAATTTGTGGCAAAATGGCTTAAGGACAACAAAGTCAAGGTATTGGAGTGGCCATCACAAAGCCCTGACCTCAATCCTATAGAAAATGTGTGGGCAGAACTGAAAAAGCGTGTGCGAGCAAGGAGGCCTACAAACCTGACTCAGTTACACCAGGTCTGTCAGGAGGAATGGGCCAAAATTCACCCAACTTATTGTGAGAGCTTGTGGAAGGCTACCCGAAACAGTTGACCCAAGTTCAACAATGTAAAGGCAATGCTACCAAATACTAATTGAGTGTATGTAAACTTCTGACCCACTGGGAATGTGATGAAAGAAAATAAAAGCTGAAATAAATCATTGTCTCTAATATTATTCTGACATTTCACATTCTTAAAATAAAGTGGTGATCCTGAATGACCTAAGACAGAGAATGTTTACTAGGATTAAATGTCAGGAATTGTGAAAAACTGAGTTTAAATGTATTTGGCTAAGGTGTATGTAAACTTCCGACTTCAACTGTATGTGTGGGGTACAGAGGTGAGGTAGTCATTTAAAAAATCATGTTAAACACTATTATTGCAAACAGTCCATGCAACTTATTATGTCACTTGTTAAGCAAATGTGTACTCCTGAACTTATTTAGGCTTGCCATAACAAAGGGGTTGAATACTTATTGACTAATTTTTAATTCATTTGGAAACCTTTTGTAAAAAATAATTACCAAAAATAAAAAAAATCCACTTTGACATTATGGGGTTATTATTGTGTGGAGGCCAGTGACAAAGAAATGTCATTCCATTTTAAAATCAGTCTGTAACAACCTAATGTGGAAAAAGTCAAGGGTGTGACTACTTTCTGAAGGCGCTGTGTGTATGTAAAAACAGCTCTCCGGGAAGTCAGTCATCAACCTCCCTGACATATCAGCCTGTCGGTCACCTTTCCATACACACTGTCTATCTTGTTATACATATGTTACACACACACACACACACTCCCATGTCCACTTCCACACGCATTCATTCGGTCTTCAGAGCCTTGTCTACACACCAGTCAGTCATGGGGAAAGGTGTGTGTGTGTGTGTGTGGGGGGGGGGGGGGGTTGTCATGGCCCAGTAGGGCTGTCGTCGTGCTGTAGGGTCAGTGGCTTTACTAACACAGAGGGGAGTGCCGTCTGGCAGGGGATTAGGTGACGTCACACTCCTGACTAGACCTGCCACCACTACCCTTCATCTCACCTTGTTCACTGTCCACACACAGTTAGCATTTATCGTGTGTGTGTGTGTGCCTCTGTGTGTTTTCCGGCATAGTGTTTAACCTGTCTCTCTGTTCTCTTACATAATTAATTCCCTCAGACACAACCTTAAACACTGCCGCCTTATCACAGTCAGTCACCAGCCACCTCTGGCTACACGGAGGTTGTGTCATCAACACACACGTTAGAGATCAACAGCTCAGTCAGTCACACAGACAGAAACACCGGAGGGTGTGGTGAGGTGTGTTGCCTAGCCAGACAGCCTCCAGCTGAGGGTGAGCTGTCAGATTTCAGAGGGGAAAATAACTGCACTTCCGAGTCAAGAGTTCTACCATCCTTTGTGATGTAATTCAGTTCCATTCAGTTTGGTTGATAAGTGACCTTTTTAGAGGGCATTTGTGTACATTGTAAATAAGTATGGTGCAGTTTCTTATTAACATATGAACCAGTAGTACTTGTCCTCAATTCCAAAGCAAAGGTCATTTTCCCACCTGCTGAATGGAAAAATAACTCCTTTCTGAACTCCTTCTCCTGTATTTTCAAGGTTATGACACTGTTTCCATAATAACCAGTGGGGGTTGTGAACAGAGCACTCAAAGAAGAGGAAATCATTACTGAACTACCACTAAATCATTATTATACTGCCTCATAACATTGACACAAATGATGCTATTATTATGAATAGATTTCTACTGTGTTCCTGTTCTGCTGATGATTACAGTTGGAGTCAGACCATTTGTTTGATTAAAACTAAAACATGGGGACTTGGCTGATTCATTTCCACAGAAGACTTACAAATACCTCTGAAACATTACAGGGATCACACAAGGTTCTTGAGGTGCTTAAAGTACTGAATTTCAAGTACTGGAATTAAAATGAGAGGAGCACAGATAATGATCAAATATGTTTATGAAAAATATTAGAAAAATGTGTCAATTGTTACATGCCTTTCATGCCTAAAAATCCAGCTGTGGTCTTTCTCACGATAAAAATAGACGTTTAACACTTTTTACTGTGTTCGCTTCAAACATCTCCTCTCCATACATCCCTGAGAGACACAGAGATGGAGAGGTGTTTCACACTAACTTAAGTGTGAATCCACATCTGATGTGACAGGCAGCTCAGTGCCACGTGGGAGTAGCTTAGAAAGGAGGGCAGAGTCATCGGTCCGTACTGAAACCTGCCATCTCTCTATGGTTACATAAACACCACAGCACAGATGAGGGAGGGAGGGGGGCATTCAGCAGATTCCTCTCTTTCTTTCCCTGTTATGTAAAGTCCTGATGGGAACAAAGAGAGGGGGGGAAACAAACGAGCAACAAGCGTCCTCAGTGTCTCTAATGGGAGACGATATAGAGGGCCACTTTGTGTGCATGTGCACATGGATTCCATTGGTCCTGCAGTTAGAGACGTGCTGTGTACACGTCAGACCAATACTCTCATCTGAAAAGAACAACATCACAGTAAAGACACTGAGCTGGTCAAATACTGACAAAACCACAAGTGTGAAATGACGTAACCCTATGGAGAACAGTCATGTGTTTTTGGTTCACATTGTGGTGTTCTAAATGTTCTCGGTGTGCGTGCCCGCTCGCTCGCTCAGCCATCTGAAGAGGGCACAGTCTCCCATTGTGTTCTACTGTGCCTTGGGGCAGGAGTCACTGGACTACTCCATTGTGTTCTACTGCGCCTTGGGGCAGGAGTCACTGGACTACTCCATTGTGTTCTACTGTGCCTTGGGGCAGGAGTCACTGGACTACTCCATTGTTCTACCGTGCCTTGGGGCAGGAGTCACTGGACTACTCCACTGTTCTACCGTGCCTTGGGGCAGGAGTCACTGGACTACTCCACTGTTCTACCGTGCCTTGGGGCAGGAGTCACTGGACTACTTTACTGTTCTACCGTGCCTTGGGGCAGGAGTCACTGGACTACTCCACTGTTCTACCGTGCCTTGGGGCAGGAGTCACTGGACTACTCCACTGTTCTACCGTGCCTTGGGGCAGGAGTCACTGGACTACTCCACTGTTCTACCGTGCCTTGGGGCAGGAGTCACTGGACTACTCCATTGTGTTCTACTGCGCCTTGGGGCAGGAGTCACTGGACTACTCCATTGTGTTCTACTGCGCCTTGGGGCAGGAGTCACTGGACTACTCCATTGTGTTCTACTGCGCCTTGGGGCAGGAGTCACTGGACTACTCCATTGTGTTCTACTGCGCCTTGGGGCAGGAGTCACTGGACTACTCCATTGTGTTCTACTGCGCCTTGGGGCAGGAGTCACTGGACTACTCCATTGTGTTCTACTGCGCCTTGGGGCAGGAGTCACTGGACTACTCCATTGTGTTCTACTGCGCCTTGGGGCAGGAGTCACTGGACTACTCCATTGTGTTCTACTGCGCCTTGGGGCAGGAGTCACTGGACTACTCCATTGTGTTCTACTGCGCCTTGGGGCAGGAGTCACTGGACTACTCCATTGTGTTCTACTGCGCCTTGGGGCAGGAGTCACTGGACTACTCCATTGTGTTCTACTGTGCCTTGGGGCAGGAGTCACTGGACTACTCCATTGTGTTCTACTGTGCCTTGGGGCAGGAGTCACTGGACTACTCCATTGTGTTCTACTGTGCCTTGGGGCAGGAGTCACTGGACTACTCCATTGTTCTACTGTGCCTTGGGGCAGGAGTCACTGGACTACTCCATTGTTCTACCGTGCCTTGGGGCAGGAGTCACTGGACTACTCCACTGTTCTACCGTGCCTTGGGGCAGGAGTCACTGGACTACTCCATTGTTCTACCGTGCCTTGGGGCTGGAGTCAGTGGACTACTCCACTGTTCTACCGTGCCTTGGGGCTGGAGTCACTGGACTACTCCACTGTTCTACCGTGCCTTGGGGCTGGAGTCACTGGATTACTCCATTGTGTTCTACTGTGCCTTGGGGCAGGAGTCACTGGACTACTCCACTGTTCTACTGTGCCTTGGGGCAGGAGTCACTGGACTACTCCATTGTTCTACTGTGCCTTGGGGCAGGAGTCACTGGACTACTCCATTGTTCTACAGTGCCTTGGGGCAGGAGTCACTGGACTACTCCATTGTTCTACTGTGCCTTGGGGCAGGAGTCACTGGACTACTCCATTGTTCTACTGTGCCTTGGGGCAGGAGTCACTGGACTACTCCATTCATTTCACAGGAAGGCACACATTCTGGATAGTGGCATTGCTCTCTTTCTCACTCTGTCTCTCTCTCTCTCTCTCTCTCTCTCTGTTCTCTCTCTCCTATTCTCTCTCTCACTCTCTCTTTCCTCTCTATCTCCTCCATTCTCTCTCTGGCTACTCTATTCCCTCTGTGTCCTTCTATTGAATTCAAAGGGCTTTATTGGCATGGGAAACATATGTTAACATTGCCAAAGCAAGTGAAGTAGATACAAAAGTGAAATAAACAAAATGAACAGTAAACATTACACTCACAAAAGTTCCAAAGGAATAAAGACATTTCAAATGTGATTTGGCTATACACAGTGTTGTAACGATGTGCAAATAGTTAAAGTACAAAAGGGAAATTAAATAAACATAAATATGGGTTGTATTTACAATGGTGTTTGTTCTTCACTCGTTTCCCTTTACTTGTGGCAACAGGTCACACATTTTGCTGCTGTGATGGCACATTGTGGTATTTCACCCAATAGATAAGGGAGTTTATCAAAAATTGATTTGTTTTCGAATTCTTTGTGGATCTGTGTAATCTGAGGGAAATATGTGTCTCTAATATGGTCATACATTGGGCAGGAGGTTAAGAAGTGCAGCTCAGTTTCCACCTCATTTTGTGGGCAGTGTGCACATAGCCTGTCTTCTCTTGATAGCCAGGTCTGCCTACGGTGGCCTCTCGATAGCAAGGCTATGCTCACTGAATCTGTACATAGTCAAAGCTTTCCTTAAGTTTGGGTCAGTCACAGTGGTCAGGTATTCTGCCACTGTGTACTCTCTGTTTAGGGCCAAATAGCATTCTAGTTTGCTCAGTTTTTTAGTTCATTCTTTCCAATGTGTCAAGTAATTATCTTTTTGTTTTCTCATGATTTGGTTGGGTGTAATTGTGTTGCTGTCCTTGGGCTCTGTGGGGTCTGTTTGTGTTTGTGAACAGAGCCCCAGGACCAGCTTGCTTAGGGGACTCTTCTCCAGGTTCATCTCTCTGTAGGTGATGGCTTTATGGAAGGTTTGGGAATCGCTTCCTTTTAGATGGTTGTAGAATTTAACGGCTCTTTTCTGGATTTTGTTAATTAGCGGGTATCGGCCTAATTCTGCTCTGCGTGCATTATTTGGTGTTTTACGTTGTACACTGAGGATATTTTTGCGGAATTCTGCATGCAGTCTCTCAATTTGGTGTTTGTCCCATTTTGTGAATTCTTGGTTGGTGAGCAGACCCCAGACCTCAAAGCCATAAAGGGCAATGGGTTCTATAACTGATTCAAGTATTTTTAGCCAGATCCTAAGTGGTATGTCGAATTTTGTTTCCTTTGATGGCGTAGAAGGCCCTTCTTGCCTTGTCTGTCAGATCATTCTCAGCCGAGGTATGTATATTTTTTTGTGTGCTCTAGGGCGACGGTGTCTAGATGGAATTTGTATTTGTGGTCCTGGCAACTGGACCTTTTTTGGAACACCATTATTTTTGTCTTACTGAGATTCACTTAAGGGGCCCAGGTCTGACAGAATCTGTGCAGAAGATCTATGTGCTGCTGTAGGCCCTCCTTGGTTGGGGACAGAAGCACCAGATCATCAGCAAACAGTAGACATTTAACTTCAGATTCTAGTAGGGTGAGGCCGGGTGTTGCAGACTGTTCTAGTGCCCTCACCAATGAGTTGATATGTATATTGAAGAGGGTGGAGCTCAAGCTGCATCTTTGTCTCACCCCATAGCCCTGTGGAAAGAAAATTGTGTTTTTTTGCCAATTTTAACCGCACATTTGTTGTTTATGTACATGAATTTTATAATGTTGAATGTTTTTCCTCCAAAACCACTTTCAATCTATTTGTATAGCAGACCCTCATGCTAAATTTAGTCCCCAAAAAAATCTATAAAGCATGAGAAGACATTTGGCTTTGTTTTCTAGTCGCGCTCTCTCTCCTCTATTTGCTCTCTCTCCTCTATTCTCTTCTATTCCCTCTCTCTTATATTCTCTCTCTCTTCTATTCCCTCTCTCTCTCTTCTATTCTCTCTCTTCTATTCCCTCTCTCTCTCTTCTATTCCCTCTCTCTCTCTTCTATTCCCTTTCTCTCTCTTCTATTCTCTCTCTCCTATATTCTCTCTCCTCTATTCTCTTATATTCTCTCTTCTATTCCCTCTCTCCCCCTCTTTCTCTCCTCTATTCTCTCTCCTCTATTCTCTTCTATTCCCTCTATCTTATATTCTCTCTCTTCTATTCCCTCTCTCCCCTCTCTCTCTTCTATTCCCTCTCTCTTCTATTCACCATCTCTCTTCTATTTCATCTCTCTCTCTTCGATTCCCCCTCTCGCTCTCTCTCTCTCTCTCTCTCTCTCTCTCTCTCTCTCTCTCTCTCTCTCTCTCTCTCTCTCTCTCTCTCCTATTCCCTCTCTCTCTCTTCTATTCACTCTCTCTCTTCTATTCACTCTCTCTCTTCTATTTCCCCTGTCTTTTCTATTCCCTCTCACTCTCTTTCTTATTCCCTCTCTCTCTTCTATTCCCTCTCTCTCTCTCGCTCTTCTATTCTATTCCCTCTCTCTCTCTCTTTTCTATTCTCTCTCTTCTCTCTTTCTTTCCCCTTGTCCCCTTTCTTTCTTTTTCTCTTTCTTTGTCTGACGTGTGTGTGGTGTGTGTGTGTGTGTGTGTGTGTTTGTGTGGTTTGTGTGTGTGTTTTGGATCAGGCCTGTGTTTGTGTGTTCTAGTTCTGACCTGTGTGTGTTTTGGATCAGGCCTGTGTTTGTGTGTTCTAGTTCTGACCTGTGTGTGTTTTGGATCAGGCCTGTGTTTGTGTGTTCTAGTTCTGACCTGTGTGTGTTTTGGATCAGGCCTGTGTTTGTGTGTTCTAGTTCTGACCTGTGTGTGTTTTGGATCAGGCCTGTGTTTGTGTGTTCTAGTTCTGACCTGTGTGTGTTTTGGATCAGGCCTGTGTTTGTGTGTTCTAGTTCTGACCTGTGTGTGTTTTGGATCAGGCCTGTGTTTGTGTGTTCTAGTTCTGACCTGTGTGTGTTTTGGATCAGGCCTGTGTTTGTGTGTTCTAGTTCTGACCTGTGTGTGTTTTCACAGGGAGAAGCTGTGTGTGGGGGGGACCCAGTTGGCAGAGCTGAACGTCAGTCTAGAGCGCTGCGCTGAGGTCACGTCCCGGCAGGTCACACCAAGCACCTGGCCCTGATTGGACCACAACCAGGAAGTTTGGACTAAAACATCCTACCAGAGGCCTCAAATTGCATCATATCACAACTCAACAACTTTACTTGAAGCCACTGTTTTCATATGGAGCTGACCTATTTCATTCAGCACCTTTTCTGACTTAATTTAGTTTCTTGTGTGTGGATGTTGGTGTAGAGCAGTGGTCACCAACCAACCGGTCAATCAAGGCATTTCTAGTCGATCACCAAACATTTCTGTAAAAAACCCAATGATAAAGCCTTGTGTTCCTATTTTCTTTATTCATGGGCTGCTTCCCAAATGCCCCATAGGGCTCTGGTCTAAAGTAGTGTACTATTTGGGACACAGACATGCTATTTGGGACACAGACATGCTGTTTCTGGTGCTTCTTATAGTAGCCATTTTGGGCCTCCATCTCTTCACCATCTCTACACAACAGTGTGTTAGTAGGGATATGGATCTTCCAAATGTTTTGTTATCCTCACACAGACCAGGTTTCCATCCAACCATTTCATGCGGATGAATGACCTGATGCATGAAAAAAGTAACTACCGGTCTGATGGAAACAGGATATGCCAGTAAAATGTTATAGATGCCGACAGAGAATTTGTTCGTTCGACATGGTGGGATGTTTTTGTGTCTGTAAAATTAATTATAAGAGAAATTATGGTGGAAATGCCTTTATGCGCAAATATTGATATAAAAACTATCATATGGAAGTAAGCTTGGAGTCACGCGATGATATGATATGTGATCCTCCCACTAGGACTCAGGAAACCATGCAGTTTATTAGTCTACGGATGAAATAAGTTATGATGAAGTTAACAGGGTGGTGAAGGTGTACAGTGATGAGCTTGATGCTCCTTTCCAATACTCTGGTGATATGATGATCGATGTGGCTCCATAATAATCTCATAATGTACGTAGCCTTCCAGCACTGTGTGTTAGAGCAGTTGGCTAGAGTGCATGTGCCAAGACCAGAGTGGGGACATTTGCTATAGAATGCAACAGTTTTTGTGACAAAACCATCAGTAGAGTTGAAAATGCGATTGAAACCCATTGAACTTGTATTTTTCATTCAGTACGTGGGAATTTAACCACAAACCTTATTTTTATGTGCACTACGTCATCACGCACAGACTGATGGAAACGTCTCTGCTGGGAAAATGCATATATTATTTTATGCAGATTGATGAATATTCACATGAAAATCTGTCGCAAATTGGATGGAAACCTAGCTACTGGATTGGAATGTTTACACATACAGAATGGCAGTTTTTTCTGACATATTTAAACCCTCAGCCATCATGCTACTCTCTCTGTTACTATGACCTATGACCTTAGATTGTAGTGTGGGTTTTCACTTTCAGCTTGCCGTGCTGTTTTAACGAGAACCTACACGATAAACCCACATTCTATACAAAAAGACATGACTGCCCAACATCATCTCCATATTCCTCAACATTTAGAATTTTTTTAATATTCTTTTTTTACCTTTGTTTAACTAGGCAAGTCAGTTAAGATCAAATTCTTGGGCCCCCCGAGTGGCGCAGTGGTCTAAGGCACTGAGATTCTGGGTTCGAGTCCAGGCTCTGTCGCAGCCGGCCGCAACCAGGAGACCCATGGGGCGGCAAAAAATTAGCCCAGAGTCGTCTGGGTTAGGGGAGGGTTTGGCCAGCCGGGATGTCCTTGCTCCGTCGCACTCTAGCGACTCCTGTGGCGGGCTGGGCGCCTGCACACTGACACGGTCGCCAGGTGTACGGTGTTTCCTCCGACACATTGGTGTGGTTGGCTTTCGGGTTAAGAGAGCAGTGTGTCAAGAAGCAGTGCGGCTTGGCAGGGTCGTGTTTTAGAGGACGTATGGCTCTCGACCTTCGCCTCTCCCGAGTCCGTACGGGTGTTGCAGCGATGAGACAACACTGTAACTACCAATTGGATACCACGAAATTGGGGAGAAAAAGGGATTAAAAAAAATATTATTTACAATGACGGGCAACCCTAACCCGGATGACACTGGGCCAATTGTGCGCAGCCCTATGGGACTCCCAATCACAGCTGGTTGTGATACAGCCTGGAATCGAACCAGGGCCTGTATTGACGCCTCTAGCACTGAGATGCAGTGCCTTAGACCGCTGCGTCACTTGGGAGCCCCTATATAGACCAGGATATAGACCCTGACATCTCCATGACTACCCAACATCATCTCCATATTCCTCAGCCTTCAGGAAATAGACCATGACATCATCTTATTATTCCTTTTGCACCATAAGTGATTTAATGAATGGTGATTGGTTGTCAATGCTCTCCCAGGCTGTGACTTACACTGGGAGTCAGACAGTTCAACGTGACATAAACTATGCTGTCTGTTATGGCATCATGGCTCTGCTGTAGGTTTATGATATGACCGTCTCAGGCCTGTTGATATTTATCTTGGATGTGTTCATTTGTAAAGATGTAAATAGTTAAATTATAACACATATTTTTGTTTGAACAACATAATGTACAATTTCTTATAACTCTTGTTATACGATGCATTAAAGTTTTTGAATTGAATCTGATTTGAGTTGCGTTATTGTCACATTACACACAACTATAAAGCACAGTGTGGAACAGTGTGCTGCAGTCCCAGCTGAGGTAAGGGGATTAGTGTATGAGTCTAATGGCCATGACATCAGTTGAGATGGCTGAGATTAGTCTGCAGTGTGAAGCAGAGCGCTTACATGTCATACAGTTGGGTGTGAAACTGCACTGAACTTCTTGGGAGATTCTCAACCGATAAGTGGTCGAAGTGCGTGTCAATTTGTTAGTCGGAAAACGGAGTAAGCTCCCCTCGGCGGCTAGCACAGGAAGTGTTTTTAAAATTCGCCACACCCCCTTTTCAATCAGTTGTTGTTTTTCTTCGAGGAGAAAAGCATGCACCCATTTAAAAACACTGGGCCTCCCGAGTGGCGCGGTGGTCTAAGGCCCCTACGGACTCTAGCGACTCCTGTGGCGGGCCGGGTTGCACGCACGCTGACACGGTCGCCAGGTGTACGGTGTTTCCTCTGTCACATTGCTGTGGCTGGCTACCATGTTAAGCGGCCATTGTGTCAAGAAGCAGTGCGGCTTGGTTGGGTCGTGTTTCGGAGGACTCTTGGCTCTCGACCTTCGTCTCTCCCGAGTCCGTATGGGAGTTGCAGCAATGAGACAAGACTGTAACTACCAATTGAAAACCAGGAAATTGGGGAGGAAAATGGGTACTCTACGTATCCGTATAGGCCTATCTATAAAACGTATCGCTACATTAGTTTTTATAATTTCACACATTTATTTGGGGATTCCACCCCCTGTAAACGGGATTAGCCTTACGTTCCTCAATGACCTTTGACATTTTACAAAAGCAGGTGAGGAGAGGACGCGAGATTCTCCCCGTGCCTCAGAAACCATAGATACTTGACATCCTGTAGATTAGATGATAGGTCCAACGTTGAAGATTGGTCTAATCTCACAGTTAGTGAACCTTATTTAATGCTATTTTATTACAAACATCCCTTTGATATATCACGTGTGACCCTAACCCTAGCTAAGGCCTGGATTCATTCCGATATGCCCGTTATAGCATGCTTGACATTTAAAGGTCATTTCCAATTGAGCCTACATATGCAGTGTTTACCGTGAATGCAGCCTCCGCGAACTTTCTTTAAAAATGCATAGCCGAACAGGGCCGATCGGATTGAATCCTGGCTTAAAGCTCATGTCCCTATGGGTGCCTAGCCTATGTCTCTCCTCTGTCTCTGACAGTATGTCTGACAGTATCTGATTCACTGTGTAAAGGGTTTCACTCTACTCCATTACAATGGTATTATTTGTCGCAAATTGTTTTGTTTTTTTCGCCTTCACAAAGAAGCACACCCCAGAGGATGAATACTTCCTCTCTCTGTCTCATAACTCTCAGGAAAGGAAGGGCACCACACCTTGGGATCAGTTCAATACAGCTGTCTCTGTTCATATCAACAGGTAAAGAAAAACAACAGGTTTACCATCATGCAGTATTTTCTAGTTCAAAAGTAGTGTGTGCTGTAGCCTAGGCATCCAGCCATTTTCCTGGTGAAGGGTACAAAAAAATTATATAGACAGACACAAATAAGTACCGGTACCCTCACACTGTCGAATTTCCTTCTATATCTGGTTCCCCCAATAAAGATGTGATGGGGGGAATAGTAAAATTAATCGTCACTCAGGTAGGTCCATAAAATTAGAATTCTATTCCTATGGGTAGGTCATGGTTTGACATGGCCTTGCCAAAAGCCATGACCTCTCAGTTCAGCAGGATGTGCTGCCCTCGACCCCAACCCTTCTGGCTCGCTCAGTTGCCTACTTCCCCCAGCCAGGTTGTGACGTGACTGGCCTACTTCCCCCAGCCAGGTTGTGACGTGATTGGCCTACTTCCCCAGCCAGGTTGTGACGTGATTGGCCTACTACCCCCAGCCAGGTTGTGACGTGATTGACAGGTTTATTGCCTGACTGTTCAGATTACAAGAGGCCATTTTGTGAATTGACTACAGAGAGGGGGAGGAGGGATTAGTGAATGAACAGAACGTGCAGTGGAGAAGGAAGGAATTAGTGGTATTTGACTGCACCTGAGTTGCACCTGTGCTCCTTGAATGACCCTGTCCTTGGACATTGGAAGAATCACAATTGCATACAACTCGCCTTCTCTCCTCACCTCCTCAAAACCCATTGGATGAGAAAGCCAGAGGTCCCTCCCCTCTGACCTTCTCCAATGGGTTTTGAGAAGGAGGTGAGGCGAGAAGACGCGAGGAGTATGCAACTGAGATTCTCCCAATGTCCAAGGACAGGGTCATTCAAGGAACACAAGTGCAACTCAGGTGCAGCTTGGTTCACCCACCAAACCTTTAGAGATCATGTGACTAGACTGACCGGGTCTCCCTATCCTTCTCTCCCTCCTTCTGCAGGTACACTTAACTTAGTCTAATCTCTCCCAAATTAGACTGTAATGGGAACAGAAAAAGCCCTCTTAGTGAGGTAGGTAGGTAGGTAGATATTCATGTCCCAGTGGAAACTAAGTGGTAGAGAAGCTTAGACTCCTGCAGAGAGACCATGCTGCTAGTCACCTGCCAGAAGGTTCTGCTCCTGCAGAGAGAAGAGATAGAGGAGGGGAGAGAGAGCAAGAGAAATGCTATATTTGGTAATAGTATACTGTTAAAAATTATTTGTTTCAATTTATTATTTCTAGTCATAAAGTTACATGGGCTTATTCAAGCCCTATCAACTTTAAAATTCAAGCCATTCTAACTTACACCAAATGTACTTTGACTAATAAAAGGTAGTTAAGTCAACTTCACCATTTGTCATTATAACCTACTATTATTCATAGTTGAATCAATTTCAACTTTAGTTCTATCAACTTTAAATGTAGTTATACTAACACCGAATGTATTATATTTTCAATGAATCTAACTTACTTTCAGGTTAAGTAGAGTGACTTCAGAAAGTATTCATAACCCTTGACTTATTCCACATTTGTTACATTACAGCCTTATTCTAAAATGTATTAAATACAAAATTGTCCTAATCAATCTACACACAAAGTGAAAACAGGTAATAACAAAGTGAAAACAGGTTTTTAGAAATTTTTGCAAATGTATTAAAACAGAAATACATTATTTACATAAGTATTCAGACCCTTTGCTATGAGACTCGAAATTGAGCTCAGGTGCATCCTGTTTCCATTGATCATCCTTGAGATGTTTCTACAACTTGATTGGAGTCCACCTGTGGTACATTCAATTGATTGGACATGATTTGGAAAGACACACACCAGTCTATAAGGTCCCACAGTTGACAGTGCATGTCAGAGCAAAAACTAAGCCATGAGGTCGAAGGAATTGTCCGTAGAGCTCCGAGACAGGAATGTGTCGAGGCACAGATCTGGGGAAGGGTACCAAAACATTTCTGCAGCATTGAAGGTCCCCAAGAACACAGTGGCCTCCATCATTCTTAAATGGAAAAAGTTTGTAACCATCAAGACTCTTCCTTGAGCTGGCCTTGCGGCCAAACTGAGCAATCGTGGGAGAAGGACCTTGTTCAGGGAGGTGACCAAGAACCTGATGGTCACTCTGACAGCTCTAGTGTTCCTCTGTGGAGATGGTTGTCCTTCTGGAAGGTTCTCCCTTCACTCTAGAGAAGCTTCCATTAAAGAAAACCCTTTGAGTTCTATTAGATAGATAGCTCTGAATCCACGATATGGCAGAGACATAACACAAGTTTTTTTAAACAACAGGTTATGGTCAATAATATCAAAGGATGCACTGAAATCTAACAGTACAGCTCCCACAATCTTCTTATTATCCCATATTTTCATATAAAGTACTCCAAAGTTTTTTTTGAGTACTTTTTTATATCATTGATCTTCATAATACAGTTTCTTCTTGTTTTTGTTGAGTTTAGCCACATCATTTCTGAATTTGCAGCTAGTCAAATGTGCAGCCAGACTTATTAGCCACTCCTTTTGCCCCATCTCTTAAAACCATACAGTTTTTCAATTCCTCATCAATACATGGAGCCTTAACAGTTCCAACAGTCAGTTTCTTAACAGGTGCATGTTTATCAATAATTGGAAGAAGCAATTTCATAAACTCATTAAGTGCAGCATCTGGATGATCCTTATTAATCACATCAGACCAACAAATATTTCTAACCTCATCCACATAAGAGTCACAGCAATATCTTTTGTATGAGCTCTCATACACTATTTTAGGCCCAGTTTTTGGAACTTTGTCTCTCCTAGATAGAGCCACTATATTGTGATCACTGCATCCAATGGGTACAGATACAGCTTTAGAACAAAGTTCTACAGTATTAGTAAAACTGTGATCAATACATCTGGATGATCTTGTTCCTGTAGTGTTTGTAAACCCCATGGTAGGTTGATTAATAACCTGAACCAGATTACAGGCACTGGTTACAGTGAGAAGCTTGATAAAAACCAGTCAATATTCAGGTCCCCGAGAAAGTAGACCTCTCTGTTTACATCACATACACTATCAAGCATTTCACTGACTGTTAGCACTAGGTGGCCTACAGCAACACCCCAAAAATAAAACGCTTTAGATGTGCCAAGTGAACCTGCAACCACAACACTTCAATAACACTTGACATACTATCTTCTCTAAGTATTACAGGGATATGGCTCTGAATATATACAGCAACACCTCCCCCATAAGCATTCCTGTCTCTTCTATAGCTGTTATATCCTTGTACTGATACTGCTGTATCATCAAATGAATGATCTAAGTGAGTCTCAGAAATAGCTAATATATGAATGTTATCTGATGCTAGCAAGTTATTGATTTCATTAACCTTATTTCTAAGGCTACATATTATTAATATGGGCTATTTTCAGCCCTTTCCTGGGTAGCTTATCAGAGATAGCCATAATAATGGAAAATGGAAAATAGCAAACAAAACGAGAAAAGAAAATACATTCAGCAGTCCATTAAATCAGTTGGTGTATTTTTGGGGTCTTCCAGGCTTCTGGGAGGGAGGGTGGACATGGATCCTATCATAGCGGATTTAAGCAATGTCACCACGTGCTCTGGCAGCTATCATGGCTGGTATCAGTTCTTTCCTCTTCTGGCACACAGCTTCAGGATAGTCCTCATTGAGGAAGATATACGTTCCTCTCAAGTTCTTGGCTCTTTCCAGAACAGCTACCTTGTCCTTGAACCTCAGGAACTTGACCACTATCGGCCTGGGCCTGTCACCTGGGTTGGTGGTGGGTTTTCCAGTGCTGTGGGCGCGATCCACCTCAATCTTCCTGTGGTCCATCTTCAATTTCTCAGAGATCATTTCCCTCACTTTGTCCTCAGACTCCGTCCAGGTCTCATGTGGAGATCCTGCAATTCTGTCCACAACCATGTTGTTCCACCTTGATTATCCCTAAAGATAGTCTGATTTATTGGTCATTGTTGTCATGGATTGACACACAGAGCTGATGTCCTCTCTCAATGACTTACAGATTGCTGCCATCTTGCCTTTCTCCTGTTTAAACTCATCGAGCTGACCCTGGGAGAACTGCAAACTGTTCTTCAGGTCCTGGACCTCTCTGATCAGGTTGTCCATTCTTTTATTAGTTGAATCCACCAGTATTTGGACAAAACACTTGAAAATATTTTCTTGTTGTTGTAATATACTCCCGACGGCTTTGGTCTTTGTCATGCTAGCTAGCAACGTAGGTTATGCTGTTACTCCTCACATTTCCAGAGAGGGCAGGTCACAGGGAAGATTGAAAACAACAAACAGCAGGGATCTAGACAAATCAAATTGTATTTGTCACATGCGCCGAATACAACAGGTGTAGACCTTACAGTGAAATGCTTACTTACAAGCCCTTAACCAACAATGCAGTTTTAAGAAAAATAAGTGTTAAGAAAGTATTTACTAAAATAAACTGAAGTAAAAGAAAAATAAGGAAAATTTTAAAAATAGCAAATAATTAAAGAGCAGCAATAAAATAACAGTAGCAAGGCTATATACAGCGGGTACTGGTACAGAGTCAATGTGCGGGGGCACAGGTTAGTCGAGGTAATTGAGGTAATATGTACATGTAGGCAGAGGTAAAGTGACTATGCATGGATAATAAACAGAGAGTAGCAGCAGCATAAAAATGGGGGTGAGGGGGCAATGCAAATAGTCCGGGTAGCCATTTGATTAGCTGTTCAGGAGTCTTATGGCTTGGGTGTAGAAACTGTTAAGAAGCCTTTTGGACCTAGACTCACCGCTTGCCATGCGGTAGCAGAGAGAACATTCTATGGCTATGGTGGCTTGAGTCTTTGGCTAACTGCGTCGCGGGATGCGTTCAAGCCCTCAAGAAACCCTGCTAGCTTGATACGCCAAACAGCTCCTCAGACCCGGCCTTGGTCGGCAGGATCACTGGACAGGGAGTAGCAGTTCCAGCATCTGATGCCAACTGTTTTAATCGATCTCAGACTATGGTTCCATCAGCAGCATGTTTCTGGCGAAGGGGTGTAGACACAATGAATGGAAAACGAGATCTACGGACAGTTCCTTGGTCTTTATGGTATAGTTTCTGCTCTGACATGCACTGCCAACTGTGAGACCTTATTTGTATGTCTTGTGTGTTTTTGTTCTACCTTTTTATTTTAAGTATTACATTGTTATTGAGTACTGCATTGTTAGGGTTTGAGCTAGCTAGAAAGACATTTCACTGTATGTCTGCATGTGACATTAACACTTGAAACCAGACAGGTGTGTTTCTTTCTCAATCATGTCCAAACAATTGAATTGGCCACTGGTGGACTCCAAGTTGTAGTGACATCTCAAGGATGATCAAAGGAAATTGGATGCACCCGAGCTCAATTTGGAGTGTAATAGCAAAGGGATGTGAATACTTATGTACAGTGCCTTCGGAAAGTATTCAGACCCCTTGACATATTTCTACACATACGTTACAACCTTATTATTTTCCCTCATCAATCTACACACAATACCCCATAATGTCAAAGAAAAAACAGATATTTTAAATTTTAGCAAATGTATTACAAATAAAAATAGAAATAGGACATTTACATAAGTATTCAGGCCCTTTACTCAGTACCTTGTTGAAGCAACTTTGGCAGCGATTACAGCATCGAGTCTTCTTGGGTATGACGCTACAAGCTTGGCACACCTGTATTTGGGGAGTTTCTCAAATTTTTCCCTGCAGATCCTGTCAAGCTCTGTCAGGTTAGATGGGGAGCATTGCTGCACAGCTATTTTCAGGTCTCTCAGCCACTCCTGCATTGTCTTGGCTGTGTGCTTAGGGTTGTTGTCCTGTTGGAAGGTGAACCTTTGCCCCAGTCTGAGGTCCTGAGTGCTCTGGAGCAGGTTTTCATCAAGGATCTCTCTGTACTTTGCACCGTTCATCTCTGCCTCGATCCTGACTAGTCTCCCAGTCCCTGACACTGAAAAACATCCCCACAGCATGATGCGGCCACCACCATGCTTCAGGTGGTGGAGCCAGGTTTCCTCCAGACGTGACACTTGGCAATCAGGCCAAAGAGTTCAATCTTGGTTTCATCAGACCAGAGAATCTTGTTTCTCATGGACTGAGAGTCTTTAGGTGCCTTTTGGCAAACTCTGAGTGTGCTGTCATGTGCCTTTTACTGAGGAATGGTTTCCGTCTGGCTAGTCTACCATAAAGGCCTGATTGGTGAAGTGCTGCAGAGATGGTTGTCCTTCTGTAAGTTTCTCCCATCTCCCTGACCAAGGCTCTTCTCCCCCGATTGCCCAGCTCTAGGAAGACTCTTGGTGGTTCCAAACTTTTTCCATTTAAGAATGATGGAGGCCACTGTGTTCTTGAGGACCTTCAATGCTGCAGAAATGTTTTGGTACCCTTCCCCAGATCTGTGCCTCGACACAATCCTGTCTCGGAGCTCTACGGACAATTCCTTCGACCTCATGGCTTGGTTTTTGCTCTGACATGCACTGTCAAATGTGGGACCTTATATAGACAGGTGTGTGCCTTTCCAAATCATGTCCAATCAATTGAATTTACCCAGGTGGACTCCAATCAAGTTGTAGAAACATCTCAAGGATGATCAATGGAAACAGGATGCACCTGAGCTCAATTTCGAGTCTCATAGCAAAGGGTCTGAATACTTATGTAATAAGGTATTTCTGTTTTTGATACATTTGCAAATAATTCTAAAAACAGTTTTCGCTTTGTCGTTATGGGGTATTGTGTGTAGATTTCTGAAGAAAAAAATAAATATTTAATCCGTTTTAGAATAAGGCTGTAATGTAACGAAAGGTGGAAAAAGTCAAGGGGTCTGAATACTTTCCGAAGGGACTGTAAATGATATTTATGTATTGCATTTACTATAAATTTACAAAACAAATGTAAAACATGTTTTCACTTTGTTATAATAGGGTATTGTGTGTAGATGGGTGAGAAAAAATGATGTCATCCATTTGAATTCAGGCTGTAACACAACAAAATGTGGAATATGTCAAGGGGTATGAATACATTCTGAAAACACTCACTTTTGTCTCTCTTGCTCACGTGTGAGCTTTTCCACCAGTTTCAAAACTGGCAATATACTTAGTAATATCAACCTTCCAACATCTACAATGACATTTTCAGAAACGGTTACATGACCTTTTTACTTGTTACTTTTTAAATGTGGATGTTTATCTACCTTCGTTGAATGCACTAACTGAAGTCTCTCTGGATAAAAGGGTCTGCTAAATGACCAAAATGTAAATGTCAAAAATGTACAGTTGCAAAGCATGCTAGGTATTATTCTAATGGCTCCACCCCACAAAACTAAGTTGAAGTCATCTGAACAGCGGTTATGTTGTTTCCAATTGATTAGATTTTTTGGTTGTGAATTTCTAATTTGATTATACACAATCTTTGTTGATTCAACTTAGTTACATTCTGTAAGTATAGACAAGACAAGTTGTGTTGAACTTAATGTCTAGTCAACACAACTTATGTTGCTTCCGTAAATTTGACTACAGGTTTATGAATTTCCAAGTTGAGTAAACAGTTTTTTGCTTACTTGATTTAATACGTTTTGACATTGAGTAGAAGTCAACTAAACTTAGAATTTTTTGTCAACACATTTTGCAATTTGGCTGAATCTCAATATATATATTTTTTGGTGTAACTGTGTCCTGGGGGATTAAGTAGTGACTTGCAACTTCCAATTGGTGGAAAGTTTCTAGAGTAGAAGTATAATCAGGTGGTTCTTCCATTAGAACACTGTGGTATACATGACCCATCACTACACTATCTAAAAGACAGAGAATGTTTGACAGTCACAGCTCTAACAAAGTGTGTGTTCCGTTTGCTTCAATGTTTGCTACGTTGTGTGACGGTTTGTACGGAACGGCACATGTCCCTAAAACGGTGCACACCATTCTTCAACAGCCTTTGAGGTACGTTTGCTCCCGTTTGGTGGGTGTGGCCTGAACAATATGGGTGTGACTATTTGAAATCACAAAACTCGTGCAGCACGCCATCCGGTAATTGCTCTCTAGGCCACCATAAATCAAGTTTTTTTTCAACTGGTCGTTCAGTACAGTATCGTTTCCGTTGAATTCCGCGTTGCACACCTTTCCGTCATACTGAACGCACCCCAGTCAAACCTGAGTCAGATCTAGTACTGCATTCATTGGAAAAAGAGTACAAGAGCACACGCCGTCAGGTTGAAATGGTTTATTAGTTAAGGAATATCAGCGTGTTACAAATGTGATACAGGACCTTCCAATCCTTCTAAACTCAAAAAAGAAAATGTCAAAAGCCAAATGTCTGAACCCCTTTTAAAACACCACACAAGAAATAAAGAAAACATAATCTCCACAAATAGTGAATTAGTCAAAACGCAGTAACAAAATACTTGGTTAGAACAAGCACAGAAGCATGGTTGTGTGTGTGTGTGTGTTCGCGTTGTTACTAAACTGGCACTGGTTTCGTTTGATGACTCAGTTGTCATGTGCGTCAGCTACTTCTTCTATTGGTAAATCAGCAGTGTATAAAAATATAAAAAAAAGGCCATCATTAAAGATTGGAAAAGCAAAATCCAGCTTTAGTTTAAATGACGAAGCCATGATGGGAGTGACCCTCTTTTTTTGAATAAGGCTTCAAACTGCATATCTTTAAATGTGTGGGAGTTAAAATGACAGTTTAAAATGGAAACAACTATTCAGAATCACCTTCTAAATCAAGTCAACCCAAAGTTTTCCAGTACCATCACCCATCCTGACCAGACCAGTAGGTCCAAGGTAGTCGTGAGATGATCAAAACAGTAGCTTCTTCTCAGAAAACAATACACAAACCTTTCAACAACAAAAAACTAAATTGCACTAAAAGTGTATTAAATGTTGGCATTCTTAAGACAAAAAGGAAAATATATACAGCACGAAAAATATTGTATGCAAAGGCTTAATGTTGCTTTTGGGAACCCTCCCCCCAAATATTCCAGTCTTCACTGAAGAACCCCTGCCAAAATGATTCCCCTGTCCCCTTCCTCCCACTCACCTACGGAACATCACGAAACACGATTATGTCACTAAGCCTGTTAGTTTGGGAAAGGTACCCGCCCATTGACCTCTGACCCTTAACCCTCAGGCGGAGGAGGAGAGGGCATCGGCGCAGTCGCTCCACTCATCCGTCTCGGGGTCGTAAACCTCCAGCGTGTTCAGGAAGTTGTTTCCGTCGAAGCCGCCCATGGCGCAGATGAAATCACCCAGCACGGCTACCCCCGCATTGCTGCGTGCCACGGTCATGCTACCGAGCATCCTCCACTCATTACGGGCTGGGTCGTACACCTCAACACAGCGCAGGGCATGGGAGCCGTCAAACCCACCAACCACGAAAAGCTTCCCTGGAGACGGGAAGAGAAGGAGATAGCGACAAGGAGAGAGAAGGGTCAGCACAAATCTGAGCAATGATTTGGATATTTCTGCCAAATTCCAAGGTTGCAACCAAAGAAAACTGTATCCCCACCCCAGTGAACCCATGACCCTATACACGGTAATCCTCAGTTTAGAGCAGACCGTAGAATCAGAATGCTATATTTCTATGGAGAAGTGTCTTACCAGCGTAGACGGCCACCCCAGCCCCCCTGCGGGCCACGTTCATGGGGGAGATCAGGGTCCAGGTGTTGTTCTCGGGGTTGTAACGCTCCACTGTGTTCAGGCAGTTCCATGACTCAGCACCTCCAATCACGTACATGAAGCCATCGAGCTCACACACCGCAGCCTGGTGCCTCCCTAGAAGAACAGAGTTAACGGCACACTTGAATCACTTTTCACATTCACAGGCCAACTGAAAACTGTTCCAGTTCTTCACTGAGACAGTACATGCACTAAATGATAAGCATCATTAGTAAAGGCTTCCACCCTGGTGACCTGGAATCTTTTCCTCAGTGTACACTATGAGAGATACAGGTACAATACAGTCTGTGTTTAGTAGAGGAGGCTGGTGGGAGGAGCTTTAAGAGGACGGGCTCATTGTAATGACCGGAATGGATTATATGGAACGGAGTAAAATGAGGTTTCCATATGTGTGATGTGTTTCACTGTTCCATTTATTCCATTCCAGCCATTACAATGAGCCCGTCCTCATATAGCTCCATAATATATGTGTGGTATAGGTGCTTACTGATGTTGAGGGGAGCACAGTTGTTCCAGGTCTTGGTCACAGGGTCAAAAGCGTCACAGTTCTTCAGGCCTTTCTGCCCACAGGGGTCCGACCCTCCCACCACGAACAGCTTGTTGTTCAATGAGCAGACACCTGCGTTGCAGCGGTTGGTCCGGAGCTCTGGCACCTGAGCCCACGTGTCAGTGTGCGGATCATACGTCTCCCCACAGCTCAGCTCGTCCGAGTGGCCGTTGGAGCCGCCCATCACGTACAGCTGACCCTATGAGAGACGCGAGGAGACAGAGGGGCAGGTTTAAGTCAGACAGGCACCTGTCAATCCTAGTAAATTAGGGTTCAAAGGTCAGGGTTGTACCATAAGCACTGCCATCTGGAAGCGAGCCCTGGGAGTCCGCATGGGAGCGGTGAAGGTCCAACGGTCGTCTTTGGGGTCGTAACACTCCACCGTCCTCAGGCACTCCTCTCGGTTATACCCTCCTGGAGACGGGAAATACACAGAGGACACCAGGTCAGTCTGGGCCTACAGAACCCTTAATATGAGCATACAGCTCAAACAGAGGACACCAGGTCAGTCCGGGCCTACAGAACCCTTAATGTGAGCATACAGCTCAAACAGAGGACACCAGGTCAGTCCGGGCCTACAGAACCCTTAATGTGAGCATACAGCTCAAACAGAGGACACCAGGTCAGTCCGGGCCTACAGAACCCTTAATGTGAGCATGCAGCTCAAACAGAGGACACCAGGTCAGTCCGGGCCTACAGAACCCTTAATGTGAGCATACAGCTCAAACAGAGGACACCAGGTCAGTCCGGGCCTACAGAACCCTTAATGTGAGCATACTGCTCAAACAGAGGACACCAGGTCAGTCCGGGCCTACAGAACCCTTAATGTGAGCATACAGCTCAAACAGAGGACACCAGGTCAGTCCGGGCCTACAGAACCCTTAATGTGAGCATGCAGCTCAAACAGAGGACACCAGGTCCGTCTAGAGCCATGTCGCTAATGTTAACTGTCCACAACATTTTTCTAAAATGGTTGTTTTTGTTGTTATCGAGCAAAATGTACACGTATTGCGAGTTTTTGATCATATCGCCCATCTGCAAAAAAATTATTTATCATAGATTTATTGTTATTTCAACAAAAGTGGTTCATTCATAGCAATATGGATTTCTGTCCATGTCGCCCAGCTCTACTTTATAACCTCCTAGAGAGGAAACACAGAGGACACCAGGTCAGTCCGGGCCTACTCAATCATCAGGTGTATTAATCATATACAGTGCATTCTGGAAATATTTTCCCACATTTTATTTTTACATTACAGCCTTATTCAAAAATGGATTAAAAATCTACACACAATACCCCATAATGACAAAGCAAAAACAGGTTTTTGAATTTTTTCGAAAGTATTCAGACCCTTTGATATGAGACTCGAAATTGAGCTCAGGTGCATCCCTTTTCCATTGAGTATCCTTGAGATCAAATCAAATTGTATGTCACATGCGCCAAATACAACAGATGTAGACCTTACAGTGAAATGCTTACTTACGAGCCCCTAACCAACAATGCAGTTAAAAAAAAATACGGATAAGATTAAGAAATAAAAGTAACAAGTAATTAAAGAGCAGCAGTAAAATAACAATAGCGAGACTATATACAGGGGGTACCGGTACCAGAGTCAATTTTCCGGGGGCACCGGTTAGTTGAAGTAATATGTACATGTAGGTGGAGTTATTAAAGTGACTATGCATAGATGATAATAACAGAGACTAGCAGCGGTGTAAGGGGGGCAGTGCAAATAGTCTGGGTAGCCATTTGATTAGGTGTTCAGGAGTCTTATGGCTTGGGGGTAGAAGCTGTTTAGAAGCCTCTTAGACCTAAACTTGGCACTCCGGTACCGCTTGCCATGCGGTAGTAGAGAGAACAGTCTATGACTGGGGTGGCTGGGGTCTTTGAAAATGTTCAGGGCCTTCCTCTGACACGGCCTGGTGTAGAGGTCCTGGATGGCAGGAAGCTTGGCTCCAGTGATGTACTGGGCGGTTCGCACTACCCTCTGTTGTGCCTTGGGGTCTGAGGCCGAGCAACCAGTCAGGATGCTCTCGATGGGGCAACTGTAGAACCTTTTGAGGATCTGAGGACCCATGCCAAATCTTTTCAGTCTCCTGAGGGGGAATAGGTTTTGTCGTGCCCTCTTCACGACTGTCTTGGTGTGCTTGGACCATGTTAGTTTGCTGGTGATGTGGACACCAAGGAACTTGAAGCTCTCAACCTGCTCCACTACAGTCCCGTCGATGAGAATGGGGGCATGCTCAGACCTCCATTTCCTGTAGTCCACAATCATCCCCCTTGTCTTGAGCATGAGCATACAGCTCAAACAGAAGACACCAGGTCAGTCTGGGCCTACAGAAGCCTTTATATGAGCCTCTAGTGCAAACAGATGTTTATACAACTTGATTAGAGTCCACCTGTGGTAAATTCAATTTATTAAACATGATTTGGAAAGGCACACACCTGTCTATATAAAGGTCCCACAGTTGACAGTGCATGTCAGAGCAAAAACCAAGCGATGAGGTTGAAGGAATTGCCCGTAGAGCTCCAAAACAGGATTGTGTCGAGGCACAGATCTAGGGAAGGGTACCCAAAAAATTCAGCAGCATTGAAGGTCCCCAAGAACACAGTGGCCTCCATCATTCTTAAATGGAAGAAGTTTGGAACCACCAAGACTCTTCCTAGAGCTGTCAGCCCGGCCAAACTGAGCAATCGGGGGAGAAGGGCCTTGGTCAGCGAGGTGACCAAGAACCCGATGGTCACTCTGACAGAGCTCCAGAGTTCCTCTGTGGAGATGGGAGAAACTTACAGAAGGACAACCATCTCTGCAGCACTCCACCAATCAGGCCTTTATGGTAGAGTGGCCAGACGGAAGCCACTCCTCAGTAAAAGGCACATGACAGCCCGCTTGAGTTTGACAAAAGGCACCTAAAGTACTCAGACGATGAGAAACAAGATTCTATGGTCTGATGAAACCAAGATTGAACTCCTTGGCCTAAATGCCAAGCGTCACGTTTGCAGTAAACCTGGCACCATCCCTATGGTGAAGCATGGTGGTGGCAGCATCATGCTGTGGGACGTTTTTCAGCGGCAGGGACTGGGAGACTAGTCAGGATCGAGGGAAAGATGAACAGAGCAAAGTACAGCGAGATCCTTGATGAAAACCTGCTCCAGAGCGTTCAGGACCTCAGACTGGGGCGAAGGTTCACCTTCCAACAGGACAACGACCCTAAGCACACAGCCAAGACAACGCAGGAGTGGCTTTGGGACAAGTCTCTGAATGTCCTTGAGTGGCCCAGGCAGAGCCCGGACTTGAACCCGATCAAACATCTCTGGAGAGACCTGAGAATAGCTGTGCAGCAACGCTACCCATCCAACCTGACAGAGCTTGAGAGGATCTGCAGAGAAGAATGGGAGAAACTCCCCCAAATACAGGTGTGCCAAGCTTGTAGCGTCATACCCAAGAAGACTCTATGCTGTAATCGCTGCCAAAGGTGCTTCAACAAAGTACTGAGTAAAGGGCCTGAATACTAATGTAAAATGTTATATCCGTTTTTTTATTATTATTTTTTTTTATTATGAAAACATTTTATTGTTGCAAACATATCTAAAAATCAGTTTTTGCTTTGTCAATATGGGATATTGTGTGTAGATTGATGAGGGGGAAAAAACAATTTAAACAATTTTAGAATAAGGCTGCAATGTAACAAAATGTGGAAAAGGTCAAGGGGTCTGAATACTTTCCGAATGCACTGTAGATGACAGTTGTGAGTGACAGGACAGGGCTGATTTGGAGGATCTGAGACTTGAGACTGGGGACCGGTCAGTGCCAGTCTCCAGATAGAGGCTCAGTGGCTGGTTAACTAACAGCTATATCTTGCTGTGAAGAGATTGTATCTTAATGAGAATAACCTGTATAAATAAAAGGTTAAATAGACAATGGTTAAAATCTCCGTACCTGCAGCGATGAGCCTGCCGTGCAGGGTGGCAGTGCCCAGGCCAGAGCGGGCATAATGCATGGTGGTCAGCGGGTGTTCCTCCAGCTCCTCAGGCTGGGCCTCGAAGCTGAGGCTCTTCATCAGACAGGGTGTCGCAGAGGGAGAGCTCTGGGGAGAGCTACGGCCATGCAGAAAGATCACACACAACACCCCATCTAGCACGGCCAGACACAGGTAAGTGTTGTCTGCGGAGAGAGAGCGAGAAGGGAGAGAGGAGAGAGAGAGAAGAGGGGGCGGAGAGAGAGAGAAGGGGGAGGGAGATGGGAGAGAGAGCGAGAGGAGGGAGAGAGAGAGAGAGAAGAGGGGGAGAGAGAGAGAAGAGGGGGAGAGAGAGAGAGAAGGGGAGAGAGAGGGAGGGAGATGGGAGAGAGAGAGAGAGGAGAGAGAGAGAGGAGGGGGAGAGAGGGAGAGAAGGGGGGGAGATGGGAGAGAGAGAGGGGGGGAGAGAGAGAGAAGGGGGAGAGAGAGCGAGAGAAGGTGGAGAGGAGAGAGAAGGGGGAGAGAGAGAGAGAAGGTGGAGAGAGAGAGAGAAGGGGGAGAGAGAGAGAGAAGGGGGAGAGAGAGAGAGGAGGGGGAGAGAGAGAGAGGAGGGGGAAAGAGAGAGAGAGGAGGGGGAAAGAGAGAGAGAGGAGGGGGAAAGAGAGAGAAGGGGGGAGATGGGAGAGAGAGAGAGAGAGAGAGAGAGAGAGGAGAGAGAGCCATGAGTGGAGAGGTGATGGTAATAACTGATGTAAAAAACAAGTCTTATCTAAGAAGTTATTATGCTATTCATACACATTATGTTATACACCTGTTAAGTTAATGTTTTAAGTATCCCTATATTTCTGTTATTAAGGTGCTATCACTCTGTTATTAGTACGCCTGCGCAGTAGTCTCACTGGAGATGGACTGGCCTGAGCATGATGGCGACTATGTGCTGTGGAAATACGGTGAAGTAAACGTTGTTAAACTGGAACCTAGTCGTTGTCATTCTGAGGTAACACACCCACTCCTCTGTAAGTCTTCAAACATCCGACACAAACACACACACACACACACACACACACACACACACACACACACACACACACACACACACACACACACACACACACACACACACACACACACACACACACACACACACACACACACACACACACACACACACACACACACTTACTGGTGGTCTTCTCGGAGGCGATATACTTCCACTCTCTCCTGCAGGGTGTGTTGGAGGAGGATCCGGAGGGCGAGGTGCTGCCGGAGGAGCTGGAGCTCAGCTGTCTCTGGGTGTTGCTGTTCTCACGAGGGGGCTTCTTCTGCAACAGCACAACCAACGCAGCTACAGTACAGAAACCCAGCCAGAGGGAAGAGCCACAACATCTCCTACAGGCTACAACACCAGTTGGCTGCAGAGCATTAGTCCTGAAATGGACTAATCCTGGCTTTGAACCTGCCTAGAACTACACCCAAACAGTCTTTTAGCGGTGCTGAGTAGTCCCCCAGAAACAGTTGAAACCAGTCTACAACCCATTTAAACCATCTAAACAAGCTGAAAGATGGCACAGACACAGGGTAGACTTGACCAACGAAGAAGCAGCTACATACTCAAAACACACAAAACATTTTGCGATCAGAACCCAATCTCCAAAAGACTAGACTCAATTGATCTGAGAACCAGTCTAGTGTGCAACAGGAGCTACGCAAGCAGGTGTAGTGTTCCTAGGTTTCCCACACTAACCGGCTGTGCCCTTGTTGCCAGGCTACATAAGGTGGATAGAGGCCAGCTTGGGACAAGTGACACAGAGTTAGCCCAGGATAGGGGCGGGTTGTGTACCTGCACAAACTGGATGTGGTCCTCTGCACCAACACCAAACACCCCATGTTCCTCAATGATGAGAGCGCCATCGAGCAGCTTGTGGTCGGCTGAATAGTACAGCGTTTGCACCTGCAAGACACACAGCGACACAACACCCATGTGGCAGGCTGTCTCCATGGCAACACACAGCAAAGCAGCACCCGGGCAACACGGGAGGGAGGGGAGGAGGACGGTGTGGGAGGGGGGTTGGTTGGGTGAGGAAGGTTCAGGTTGGTCTGTCGTCACCGGTAGGAGGAACGCAGGTGGTTACAGTAAATGCAGGGACATACACAACATCTGCAGGTGCTGGTCCTGTGCACCCCCTTCCCTTCATAACATCTAGAAAAGGAGGAGGGGGGAGTTGATAAAGATGAAGCATCTGGAAACGTCTTCAGTCCTCATGACCTCAATGCTTGGAAAACCCACTCATGGTTGGCTGAGGAAGTTGGTCAGTATAATTGCATGGAAAAAAGGAACTGCATCTTTCTGATGTAAATCCATGAGTTATGCTTATGTGGAAGGCAAAGCTTTTACATACATTATTGTCTCTTACAAATAGTTAATAAATAAAACATGAAAATAGAGACGTTTTCAAACAAAATGACAGTGGGCATTGAGATAGTGTAGAATAGAATATGCTTGAGCAGAGAACCATTTCAAAAGCTTCTTTATGGTTATGGTTAAAATGGCCGTCATTCTGCCCTTGCCTACTTAAAGGACATCTCTTGGTTCTAAAAACTGGTTAATATTAAACGCCTCATAGAATAGTGAATTATGACGGGTGTTTCCGAGTATGTGGGGGGGTAATCATGGTTATGTGCAGATGGTCTTTTCAGTGATTATGGGTTTCTGTGAGTGGGTATGGGTTTCTGTGAGTGGATATGGGTTTCTGTGAGTGGATATGGGTTTCTGTGAGTGGATGTGGGTTTCTGTGAGTAGATGTGGGTTTCTGTGAGTAGATGTGAGTTTCTGTGAGTGGATGTGGGTTTCTGTGAGTGGATATGGGTTTCTGTGAGTGGATATGGGTTTCTGTGAGTGGATGTGGGTTTCTGTGAGTAGATGTGGGTTTCTGTGAGTGGATGTGGGTTTCTGTGAGTGGATATGGGTTTCTGTGAGTGGATATGGGTTTCTGTGAGTGGATGTGGGTTTCTGTGAGTGGATATTGGTTTCTCTGAGTGGATATGGGTTTCTGTGAGTGGATATGGGTTTCTCTGAGTGGATGTGGGTTTCTGTGAGTAGATGTGGGTTTCTGTGAGTGGATGTTGGTTTCTGTGAGTGGATATGGGTTTCTGTGAGTGGATATGGGTTTCTGTGAGTGGATATGGGTTTCTGTGAGTGGATGTGGGTTTCGGTGAGTAGATGTGGGTTTCTGTGAGTAGATGTGGGTTTCTGTGAGTGGATGTGGATTTCTGTGAGTAGATGTGGGTTTCTGTGAGTAGATGTGGGTTTCTGTGAGTAGATGTGGGTTTCTGTGAGTGCTCTCCACTGGATGTCAGTGGAATGTAAGTCAATTAGGTTGTATGCATACTTTACAAAATGTAAATATGTGTAAGCTAAGTAGGCCTGTGTGTGTGTGTGTGTGTGTGTGTGTGTGTGTGTGTGTGTGTGTGTGTGTGTGTGTGTGTAGACAGATGGGAGCACAGTGTTGCTTTGGCTGTAGAAAGAGAAAGAGGGGGGCTCCTCCTATCCTCCCTCTGTTCTCTCTGTTTCTCCCTGACTCATTACCCTGGTGGCTCAGTCTTGGCTCTTCAGTCTGCTCTCCTGCTGCTGTTAATAAACCTGGAGGAGAGACAAATCAACGGGGAGGAACATTCGTTAGTACTGGAGCGCTCGCTGACACACATACACACACACCTGGTCAGAAAGAGAAGGGTATCAGTGGGACAGAACAGAGTGAGGGACCTGCTCACATCTTTCAATGCAAAAGAGAATAGAGCAAAATCAAGACACTGTAGGTGCATCCAACTGATGACTAAAACAGAACAGCAACACAGGTCTGTCTCTTCTCACCTCTAGTTTGCTGTATGGCCAGGTACACTGTACTGCAGAACTAAACATTAGGAAAGAAAACGAGAAAAAAAGGAAAGAACAAAAAGAACCACCAAACAGTCCTAACACAGCGTGCCATGACGTCGGGTTTGGATCAGTGCCTTAAGGCGCCCGCATGCTTCCCAGCCCAAACAGTTCCAAACAGTTTGTGCATATATTATGACAACATTTTGTTCGCGTTGGACTTCGGGGAAAAACCTTGGGCTGTTCGGGCACACCATTTTGTCTCTCTCTCTCTCGGCACACCGAAGTCGGTAGCTGAAGTCTATGTCCCCTCGTTGGCGATTGGTCAATAGTAGGGATTCTTCAATAAAGTGTCTATTGTCATTTAATGAGAGATGACCCATCCTCATGCACATTCTTTCACTTGAGAAATACTGCACCAAACATCCTAGTCAGGTGCAAAATTGCAAGACAAAGATCTCCTCGACAAAAATGTCAAAATTAATGACAGATTTCTTGAGTCGTCATAGATGAATTCAGACTATTTTGATGAAGTGTACACTGGCTACAGGGTCTCAAAATGGACAAACAGTACTATTGACGCTTTTTTTCGTTTTTCAAGTGAAGGTCTAATAAGGGAGTATGCGAGCACAATCGTTCGGTTCGCCTAGCCGTGCTCAGCGCCAGCCGTGCTCAGCGCCAGCCGTGCTCAGCGCCAGCCGACCTGAAGCATGCGGATGCCTTTAACGACTTGCTAAAGGAAAGCGAGAGAGGGAGGGAAGGGTTATGGGGTGGATTAGTGCAAGCTAAACTCCAGCTACAGTACTGACCTCCTCCATCAGTCTATCCAGTTGACCTCCGTTCTCCCACAGACTGCGCTGGACCCAGTTGAGCACCTTGTTGTAGAGCTTGCCGTTGCTGGGCAGGCTCAGGCTGTCTTCCAGCATTACTTCTAACTGTAGACAGGCACACAGACACAAGAGGAGACCAGTCAAAAATAGGTTAGAAAAAGCCATCTAGGATCAACCATGGCTAGGGTGTGCTTCATTCATACCACAAATCACATGACACTGAATCAATATTGAACCATCATAGTCTAGCTGTTACATAAAAAGGTTGTGTTTCACCTCAAGCTAGAGACCAATCAAAACCAGTAACTGGGAATTCCAGTACATTCTGCAGCACCGAAGGTAATACACTACCCAGGGCTGTGACAGGCATGGCATTTTGAAAGACTGTTATTGGCCAGACAAATGACAGCAGTCATCACAATAACTGTTTTTGTTGTTTAAGACGCACATTTTCTCCTCTCCTGCGCTCCTGGCTGCATGGGCGCCATAGAAATAGAATAGATAGAATGGGAATCCCCATTCAGGTCAATGATGGCATAATGGGTGGACTGGCGGCCATTGCGAGTGTACCCATAGGAGCAAAGCAGGAAGTAAAAGCAAGAAGTGTACCCATCAATCTGTGCTGTGATTTGGTGATTCAACTCAACTGACATTACAAAAATAACATCATTTGAATGAACATTCTACATTACCATGAAAATTATGGCATCACAATATCAGGCAGCCATTGCGAGTGTACCCATGAGTTTACCAGTCAAATTGGCAGGGTTGCTGCTGCAGGGAGGTGTTGCCTAGGGAACCGGAGACTCGTTTGCTACAACACCTTGCTCGTTACGGTCATTTTATTTTCATGGCTATCTTCATCCATAACAGCTGGTTACACGGTCATTGTGCCAGCCCTAATAATAATGCAACTAACTGTAAACCCACATTATCCGAGGCTCCATCACAGATAATCTAAATGAACGCATTTTGAGCCAGGATCAAATACTGTTTCTGTGTAAAAGCAAAAATGGGAACTAACGATTTAGATACAAACGTCCACCAAGACATGAAATAATTGTACATATTGGGTGAGATTCAGAGGAGGAACAGCTAACCATTTCTACTAAGATTATTTATCCACGTTTGTCCTCCAACAGTTAATAGAGCTGATGACTCTTAGGCAAGATAAAGACCAGTATAACTACTGCAGCAAGGCTGCTCAATAGAGCTGGGACGATAAACCGAAAATGACCAACACCGACACTGAGGGTTGGACATTAACACCCGCCACCCACCAAATGTGAGTAGATTTTGTCATGGTGGGTAAGAAGGTCTATTTCTCCAGCCACGTTGGCAGGTGGTCACACAGAGCATTTGGGAACAGGTTTTTTTAAATCCAAAGGCCACATGTAGAAGTTAGTGGAATTGATAAGAAAGGGTACTAAAGTCTGACTTGTCCTCGTGTTTTAGGCCAATTATATAGTTTTGTTCACAGCCTAACTTTAGGTTGTTTTCAATGTTAGATTGAGTTTGCCGCAACGGTCTGCTGCTAGGAAGACATCAGTCAGATTTTTTTCATCACAGACGAGTACCCAAGTTACCACGGTAACGGCTAGTCCCTTAAAGCGGCCGCTGAACATTTGTCTCAACTAATGATTGTGCTTGACTGAGCATGGATCACTCCTAAAAACGTTTATTTCTTATAATTAAAACCATCAAATATTCTGTTCTCCTTGATGTATTTGTGTGCTTCTACATTTCTGCTTAGGAGCACATCATGTACTCCTTGTAAAACATGTCAGTGCAGAGCTCTGAACTATATTAATAACATTAGCTGTATCAGTCAGCCTTTTGTGGCCGGGCAGGAACTTTGTTGATTCTTCATGTTCATTTGTAGAACTCTATCTGTTTTTACTATTGATCTAAATGATTTATTTTAACACGCATTGGTTAAAAGATGCAGGTCACAAAAATGTACCCCATTACTTCTTACTAGTAATACATAGAAATTTATAAAAATGTATTCTTACTAGTAATACATAGTCATTTATTTCATTACTTCTTACTAGTAATACATAGTAATTTATTTCATTACTTCTCACTAGTAATACATAGTCATTTATTTCAGTACTTCTTACTAGTAATACATACAGTAATTTAGAAAAACAGAAAGTATTATCATCTGTTGTTTTTATGGTCTCAAAAAACATTTTGGTGGTAAAAAATCTGAGTGGCTGGTAGATTATTTTGTTTTTATTATCTACCTGCCACCGTGGCTGGTGGACCAAAAAGTTAATTTCCCACCCTGCCGACATTACCTTCCTCTTACCGAAGCATTTTGTGTACGTCGGTAATTTTGCTACACAACGTTCCTGTAGATCGTTCTAAAACCATTATTTGGTCGACAGTAATAGCCAATGCATAATGATGATTCCTGCTGTGAAAGTATCTGCCTGTCTCCGTTTCCCTGTCTGCTGCTGTGTGAGCGATCCACTCTCACTCCCTCTCCCCACTGTGCACACGGAAGAGGGAGAGATGCATTCTGATTGAGGGAAAAATTGTTTAACAGCTTTCTGTGAGTATATCATTTATTTCTCACCTCTTAATATTGAGTTCATAGCACCACCTTACATCCGGAGTAGGCTGTAGTATAGTTTTTATTAGAATATGGTTTTGATTAGAGGTCGACCGATTAATCGGAATGGACGATTAATTAGGGCTGATTTCAAATTTTCATAACAATCGGTAATCGGCATTTTTGGACGTCGATTATGGCCGATTACATTGCACTCCACGAGGAGAATGCGTGGCAGGCTGACCACCTGTTACGCGAGTGCAGCAAGGAGCCAAGGTAAGGTGCTAGCTAGCATTAAACTTATCTTATAAAAAACTATCTTAACATAATCACTAGTTAACTACACATGGTTGATGATATTCCTAGGTTATCTAGCTTGTCCTGCGTTGCATATAATCAACGCGGTGCCTGTTAATTTATTATCGAATCACATCCTACTTCACCAAACGGGTGTTGATTTAACATGCGCATTCGCGAAAAAAGCACTGTTGTTGCACCAATGTGTACCTAACCATAAACATCAATGCCTTTCTTAAAATCAATACACAAGTATATATTTTTAAACCTGCATATTTAGTGAGTATTGCCTGCTAACATGAATTTATTTTAAGTAGGGAAATTGTGTCACTTCTCTTGTGTTCTATGCAAGCAGAGTCAGGGTATATGCAGCAGTTTGGGCTGCCTGCCTCGTTGCGAACTGTGTGAAGACCATTTCTTCCTAACAAAGACCGTAATTAATTTGTCAGAATTGTACATAATTATGACATAACATTGAAGGTTTGGCAATGTAACAGGAATATTTAGACTTAGGGATGCCACCCGTTAGATAAAATACGGAACGGTTCCGTATTTCACTGAAAGAATAAACGTTTTGTTTTCGAAATGATAGTTTCCGTATTTTACCATATTAATGACCTGAGGCTCGTATTTCTGTGTGCTTATTATATTATAATTAAGTCTATGATTTGATATTTGATCGAGCAGTCAGACTGAGCGATGGTAGGCAACAGCAGGCTCGTAAGCATTCATTCAAACAGCACTTTCCTGCGTTTGCCAGCAGCTCTTCGCTGTGCTTCAAGCCTATCAACTCCCGAGATTAGGCTGGCAATACTATAGTGCCCATAAGAACATCCAATAGTCAAAAGTATATGAAATACAAATGGTATAGAGAGAAATAGTTCTATAATTCCTATAATAACTACAACCTAAAACTTCTAACCTGGGAATATTGAAGACTCATGTTAAAAGGAACCACCAGCTTTCATATGTTCTCATGTTCTGAGCAAGGAACTTAAACGTTAGCTTTTTTACATGGCACATATTGCACTTTTACTTTCTTCTCCAACACTTTGGTTTTGCATTATTTAAACCAAATTGAACATGTTTCATTATTTATTTGAAACTAAATTGATTTTATTTATATATTATATTCAGTTAAAATAAAATTGTTCATTCAGTATTGCTGTAATTGTCATTATTACAAATATATATATATAAAAAAATCGGCCGATTAATTGGTATCGGCTTTTTTTTGGTCCTCCAATAATCGGTATCGGCGTTGAAAGATCATTATCGGTCGACCTCTAGTTTTGATCCGTCATCGGAGCAGACTATGATTAGCATCGGAGCAGACTGTGTGATTAGCATGGGAGCAGACTGTGTGATTAGCATGGGAGCAGACTGTGTGATTAGCATCGGAGCAGACTGTGTGATTAGCATGGGAGCAGCCTGTGTGATTAGCATGGGAGCAGACTGTGTGATTAGCATGGGAGCAGACTGTGTGATTAGAATCGGAGCAGACTGTGTGATTAGCATGGGAGCAGACTGTGTGATTAGCATGGGAGCAGACTGTGTGATTAGCATGGGAGCAGACTGTGTGATTAGCATGGGAGCAGACTGTGTGATTAGCATGGGAGCAGACTGTGTGATTAGCATGGGAGCAGACTGTGTGATTAGCATGGGAGCAGACTGTGTGATTAGCATGGGAGCAGACTGTGTGATTAGCATCGGAGCAGACTGTGTGATTTGCATCGGAGCTGACTGTGATTAGCAGTGAATAGGCCTACATCAAGTAGCCTAAGTGTAGCGCTGGAAAGGTTTCTTCTTGACATTAGCCAAAATGTACTGAGAGATATGCAAAAAGATGTTGTAAAATACTGTGACGAGCCCCCCCAAAAAATCGCCCAGCTCAACTGCTCAACCCAGCATCATAATATACACTGCTCAAAAAAATAAAGGGAACACTTAAACAACACAATGTAACTCCAAGTCAATCACACTTCTGTGAAATCAAACTGTCCACTTAGGAAGCAACACTGATTGACAATACATTTCACATGCTGTTGTGCAAATGGAATAGACAACAGGTGGAAATTATAGGCAATTAGCAAGACACCCCCAATAAAGGAGTGGTTCTGCAGGTGGGGACCACAGACCACTTCTCAGTTCCTATGCTTCCTGGCTGATGTTTTGGTCACTGTTGAATGCTGGCGGTGCTTTCACTCTAGTGGTAGCATGAGACGGAGTCTACAACCCCCACAAGTGGCTCAGGTAGTGCAGCTCATCCAGGATGGCACATCAATGCGAGCTGTGGCAAGAAGGTTTGCTGTGTCTGTCAGCGTAGTGTCCAGAGCATGGAGGCGCTACCAGGAGACAGGCCAGTACATCAGGAGACGTGGAGGAGGCCGTAGGCGGGCAACAACCCAGCAGCAGGACCGCTACCTCCGCCTTTGTGCAAGGAGGAGCAGGAGAAGCACTGCCAGAGCCCTGCAAAATGACCTCCAGCAGGCCACAAATGTGCATGTGTCTGCTCAAACGGTCAGAAACAGACTCCATGAGGGTGGTATGAGGGCCCGACGTCCACAGGTGGGGGTTGTGCTTACAGCCCAACACCGTGCAGGACGTTTGGCATTTGCCAGAGAACACCAAGATTGGCAAATTCGCCACTGGCGCCCTGTGCTCTTCACAGATGAAAGCAGGTTCACACTGAGCACGTGACAGACGTGACAGAGTCTGGAGACGCCGTGGAGAACGTTCTGCTGGCTGCAACATCCTCCAGCATGACCGGTTTGGCGGTGGGTCAGTCATGGTGTGGGGTGGCATTTCTTTGGGGGGCCGCACAGCCCTCCATGTGCTCGCCAGAGGTAGCCTGACTGCCATTAGGTACCGAGATGAGATCCTCAGACCCCTTGTGAGACCATATGCTGGTGCGGTTGGCCCTGGGTTCCTCCTAATGCAAGACAATGCTAGACCTCATGTGGCTGGAGTGTGTCAGCAGTTCCTGCAAGAGGAAGGCATTGATGCTATGGACTGGCCCACCCATTCCCCAGACCTGAATCCAATTGAGCACATCTGGGACATCATGTCTCGCTCCATCCACCAAGGCCACGTTGCACCACAGACTGTCCAGGAGTTGGCGGATGCTTTAGTCCAGGTCTGGGAGGAGATCCCTCAGGAGACCATCCACCACCTCATCAGGAGCATGCCCAGGCGTTGTAGGGAGGTCATACAGGCACGTGGAGGCCACACACACTACTGAGCCTCATTTTGACTTGTTTTAAGGACATTACATCAAAGTTGGATCAGCCTGTAGTGTGGTTTTCCACTTTAATTTTGAGTGTGACTCCAAATCAAGACCTCCATGGGTTGATAAATTGGATTTCCATTGATTATTTATGTGTGATTTTGTTGTCAGCACATTCAACTATGTAAAGAAAAAAGTATTTAATAAGATTATTTCTTTCATTCAGATCTAGGATGTGTTGTTTAAGTGTTCCCTTTATTTTTTTGAGCAGTATATCTTCTCATATTCATTTTAGGAGGTTTTTGCCATGTAAGAATCTAAAGAAAGTACAACTGCATAAATCTCGCTATTCTAAAGTCCAAGTTAAAAAGCTAAAATATGGTGCTTAGAGGAGTTCCTCAAGACCTACAAAGTTAGCTACTGTACAGGCTTTTCCTGTGCTTTCTCAACCAAGTCCTCAGGGCCCACCAGTGCTTCCATATATTTGATTTATCCCAACACCAGCACACCTGGTTTCTAATTAATAGCAGATTGCTGATAAGTTGACAAGTTTCAGGTTCCTGGAGTTAGAATGCATCACATACTGTACATGGACCGGCAGGTGGACCCTGAAGACTGGGTTAAGAAAGTTTGCTGGGGACGGCTCACCTTGAGGCGGGGCAGTTTGAGGAAGTCCTCCTGCTCTGAGACCTCCAGCAGGTGTTCCTGGATGTAGGCATCGATCTTGGCCAGCATGCGGCCATCTCCCATGCAGCTAGCAAAGTTACGGAAGGAGATGGCGGTCTGTGAATCCATCTTAGACAGCAGGTAGTCGCCACAGATCTGACCAATCAGAGAGGAGAGAAGTGTGACACTCTGACCATTGGGACTGCATTAAAAACGTACAATATGGAGTATCAGTAGTTGAAACAAGAGAAAGATCATACCTGCTTGACTCGTTCCATCTTGAGCCTTTTGGCTGCAGAGTAGACCTCCTTAACCAACACCTTATCTGCCTTCAACCTGTCAGACAGACAGACAACCATTAGTCAGTCGTGTCAGACAGGTGAGGAGCAAAGTGAAGGTATCCTGCGTCAGTAGAGCGGTGAAGGTCCTGGAAATTCTTAACAAAGCCTAGGACTCTGCTCATTGCACAATGTGTATTAGAAGATGTATACTCACTGGGCAGTGTAGGCATAGTGTAGGGGTCAGAGGTAATGGTATTTACTGGGCAGTGTAGGCATAGTGTAGGGGTCAGAGGTCATGGTACTTACTGGGCAGTGTAGGCATAGTGTAGGGGTCAGAGGTCATGGTACTTACTGGGCAGTGTAGGCATAGTGTAGGGGTCAGAGGTCATGGTACTTACCGGGCAGTGTAGGCATAGTGTAGGGGTCAAAGGTCATGGTACTTACTGGGCAGTGTAGGCATAGTGTAGGGGTCAGAGGTCATGGTACTTACTGGGCAGTGTAGGCATAGTGTAGGGGTCAGAGGTCATGGTACTTACTGGGCAGTGTAGGCGTAGTGTAGGGGTCAGAGGTCATGGTACTTACTGGGCAGTGTAGGCATAGTGTGGAGGTCAGAGGTCATGGTACTTACTGGGCAGTGTAGGCATAGTGTAGGGGTCAGAGGTCATGGTACTTACTGGGCAGTGTAGGCGTACATAGTGGGTTTGAGGTCATGGTACTTACTGGGCAATGTAGGCGTAGATAGGGGGTCAGAGGTCATGGTACTTACTTGGCAGTGTAGGCATAGTGTAGGGGTCAGAGGTCATGGTACTTACCGGGCAGTGTAGGCATAGTGTAGGGGTCAGAGGTCATGGTACTTACTGGGCAGTGTAGGCATAGTGTAGGGGTCAGAGGTCATGGTACTTACTGGGCAGTGTAGGCATAGTGTAGGGGTCAGAGATCATGGTACTTACTGGGCAGTGTAGGGGTCAGAGATCATGGTACTTACTGGGCAGTGTAGGCGTAGTTGAGCAGGATCTCCACAGCCTCTGGGTCCAGGTCTTCGAAGGTGACGTGGGACACGCCGTGAGCCTCGATGTCGCTGTTGAAGATCTCAAACAGATAGGGGCTACAGCAGGCCAGCACAGCACGGTGGGCCATCAACTCATGACCACACACCTACAGAGGACAAAAGGTCAGGGGTTAGGGATCAGGGGTCAAACTATGCAGGTCCTTCTTTAGAGGTTATATCAATCGAACAGAAACACATTTGAAAAAGAGAAAGTGTGAGTGTCAGGGAAACTGTGGATTTGAAGAGAGAGATAAGTGTGGGGACTAGGGTTTGGCGATGTAGTCCTATTGTGATTATGTACCCATAAAACATTGTGCTATATGACGCTACCGCCCCTATTGCCTCTATGCAACTGGGCGAAAGATAATGTTGTTGAAAGCCTGGGCAGAGGCTAAGTGCCAGCAGTATCAAATATTTTGTAATGATTTTCAGGTAAAGGAACAGAACAGGTTTGTGTGTATCTGTCTGGCGTGCACATGATGGAGCAGTGACTTTCTGAGGAAAAGACTGTCTTAACGTAGTGAGATAGGTTATAAGACTACATCATGATGGAACAGGCTGTCTTAACGTAGTGAGATGGGTTATAGGACTACATCATGATGGAACAGGCTGTCTTAATGTAGTGAGATAGGTTATAGGACTACATCATGATGGAACAGGCTGTCTTACCATAGTGAGATAGGTCATAGGACTACATCATGATGGAACAGGCTGTCTTAACATAGTGAGATAGGTTATAGGACTACATCATGATGGAACAGGCTGTCTTAACATAGTGAGATAGGTTATAGGACTACATCATGATGGAACAGGCTGTCTTAACATAGTGAGATAGGTTATAGGACTACATCATGATGGAACAGGCTGTCTTACCATAGTGAGATAGGTCATAGGACTACATCATATTGTTTAAAACAATGTAAAAAAAATTACAAAATCCAAAAAGGGTACTTTTGACATATTCATATTTTTATGTTAAATAAACGAATGTGGATTTTTTTCTCTTCAGAATCTGGACATACTCCATCTGTTAGAGCACACTATAAGGAGTATAATGACTCCAACATGTTGTCTGCATCATGTACGCTTCACACATCATAGGGTCTTACAGGAGGCATGTACAGGTCTAAAAAGGGCCTAAAATGGCCTCTTTTATAATAATAATAATACTTTGTATAGCGCTAATAATTTGTATAGCGCTTTTCATTACAGAGTTATGTCAAAGCTCTCATAGCTTTATCATGATTTTCTCAGTAATGGTTTATGATACAAATGTAAAAAGCATATAAAAACATCCTTCCTCTCAATGAAGTTTCTATTTGAGAATTTCCAGAACAATCTGAGATACCAGAAATATTTGTGGGCATTCTGGAGTGGAATCGCCCCAATAAGAGCCACAAAATAAGAGCAAGAGAGGGATTGAGAGAGGATAGTAATGTAACTCGACCGCTCACTCCTGAAGAAAAGTACTGCAACATCATTATGACATCAACAGGAAACAGGATAGTAAATATTGAACTCCTGTCCAATGAGATTTGATCTTAATTACTCCTTCTGAATTTTCATTGTTTCTTTTTACACATCACACTAGCTTGACTGACAGGGAAATATCTAGCTTTGAGGATGGTGGATTAACCTATAGGATCAACCATGTGATTGGCTTTAGGACAACCGGTTTTGCCTTGAGAGAAGGAGTACAAGTTGTCAAAAGCTCTAATCTAGAAAAACACCTCGCCCTTTATGTCTCATCCTCCCACTCCCACTCTTCTTCACACTCCTCCTCCCCCTCTCCTTCACACTCCCCCTCCTTCTCCTTCACATTCCCGCTCTCCCTCTCCTTCACACTCCCCCCTCCTTCACACTCCTCCTCCCCCTCTCCTTCACACTCCCCCTCCTTCTCCTTCACATTCCCGCTCTCCCTCTCCTTCACACTCCCCCTCTCCTTCACACTCCTCCTCCCCCTCTCCTTCACACTCCCCCTCCTTCTCCTTCACACTCCTCCTCTCCCTCTCCTTCACACTCCCTCTCCTTCACACTCCCCCTCCTTCTCCTTCACATTCCCGCTCTCCCTCTCCTTCACACTCCCCCCTCCTTCACACTCCCCCCTCCTTCTTCTTCACACTCCCCCTCTCCTCTTCTTCACACTCCCCCTCTCCTTCACACTCTCTCTCCTTCTCCTTCACATTCCCGCTCTCCCTCTCCTTCACACTCCCCCTCCTTCTCCTTCACACTCCCTCTCCTTCACACTCCCCCTCCTTCTCCTTCACACTCCCTCTCCTTCACACTCCCCCCTCCTTCTTCTTCACACTCCCCCTCTCCTCTTCTTCACACTCCCCCTCTCCTTCACACTCTCTCCTTCTCCTTCACATTCCCGCTCTCCCTCTTCTTCACACTCCCCCCTCCTTCTCCTTCACACTCCCTCTCCTTCACACTCCCTCTCCTTCACACTCCCCCCCCTCCTTCTTCTTCACACTCCCCCTCTCCTCTCCTTCACACTCCCCCTCTCCTTCACACTCCCCCTCTCCTTCACACTCCCCCTCTCCTTCACACTCCCCCTCTCCTTCACACTCTCTCTCCTTCACACTCCCCCTCATGTCACAGGTGCTCTGATTATGATTTGTATTTTTTAATTGAATATCCTTTATTTAACCAGAAAGTCACATTGACATTTAGATCTCTTTTTCATGCAAGTCTTGGCCAAGGAGGATGAAAAGACAGAGAGAGATCTTCGCGTACCTGCAGTCGCACGTCACAGAACTGTCCACTCTTTCTCAGGGCGTTCATTTTGGCCACAGTTGAATCCAGGAAAGTCTCATCTTCAAAGATCAGATAACCGTTGGAAATCATCTTCACTGCTTAATGTTGGGGGCAGAGCCTGATGAGTGAGGGATGGAGGAGGACATCAGTTACATATACATTTATTTTTACAGTTACATAGACCAACTTTTCTAATTTCGTTTTGTCATTTTCTTTTCCCCTAAAGTATGCCTCCCACCCCTTCCCATCCCACCCAGCAATGTTGCCCATCAGTCCCCCTCCCACCCATCAATCCCCTGAGTCTCCCCTTACACCCTCCCCCAACAACGACCAACGATGCTGGCATTGTTCATAAAAACTTGTTTAATTAATTCATGATCACAATGAGGACTTGGATTAGGCACATGTGCATTGTGTGTGTGTAATCTGCCTCATGCATTAGTAATAATTGCCTTACCTAATACAGAATGACGTAACTCTGGGGAGTGTTACTGGTACCAGTAGACCAACAGGGGACGATGGGAGACAAGACAAAGTAGACAGAGACCACAAGGGAACCCAAGTCTTCTACCAGCGGAGGAGGAGGGGGTGGGGGCTATGCCAGTCGTCCAGAGGGGTGTGAGCTGGGGGAGCTGCACCGATGCAAACTATCAGGCTTGAAGCGACTGTAATCAAGTCCTCAGGATCCCGTTGGCTATAGAGTCAAACTTTTTCTGTGTTGGTCGTGCATTATAACCTGGAGAGAGAGTAGGGACAAGAGAGGAGAGAGAGGAGGGACAGGAGGAGAGAGGAGGGATAAGAGAGGAGGACCGAGAATACATTTGTCAACTAGATTACACAAAACTGCAGTGCACACAGAGAGAGATAGAGAGATAGGATAGCAACCACTGGTTTGAAATTAAACAAAAATTAAATTACTTAAATTCAAAAATAAAGTCAACCCACGTGTTGAAACCGGCCTCATGGCATCTCCACTAGGCAGACAGATTGACCCTCTGCAGTCAAGCAGCACACTGACAGTCCAGTCACTAAAATAGTCCCTCAGTAGCATTAAGCCCCTCCCTCCCCTTTCCCACTCCTTCAGTGTCCCTCTCTCACCTCTTTTCCAGGCATGTGGCCTTTTGTAGTAAGGCCTGCCCCTCAGATCCCTGCCCTGCCCCCTCCACCACGTGCCAACCAGCCCAGCCACCAGCTCCTAATCTGTCTCAAACTAGCCCTCTTCCCTGCCCTGCCCCCTCCAGCACGTGCCAACCAGCCCAGCCCAACCACCAGCTCCTAAGCTGTCTCAAACTAGCCCTCTTCCAAGCATACCCCAATGTCTTAAAACATGTCTTGACCCTGTTATAGCTCTCACCTAGCTGGCACGCCTTTGGATCCACAAACTCTCGCCGCAGGACCCTCACCAATCAAAATCCACCATTAAGACCACACCCACAAGACCCCAACCCAAACCATTAACTGTCCTCCATTTTATGCAGGGTCTAAAACTTACTTTTGGGTCCACCAGCCACTCAGATTTTTTACCAGACAAATTCTTTTTCGCCCATAATTACATAAAAAAACAAACAGATGACCATGCTTTGTAATGTTTCGAAAACAAGAAATGTATTAGTAAGAAGTAACGTGGCATATTGGTACATTTCATTTCATTTTTGGGTGTTTTAATCAAAATATCAGAGAAAAACATTTTCAGCTGCCCCTTTAAGGGCGGGAGGTTACCGTGGTAACCGGGCCACTGGAGCCCTGTCACTGTGTGTAAGATTTGGCATCTGACTATGGCCTGTCACTATCAGTTGAAGCAGCAGACCCAAACTAACGTTGAAACACAACAGAGCTTGTGAACAAAAACAATGTGCATAGCCAAGAAACACGAGGACAATGTCTCACTTTGTAGACTTTTGAGTAAATTAGACCAACTTTAATGCCTGTTTACAGCGCCTCCTGTTTACAGCGCCTCCTGTTTACAGCGCCTCCAAAAATAAATGACCAAAAAGTAAATCCATCAGCACTTCATTCATTGCGCACAGCTCCCCACAGCTCCCCACCAGGCAGCGCTTCTGCGCGAGGTGGGATATAAGATTCCTACGTCTTTGTGCGATTAGCAGCCATGAAACAAAACAGCAGAAATACTTTGAAAACAACATACTGTAGCACTCTTCTAACCGTAACTCGCATATTGTTATTCGCAAATATAATGCTCTGTCTGTAGAGCCCTGCGAATTGACTACCCGCCAATGTGGCTGGTGAAATAGACATCTACACACATTTGTCGGGTGTTCATGCCTTTGCATTACAACAGCTATGATATTGGGTGGACTGGAGACATACAGCTGAGTCGGACTACCAAGCCCTATGTGAACACGGCTATGTTATTCCATCTCCCAGTATGAATTAATCAAGGGTTTCCCAAACTGGGTCCTGGGTGTCCTAAACGATAAATCCCAGGAATTCTAACGGTTTTATCACAGTGGAGACATGGAGGGATACATATTGAAACGACACACAACAGCAGAAGGGAGAACGAGGGATGGCCATGAGTTCTAGAGTACCCGAAAGGAAGTCAAAACTCCCATCTTTACCCAGAGATCACTTTTTTCCCCTCAAATACTGTTAAACTATTTGGTGGAATGTGCATTGTGGCTGCCCGAAGGGGCAAGTGAAATGTTATCTTTAAAACAATGTTAATTTGCTCTAGTGGTTCATCTGCGGGGCACAAAAAAAAAAAACAAGCCAAGCATCACATCCTCAACCCTCAATTATGTTCCGACCCCCACGTGCCATCATTGGTTTATAGGAGCATATACCCCCGTGCCATCATTGGTTTATAGGAGCATATACCCACGTGCCATCATTGGTTTATAGGAGCATATACCCCCGTGCCATCATTGGTTTATAGGAGCATATACCCCCGTGCCATCATTGGTTTATAGGAGCATATACCCACGTGCCATCATTGGTTTATAGGAGCATATACCCCCGTGCCATCATTGGTTTATAGGAGCATATACCCCCGTGCCATCATTGGTTTATAGGAGCATATACCCCCGTGCCATCATTGGTTTATAGGAGCATATACCCCCGTGCCATCATTGGTTTATAGGAGCATATACCCCCGTGCCATCATTGGTTTATAGGAGCATATACCCACGTGCCATCATTGGTTTATAGGAGCATATACCCACGTGCCATCATTGGTTTATAGGAGCATATACCCCCGTGCCATCATTGGTTTATAGGAGCATATACCCCCGTGCCATCATTGGTTTATAGGAGCATATACCCCCGTGCCATCATTGGTTTATAGGAGCATATACCCCCGTGCCATCATTGGTTTATAGGAGCATATACCCACGTGCCATCATTGGTTTATAGGAGCATATACCCCCGTGCCATCATTGGTTTATAGGAGCATATACCCACGTGCCATCATTGGTTTATAGGAGCATATACCCACGTGCCATCATTGGTTTATAGGAGCATATACCCACGTGCCATCATTGGTTTATAGGAGCATATACCCACGTGCCATCTCCTCATTGGTTTATAGGAGCATATACCCACGTGCCATCATTGGTTTATAGGAGCATATACCCCCGTGCCATCATTGGTTTATAGGAGCATATACCCACGTGCCATCATTGGTTTATAGGAGCATATACCCACGTGCCATCATTGGTTTATAGGAGCATATACCCACGTGCCATCATTGGTTTATAGGAGCATATACCCACGTGCCATCTCCTCATTGGTTTATAGGAGCATATACCCACGTGCCATCATTGGTTTATAGGAGCATATACCCACGTGCCATCATTGGTTTATAGGAGCATATACCCACGTGCCATCTCCTCATTGGTTTATAGGAGCATATACCCCCGTGCCATCATTGGTTTATAGGAGCATATACCCACGTGCCATCTCCTCATTGGTTTATAGGAGCATATACCCACGTGCCATCTCCTCATTGGTTTATAGGAGCATATACCCACGTGCCATCATTGGTTTATAGGAGCATATACCCACGTGCCATCATTGGTTTATAGGAGCATATACCCACGTGCCATCTCCTCATTGGTTTATAGGAGCATATACCCACGTGCCATCATTGGTTTATAGGAGCATATACCCACGTGCCATCATTGGTTTATAGGAGCATATACCCACGTGCCATCATTGGTTTATAGGAGCATATACCCACGTGCCATCTCCTCATTGGTTTATAGGAGCATATACCCCCGTGCCATCATTGGTTTATAGGAGCATATACCCACGTGCCATCTCCTCATTGGTTTATAGGAGCATATACCCACGTGCCATCTCCTCATTGGTTTATAGGAGCATATACCCACGTGCCATCTCCTCATTGGTTTATAGGAGCATATACCCACGTGCCATCTCCTCATTGGTTTATAGGAGCATATACCACTCCAGTCCAGTTGTTTGCAGTAACACACCTTAAATTGGTTGCCAACAGCCACATAAAGTCCAAAGAAGAAACAAACTCGGTTTACCCTTTTATCTGTGGATTAACTGTCAGAGTAGAGGACCATGTGCATTTCAGGTAAAATAACAACCCAATGGTTATATCCCAGGACAAATAAGCTAGCAACAGAAAGCTAGCTAGCTAAATTGCCATGAATGTTTAATGCTTTTCGACCCCCAAGTTAATATAGTTGGTTCAGAGTTCGTTTTGATATTTCAGCCTGCGTGTCCTGATCGCGTCTGGTGTGTCTACCGCAAACGGTCTGGCCAGCATGTTTGGCTACTTTGCAAACGGCTAGTGTCATTTAGAATTGGTTAGCCAATCCACAGGGGGTATTTGAGAAGACTCTTGAAACCATAGGCCTACTGGTAAAATGCACAAGGGGGTACTTCAGTGGTACTCCAGACAGAGCAAAATTCAGTTGGTGGTAGAGTAACCGAAAACGGTTGGGAACCACTGGCCTAGGCTATAACCCCCGCGAAACATAGACAGGTTCCACACTGAAAATACGCAAGAACATTGTCTTTATCAAAGTAAAGGAAATATTTTCATCAGAATCATTAAGCATAGGCCTACTCACTAACTAGATGTTTTGGCCGTGATTCATCACCATGCAGTGTTCCATACGGAACTGTTCATCCATTTGGAAAATTCCAAAGAACAGCCATAATAAACTAAATGGAACGTCTGCATATCAAAAAGACAGATTTTGGTTTGTAATCCTGATGTGCCATAGCTTTCACTCCCCAAATTGAGCCCCGTTTCAAATGATCACTCTTGGAGAGTAACAGTTCCACACTGGAGATGCGCATCACTTCCAACTGGCAAAAACAATTCATTTGGAAAAAACATTATGTTCTATTTTATTCTGTTATATTACATCATGGTTTTTTTTTACTATAAAACAGGTGTCTTGACTGTGATAAGGGCTCTGGAAATCAGCGTCTTGTCTACTAAATGACCAAAACAAGGCTATGCCATTACACAGGCATTGGCTTCTACATCAAGTGCCACTGCTGAGGTTACTGTCTTTTTTAAGATTGTGTTCCACGATAAAATATAACCAGGTGATATTACGATTTCAAAAAATGTATCTCAAATGGCACTTGCTTTTTTATTGACTGAATATTCACTGAGTGTACAAAACATTAGGAACACCCACTGTTGCCACCAGAACAGCCTCAACTCATTGGGGCATGGACTCTACAAGGTGTCAAAACCGTTCCACAGGGATGCTGGCCCATGTTGACTCCAATGCTACCCACAGTTGTGTCAAGTTGGCTGGATGTCCTTTGGGTGGTGGACCATTCTTGATACACACAGGAAACTGTTGAGCACAGGCCTAAAGAGAAATGTGTTCTAAAAATAAAAATCATGTGAGTACTCGGAAGAGTCAAAAAAAATGTCAAAATGCCCATATTAGGAAGAACCAGTCACCATTCCAGGGAATCTGGGTGTGTGGGTTATGTGAGAATCATTAGGCAACATGGAACTGCACTTTCTATTTTAATGGTGTGCATGCAATGTTATAGCTAACCTAGCTGTGATATTATAGCCAACCTAACTGTAATGTTATAGCCAACCTAACTGTAATGTTATAGCCAACCTAGCTGTGATATTATAGCCAACCTAACTGTAATGTTATAGCCAACCTAACTGTAATGTTATAGCCAACCTAACTGTAATGTTATAGCCAACCTAACTGTGATGTTATAGCTAACCTAGCTGTGATATTATAGCCAACCTAACTGTAATGTTATAGCCAACCTAACTGTAATGTTATAGCTAACCTAGATGTGATATTATAGCCAACCTAACTGTAATGTTATAGCCAACCTAACTGTAATGTTATAGCTAACCTAGCTGTGATATTATAGCCAACCTAACTGTAATGTTATAGCCAACCTAACTGTAATGTTATAGTCAACCTAACTGTAATGTTATAGTCAACCTAACTGTAATGTTATAGCTAACCTAGCTGTGATATTATAGCCAACCTAACTGTAATGTTATAGCCAACCTAACTGTGATATTATAGCCAACCCAATTGTGATATTATAGTCAACCTAACTGTAATGTCATAGCCAACCTAACTGTAATGTTATAGCCAACCTAACTGTAATGTTATAGCCAACCTAACTGCAATGTTATAGCTAACCTAGCTGTGATATTATAGCCAACCTAACTGTAATGTTATAGCTAACCTAGCTGTGATATTATAGCCAACCTAACTGTAATGTTATAGCCAATCCAACTGCTGTCACTGGTGCTGACAACTATGGTGCTCAACAAGTCGCGTTGAGTGTTGTGTGTTGTGTCTGACTGTCCACCTCTTCAGGAACCACCACCTCACTCTTAAAACCACCATTAAGACCATGTGTGAAAGGCTTTTCTGAAGCCTTTTCTTTCCCCCGACATATTGGCCTCAGCTGGTTGTGTGTGTGAGACTTTCCTCCTCTCCAGGAACCACCACTTCAGTCCAACAGCAGACAACAGTTGTATGTGACACCAGTTATCAGTGAAGATGCACCATTGATTCCCACTATCATGGCAGACTGAAGAAAAGCTTTAAAAGCCTCTGGGTCGACATCGGCGGTGTAGCCACAAGCCAGCCATGGCCATTTGAGTCGATAGGTCTTAAAACGATCACACTCGGGGGAATGGAATACTCCTTTATGTTAAACCTTATTCTGCGCTTCTCTGCTCTGGCTAGACGAATGCAGCTGAGCTCCCAGTCCCAGGATCTAATCTTAAACCTGAGATTTATAGAAGTAGCGAGTCAGCCTTGTGGTGAATCCTATCCGACTCTCCTATCACACTGGGCCTTCATTCAACAAAGCCGCTTTTGAGTGTAACTAAACCATAGGGCCAAAAAAAACAGGCTTAATGTGTTGGTTTCTTGGCAACAGAGCACAGGGAGGTAAATGATAGATGATCGTACTGGGAAGACCTGGTTGGATCAGCTATATGACCTGTGTCTGCCTGGTCCACTTGGTTAGCTGACTACCAGCAGTATCTGCTATCGCTTGCCTAGGGCCCTATAAAACGAGGACGGAATCACAGAATTCAGACATTAAAACGGAATGCAACAATATTCCAAAATGGAAATCAACTAAATGTATTGAACTTTATTAGAACATTCATTAAAGGCCCAGTGCAGGAAAAAGTGTTATTTTTCAGTGTTTTATATATATTTCAACACTATGAGGATGGAATAATACTGTGAAATTGATCATGCCCTTTAAGTGTAAGAGTTTTTTTTTTTCTTTTTTCGACTACCTGAAATGTCTGCCTGTTTTGATGGAGATAAAAACAGCTGCGTTGGATCTTTAATTGACCCAAGATTATCAGAAGACATGAACAAAATGCATCAGCGATTCATATTTTCCTTAAACTTTCTGAAGAGGCAACGAACGGCACTGGAATGCCCTATCTGTGTGGTTTTCACGTTTGTCTACTACTTTGTGTAGCCTTTAGCAATGATGCTAATGCAATGACGCTAATGCAATGACAATCATTTTCTGATAGATGGAAAGGCTTTCCGAAAACCTTCTCGATGAAATGTTAACTTCAAAGTAGCCTATGTCTACCTGGCAGAATGATATGATTTTTTGCATTAATCCAGTGGCCATTTGTTTTGCAAACTCCGCAATCAAATGAGCGCTACAGAACCATCGCTAACCAAACCGTTTCTGGCTGGTATGCACTTGAATTAAAGGGTAACTACACCAGACCTCAAAAGTGGTCTCCTGGTGTGGTTTAAGCATTGTTGTAGACTTAGAACATCTAACTGTGTTGTTTCCCTATTAAAAATGTGGTGATTGAGAGCGAAAACCTAAAAAACAAACTAGGAAAAACTGAAACCTGGAAAAACAAAACTGGAGAATTTGGGGACAAATTAAATGGAATCAGGTAAAATAAACAGATTTTATGATGGCGTGTTTGTCATAATATTCTCCTTCATCTGAAGATATCTCGAAGTCAGAGTCAGACCAAAATGCAAGCGGGATGTGGATACTCATCTTTTAATGTAAAGAATAAAGAATACACGAAAAAACAATAAACACGAACTACTTCAGACAGGCCAACAGGCTATACATACAAAAAGACTAGCAGTGTTAGCACAACCACCCACAAACCCAAGTGACAAACACACTCCTAATTATATGACTCCCAATCAGGAACAACGATCACCAGCTGTCCCTGATCAGGAGCCACACAGACCCACATAGAAATACAACACCCAGAACACACATACACAGACATACTCTGCCACGTCCTGACCAAAACTACACAACAACACCCTCTGCTGGTCAGGACGTGACAGTGTTAGAGCTACTAAGAAAGACCTGACTCTTACTGAAGCATTATGCGTATGTCGGTATGTTCCTGTAGATCTTTCTTAAACCATTATTTGGTCAACAGTAATAGCCTATGCATTATGTTGATTCCTGCTATGAAAGTATCTGCCTGTCTACGTTTCCCTGTCTGCTGCTGTGAGAGCGATCCACTCTCACTCCCTCTCCCCACTGTGCACACGGAAGAGGGAGAGATGCATTCTGAGAAGCACAAACATTCCTCAGAATGCAGTTGTGGGAAAAATACAGTTGTTTTCAAAGCAACTACTATTGTTCTAGTTACAGAGAGGAGAGTTACAGCTTTCAGGGAGTATATAGTTCAAGTCGGAAGTTTACATACACCTTAGACAAATACATTTAATCCTAGTAAAAATTCCGTCTTAGGTCAGTCAGGATCACCACTTTATTTTAAGAATGTGAAATGTCAGAATAATAGTATAGAGAATGATTTATTTCAGCTTTTATTTCTTTCATCACATTCCCAGTGGGTCAGAAGTTTATATACACTCAATTAGTATTTTGTAGCATTGCCTTATATTGGTTTAACTTGGGTCAAACATTTCGGACATTCCACAAGCTTCCCACAATAAGTTGGGTGAATTTTGGCCCATTCCTCCTGACAGAGCTGGTGTAACTGAGTCAGGTTGCTAGGCCTCCTTGCTTGCACACGCCTTTTCAGTTCTGCCCACAAAATCTCTATAGGATTGAGGTCAGGGCTTTGTTATGGCCACTCCAATACCTTGACTTTGTTGTCCTTAAGCCATTTGCTTGGGGTCAATGTCCATTTGGAAGACCCATTTGCGACCAAGCTTTAACTTCCTGACTGATATCTTGAGATGTTGCTTCAATATATCCACATAATTTGCCTCCCTCATGATGCCATCTATTTTGTGAAGTGCACCAGTCCCTCCTGCAGCAAAGCACCCCCACAACATGATGCTGCCACCCCCGCAAGCCTCCACCTTTTTCCTCCAAACATAACGATGGTCATTATGGCCAAACAGTTCTATTTTTGTTTCATCAGACCAGAGGACAGTTCTCCAAAAAGTACAATCTTTGTCCCCATGTGCAGTTGCAAACCGTAGTCTGGCTTTTTTATGGCGGTTTTGGAGCAGTGGCTTCTTCCTTGCTGAACCAGACTTGTGGAGGTCTATAATTTTTTCCTGAGGTCTTGGCTGATTTATTTGTATTTTCCCATGATGTCAAGCAAAGAGGAACTGACTTTGGAGTTAGGCCTTGAAATACATCCACAGGTACACCTCCAATTGACTCAAAGTATGCAAATTAGAAGCTTCTAAAGCCATGACATCATTTTGGGGAATTTTCCAAGCTGTTTAAAGCCACAGTCAGCTTAGTGCATGTAAACTTCTGACCCACTGGAATTGTGATACAGTGAATTATAAGTGAAATAATCTGTGTGTAAACAATTGTTGGAAAAATGACTTGTTTCATGCACAAAGTAGATGTACTAACCGACTTGCCAAATCTATAGTTTGCTAACAAGAAATTTGTGGAGTGGGTGAAAAACTAGTTTTAATGACTCCAACCTAAGTGTATGTAAACTTCCAACTTCAACTGTATAATGCATTTCTCACTTCTTAATATATAATATTGCATAAAGGTCAGTATGCATTCCCTGGATATGTTAGCTGAAATGGCTTACTGTTTTAATCATAGGCTACCATCTCTGTGGCCTTACTTGGCACTGAAAAAAACAATGTGTCTAGAACCTTGTCGCCAAGCCTCGAATTTCCCGCCATGGCCGTCGATGCCTCCTAGTGTGGCCTTAATGCCCCCTAAAAACAATCCATGCCTTGCAGTCAAATTGGCCGTTGTGCCTATGGGCTGAATATAATAATTATAATTCCCTTCCCTCGCCCTGCTCCGAAGCACCTCTCACTCACATCTCTCTCAGATATCTCAATTATCAAGGGCATCGCAGCTCTGAAGCAGGCTACTAGGGAAGACCGTCACATCAGGGATGCAACGATGTGCGTTCTTCTTATCGAATTCCAAGGTGCACATTGACGATGTTAGGAGAACTGTCCACATTTACCTTTCGTCAGCCAACAAGACGTGTAACGAACAGCAAAAGCACTAGCCTATGCCTATCTACTCAACCATTTAAATCATTTTTTATTTTATTTTTTAAATAAGGCTGTAACATAACAAAATGTGGAAAAGGTCAAGGGGTCTGAATACTTTCAGAATGCACTGTATGTTTTGTGGTAAAAGAGAGAAGATGAGGATGTCATATGACATCATCGGTGTGTATCATGTGACTTCAACCAAATCTGAGTAGGTATTGCCTACTAATTGGTCGATGATGTCATTGGAAACACTCATCTTCCTTTATATTTTTTACTACTGTTTCTACTGTTTTGTAGATAGGTGCAATTTTCACATATGTTGATGTTGGGGTGGTGCTTGCATATCAGGAGTACAGGACGAGGAAGAAAATAAACTATAAAAAATGCATTGCATTGAGGTGGAAAAGAACAGCATGTCACATGACTTACACCACACTGAGGCACAGTCTACATCTGGTGCATTGCATTGCTGTGGAAAAGAACAGCATGTCACATGACTTACACCACACTGAGGCACGGTCCAGAACATCTGGTATGTTTTTTTAACCTGGTGTGTCTCCCACCCACTCTCGGTGTGTGTGTGTGTGTGTTAGGATGGTGGATGTGCCATAGCTTGCATGCAGAATGAAGTGACAAAAGTGAGCCAGACTGGTTATAAAATGGAATGTGTGTGTAACTGTGTGTGTGTGTGTATGTCCGTGTCTGAGCATGTTAGCAATAGTTGAATCAAGGGTCTGTTTGTACACCAGTGTACAGTATGTACAGTGTGTGTTGTAGGTCAGTGAGGGCACAGTCCCCCGTCTGTACAGATGTGGGTCGGTCGGCCCACTAACAGTTGTGCAACATCTGTCAGGAGACTCCTAAATGCACCACAGCCTCTCTGCTCCTTTCCTGTCCCCTCCCCCTCTCTTCTCTCCATTCACTCCCCCGCCATCTGACTCCTCCCTCTTCTCCTTTCTATCCCCTGCCTGCCTCATTCTTCTAAATCCCTCTCCTCTTTCTCCCCCTATACCTCTCTTCTCCACCTCGCTCTCTGCTCCTTCCACAGCTCTTCACCTTTCTTTCTCAATCACAGGGACACGGGATTTTCAGTCCTAATTAAAGCATCACTCCCCGGATTTCGATAATCATTCCGAACGGGTGGTGGACATACAGTACCAGTCAAAAGTTTGGACACACCAACTAATTCAAGGGTTTTTCTTTATTTTTACTATTTTATACATTGTAGAATAATAGTGAAGACATCAAAACTATGAAATAACAGATATGGAATCACGTAGTAACCCAAAAAAGTTAAATAAATGAAAATACACTTTATATGTAAGATTCTTCAAAGTAGCCACCCTTTGCCTTGATGACAGCTTTGCACACGCTTGGCATTATCTCAACCAGCTTCATGAGGTAGTCACCTGGCCTTGTTAAAAGTTAATTTGTGGAATTTATTTCTTACATCTAGACGTTCCGCTAGCGGAACACCTGCTCCAATATCCAATGATGGGCGTGGCGCGAAATACAAACTCTTTGAAAATCCGAAAACTTCCATTTTTCAAACATATGACTATTTTACACCATTTTAAAGACAAGACTCTCCTTTATCTAACCACACTGTCCGATTTCAAAAAGGCTTTACAGCGAAAGCAAAACATTAGATTATGTCAGCAGAGTACCCAGCCAGAAATAATCAGACACCCATTTTTCAAGCTAGCATATAATGTCACAAAAAACAAAACCACAGCTAAATGCAGCATTAACCTTTGATGATCTTCATCAGATGACACTCCTAGGACATGTTATACAATACATGCATGTTTTGTTCAATCAAGTTCATATTTATATCAAAAACCAGCTTTTTACATTAGCATGTGACGTTCAGAACTAGCATTCCCACCGAACACTTCCGGTGAATTTACTAAATTACTCACGATAAACGTTCACAAAAAACGTAACAATTATTTTAAGAATTATAGATACAGATGTCGATATCGGTGTCCGATTTTAAAATAGCTTTTCGGTGAAAGCACATTTTGCAATATTCTGAGTAGATAGCCCGGCCATCATGGCTAGCTATTTTGACACCCACCAAGTTTGGTACTCACCAAACTCAGATTTACTATAACAAAAATTGGATTACCTTTGCTGTTCTTCACCAGAATGCACTCCCAGGACTTCTACTTCATCACCCAATGTTGTTTTGGTTCCAAATAATCCATAGTTATATCCAAATAGCGGCGTTTTGTTGTGCGTTCAAGACACTATCCGAAGGGTAACGAAGGGTGACGCGCCCGGCGCGTATCGTGACAAGAAATTTCTAAATATTCCATTACCGTACTTCGAAGCATGTCAAACGCTGTTTAAAAACAATTTTTATGCGATTTTTCTCATAAAAAAGCGATAATATTCCGACCGGGAGTCGTTGTTTTCGTTCAAAGACTGAAAATGTAAACATGGAGTCGTCTCGTGCACGCGCGCGCCAGTCTCATTGTTCTCAGATCGACCACTATCCAAATGCGCTACTGTTTTTCAGCCAGAGAGAGCAGAGTCATCATTCAACGTTCTGCCGCCTTCTGAGAGCCTATGGGAGCCGTAGAAAATGTCACGTTACAGCAGAGATCCCGTTTTGGATGAGATGGCAAAGAAGGCCAAGAAATGGTCAGACAGGGTACTTCCTGTACAGAATCTTCTCAGGTTTTGGCCTGCCATTTGAGTTCTGTTATACTCATAGACACCATTCAAACAGTTTTAGAAACTTTGGAGTGCTTTCTATCCAAAGCTAATAGTTATATGCATATTCTAGTTTCTGGGCAGGAGTAATAACCAGATTAAATCGGGTACGTTTTTTATCCGGCCGTGAAAATACTGCCCCCTATCCATAACAAGTTAATGCGTTTGAGCCAGTCAGTTGTGTTGTGACAAGGAAGAGGTGGTATACAGAAGATAGCCTTATTTGGTAAGCGACCAAGTTCATATTATGGCAAGAACAGCTCAAATAAGCAAGAGAAATGACAGTTCATCACGAAGTTCAGTCAATCCGTAACATTTCAAGAACTTTTAAAGTTTCTTCAAGTGCAGTCGCAAAAACCATCAAGTGCTATGATGAAACTGGCTCTCATGAGGACCGCCACAGGAAAGGAAGACCCAGAGTTCCCTCTGCTGCAGAGGATAAGTTCATTAGAGTTACCAGCCTCAGAGATTGCTGCCCAAATAAATGCTTCACAGAGTTGAAGTAACCGACACATCTCAACATCAACTGTTCAGAGGAGACTGTGAATCAGGCCTTCATGGTCGAATTGCTGCAAAGAAACCACTGCTAAAGGACATGAATAACAAGAAGAGATTTGCTTGGGCCAAGAAACACGAGCAATGGACATTAGACCGGTGGACATCTGTCCTTTGGTCTGATGAGTCCAAATCTGAGATTTTTGGTTCCAACCACCGTTTCTTTGTAAGACGCAGAGTAGGTGAACGGATGATCTCCGCGTATGTGGTTCCTACCGTGAAACATGGAGGAGGAGGTGTGATGGTGGTTTGCTGGTGAAACTGTCTGTGATTTATTTAGAATGCAAGGCACACTTAACCAGCATGGCTACCACAGCATTCTGCAGCAATACGCCAACCCAGCTGGTTTGCGCTTAGTAGGACTATCATTTGTTTTTCAACATGACAATGACCCAACACACCTCCAGGCTATGTAAGAGCTATTTGACCAAGAAGGAGAGTAATGGAGTGCTGCATCAGATGACCTGGCCTCCACAATCACCTGACCTCAACCCAATTGAGATGGTTTGGGATGAGTTGGACCGCAGAGTGAAGGAAAAGCAGCCAACAAGTGCGCAGCATATGTGGGGGCTCCTTCAAGACTTTTGGAAAAGCATTCCAAGTGAAGCTGGTTGAGAGAATGCCAAGAGTCTGCAAAGCTGTCTTCAAGGCAAAGGGTGGCTACATTGAAGAATCTCAAATGTAAAATATATTTTCATTTGTTTAACCCTTTTTTGGTTACTACATGATTCCATATGTGTAATTTCATAGATTTTATGTGTTCAGTATTATTCTACAATGTAGAAAATAGTACAAATAAAGAAAACCCCTTGAATATGTAGGTGGGTCCAAACTTTTGACTGGTACTGTATAAAGTCTTCATAAAGCACAGTGAGTTATAGACAACAAACATTCAGCATGCCAACCCTGTTAGTCTGTCTACATTTCAGGGGTTGATTATGTGTGAATGATAAGCAAAATTAGCTAACCCTGTTCCTTCCCTTTAGACATCTGTTTTAAGATCAGGTGGCCAGGAGTAGAATACAGATCAATCTTCTGGCCAGCTGGCACTATACAGTAGTGTTGGTTGGGCACGGAGGCTGAACAATAAACTCAACCTCCATGCTCCAGCTAGAGTACAGTACACTAACTGGAGACTGTAGTAAGGAGTGTAGAGACAAGAGGAAATATACATTAATAAGAGTAGATACTGGTAAGCACTTTCACATGAACTAGACTGTTCGTTTTGGGAAATCACAGCAGTCAAGGGGACGACTTGATCACACCAGGCCAAATCTTTGGGAAGACAAGGAGGGTGTCGATAAACGAGACCGACTGGGAGAGACGAGAGAGAAATGAAGCGACAGTAAGATGGAGGTACAGACAGACAGGCTGGTAGAGAAACAGGCAGTGGAGAAAAAAAGAGATACTGCCATAGAGGGTTACTAGTTTCTAAAGGGTTTTTTCTCTCGGTTTCCATTTGACTGTTTAATCACAATGGTGCAGAAAACAGACAACAATTAGAAGTCCCCAGAATGCTAAAGCCAGGCCACAGTGGAACATAATGACCTGCAGGCTAGTATGGCAGATTGCCACGCCCACGTTTTCACATTCTAGTATTTCCACCCATTAACTTTTTGGTGACAGGGGGCAGTATTCGGAAATGCAGATGAATAATGTGCCCAAATTAAACTGCCTGCGACTCGGGCCCAGAAGGTAGGATATGCATATTATTAGTAGATTTGGATAGAAAACACTCTGAAGTTTCTAACACTGTTTGAATGATGTCTGTGAGTATAACAGAACTCATATGGCAGGCAAAAACCTGAGAAAAATCCAACCAGGAAGTGTGGAAATCTGAGGTTTGTAGTTTTTCAAGTGATTCCCTATCCAGTATACAGTGTCTGTGGGGTCATTTTGCACTTCCTAAGGCTTCCACTAGATGTCAACAGTCTTTAGAACGTTGTTTCATGCTTCTACTGTGAATGGGGAGAGAATAACAGGTCCTGGAGTCAGATGACTGAGAAAATGACATGAGTTCAGTGGCGCGCACTCCCGTGAGAGTTAGCTGTGTTCCTTTTCATTTCTGAAGACATTGGAATTGTCCAGTTGGAATATTACTGAAGATTTATGATAAAAACATCCTAAAGATTGATGCTATACATCGTTTGACATGTTTCTACGAACGTAAATAGAACTCTTTTTGACTTTTCGTTGTGACATTTTGCGCACTTCCTGCATTTGGAGTAGTGGGCTAAACGCGCGAACAAAAAGGAGGTATTTGGACATAAATGATGGACTTTATTGAACAAAACAAACATTTATTGTGAAACTGGGATTCCTGGGAGTGCATTCTGATGAAGATCATCAAAGGTAAGTGAATATTTATAATGCTATTTATGATTTTAGTTGACTCCAAAATGGCGGGTATCTGTATTGCTTGTTGTTGTCTGAGCGCTGTACTCAGATTATTGCAAAGTGTGCTTTCGCTGTAAAGTTTTTTTTAAATCTGACACAGCGGTTGCATTAAGGAGAAGTGTATCTATAATTCTTTGAGTAACAGTTTAATATTTTATCAACGTTTATGATGAGTATTTCTGTAAATTGATGTGCTCATTCACCGGAAGTTTTGGGAGGCAAAACATTTCTGAACATTACACGCCAATGTAAAATGGTTTTTTTGGATATAAATATGAACTTTATCGACCAAAACATACATGTATTGTGTAACATGAAGTCCTATGAGTGCCATCTGATGAAGATCATCAAAGGTTAGTGATTCATTTTAGCTGTAATTCTGGTTTTTGTGAAGCTTCTCCTTGGTTGGAAAATGGCTGTGTGGTTTTTCTTGTCTAGGCGCTGTCCTAACATAATCTAATGTTATGCTTTCGCCGTAAAGCCTTTTTGAAATCGGACAATGTGGTTGGATTAACGAGAAGTGTATCTTTAAAATGGGATATAATAGTTGTATGTTTGAGAAATTTGAATTGTGAGATTTTTGTTGTTTTGAATTTGCCGCCCTGCTATTTCACTGGCTGTTGAATAGTGTGTCCCACATTTCCCAGAGAGATAACCTGTTGGGGATAGGGGGCAGTATTTGCACGGCCGGATAAAAAACGTACCCGATTTAATCTGGTTATTACTACTGCCCAGAAACTATAATTTGCATATAATTGTTTGATTTGGATAGAAAACACCCTAAAGTTTCTAAAACTGTTGGTGTCTGTGATTATAACATAACTCATATGGCAAGCAAAAACCTGAGAATATTCTGTACAGGAAGTGCCCTCTCTGACCATTTCTTGGCCTTCTACACTCTCTTTATTGAAAAAAAGGATCTCTGCTGTAACGTGACACTTCCTAAGGCTCCCATAGGCTCTCAGAAGGCGCCAGAACGTTGAATGATGTCTTTGCAGCCCCTGGCTGAAAAACAGTAGCGCATTTGGATAGTGGTCGATCTGAGAACAATGAGACGGGCGCACGTGTGCCACGTGAAGAGTCCATTTTAGATTTTGAGTCTTTGAACGGAAAGGACGTTTCCCGGTCGGAATAGTTTCGCTTTTTTACGAGAAAAATCGCATAAAAATTGATTTTAAACAGCGGTTGACATGCTTCGAAGTACGGTAATGGAATATTTAGAATTTTTTTGTCACGATACGGGTCCGCGCGTCACCGTTCGGATAGTTTGCGGTGGGTATGCTAGTTCTGAACGTCACATGCTAATGTAAAAAGCTGGTTTTTTATATAAATATGAACTTGATTGAACAAAACATGCATGTATTGTATAACATAATGTCCTAGGAGTGTCATCTGATGAAGATCATCAAAGGTTAGTGCTGCATTTAGCTGTGGTTTTGGTTTTTGTGACATTATATGCTAGCTTGAAAAATGGGTGTCTGATTAGTTCTGGCTGGGTACTCTGCTGACATAATCTAATGTTTTGCTTTCGTTGTAAAGCCTTTCTGAAATCGGACAGTGTGGTTAGATTAACGAGAGCCTTGTCTTTAAAATAGTGTAAAATAGTCATATGTTTGAGAAATTGAAGTAATAGCATTTCTAAGGTATTTGAATATCACGCCACGGGATTCCACTGGCTGTTGAGTAGGTGGGACGATTTCGTCCCACATACCCTAGAGAGGTTAAATAAATTACAAAAACAGCAAGCTAAGCCGGGGTGTAAAAATCACAATCATTGAGGTTTTATTTTCACAGAAACCAGAGCATTGGATATCATGAATGTCATGAAGATACTTAGACCACCTATTGCGATGTGCCTATTGTTAAGTAAATCAGGTGATAAATGAGGTGCTAGAGAGACTGGAGTGTCTTTAAGGCCAGGCAACACACCCTCATTGGAAAACAAATGTCCCTTAAAATTATATCACAATAAAGTTTTACCAGTTGAATGTAGACACAAATATACAACTTCTTTGTATTACAATGTTTTCGAAATGTTATAAAAATACGCAAATTAGGTGATGACGTTAAATATGCACATATTTGAATATCACGGAAATCAATTTTTCTGGACACTGGATCTAGTCAGTCTAAATATTTTGGTTTCATTTTGTTAAGATACTCCAAGACCAGACTTGTCCACAGCAGATTGCAGATAAATACTTTTTTCTTCTTTCTATCTGTAAAATACTAAAGACATGTACGTAAAATGCATTTTAGTTTTTTTATACAACATATCAACAATTCCCTCTGAGCAAGTCTGGAGAACATATCTAAGAAATGGCAGTTAAAGACAACTACACTGAATTTAAAAGAATGCCCATTTAGACTCAATCACCATCTGTAAAGTAAGTTACTAAATATAGTCCACTTTGTAACACCATATAAAATTGGCTTTTAAATGTGTCATTTTATGTAATTAGCGTTGAAATTATTGATGTATGTTCATTTTAAAGTGGTTAAAATTCATTAAAATATTGACGACAGTAGTATGATAAACTAAACTAAATATACATTTTCATAAAGTTTGACATTTTTATGTTAACTTTTTGGAAATACTCATTAATGGACCAAAATACCAACAAATCAAAAAATGTATAGGTAAACGCACAAATTATTTTCAGTCTGTGGCATTAAAGGAAAATTCCACCCAAAACAACTCATTCCTTTAATTTACAGTGTTACATAACACTAATATGTGAGAACAATATTTTTTTGTGAACAAATGTTTCATTTTGGCATTATAATAAGGTTGGTAACAACATGGAAAATCGTTGTGGAAATCTATTGCAGCTCAAGTCGAATACAAAATCTGCAATGCAATGCTCTCTCTTTAGTCTGGCTAGCTAGGTAGCTAGCTAGCAAACATAGCTACACACAATAATACCAAAGACAATAGTAGTATGTCAAGTAGGTAGTTAGCTGTAAAATCGCACAATCAATCTAGGAATGTACAATCTCACCATGTTCAACCTGTAGATCAATGAGCCTCAGGGTGGAGTCTAACATTTGCGACCTCAGACATACTTTTGAGGAGATGGGAAACGGTGTCCATTCTACGTCAATGGGCCACTCGGTGCATTCTGGGCGATTATGGGACAAGGAGCGCTCTCCTAAAAGGAGTGAATGGGAGTCTATGGGGTGCTGGCTCAAACCCCCAACATTTGCAGGAATTTCGTCAACAAGAAGTACATCACATTTCTATGACGCAAGACAATTAACCTGCTATCTGTAATATCCTATTGCTTTGGAATTGTGACATTACGTACTTTAGAGGAAAATAGGCAATTTTCTCCACATATACACCGACTTTGAGAAGGGATTGCGTGACTGTTAGCTTAGCAACCGTGTGAAGAAGCATGACATCGTGAACACGATTGGTCGACACTGTGCTGGGTGCTGCGTTATACATTCCTTCATTCATTGGATTCCTATCTCCTTTCTTTAATATCTCTGGCAACTGCACCATGCAATGCACCCTGGCCTAAAGAGGCAGACAAATAGGACAAATGTGCTAGACCCTCTGTTAAATTACACATTTCTCGGGGTAGGAATATCACAAAAATATGATCAATGGCTCATTCGAGAGGAGACATTCTCCTGGAGTTATGACATCAGCCAGTTTTTAAATCTGACATTATTTTTTTAAGGTTTTTGCGATATAAAAGTCCTTTTCCTATTAACTTCCAGTGTAGTGAGAGCGACTTTATCACAGTGCTACGTCATACCGGCCGGATTGCTGCTTGCTTGAACCACAATAACTCAGTTACATATGAAAACATGAAATTACCCAGTGAATCGATAGAACATCACTCAGAGATGCACAAAAACAATATACCATTCAAAATGGGTGAACCTTTCCTTTAAATAATGCCAAGAGTAACACGGAATAAATGTATCAATCGCGAAAGGGGAAAAGGACAAATTGTACCCATGTGTTGCCACGGTGCCTGTGGGCAGTCCCAGCGAGCGTAACAACCGCCCCTCTGAGATGATTGGTCCATTCTGAAGCAGTTCTATTGGCTGGCTCAACCAGTCTGTCGCTGAGCCTAGTCTGGGCGCGCGCATAACGTACATTGGCGCATGCTTGCGTCATATTGTGCCCGCCATAGAGAGAGAGAGAGAGAGCAGACCACAGCCCCCGGCATTATGACTAGCCTATGTCTTTGTCTACCTACCGGTCCTCTACTATCCGAATGTAGGTCAATGGAGCCAAAATCTCATCAGCTTGACTTTACACTACTAACTACGCACACAAAAAAAATGAACACGAGGCGAATATTGTGTATTACAAAAGAGGAAAACGGAACGATATTTGTTAACATTAGCTCTGTAGTGGTAGGTCTGCCTGGTAAACTTGCCAGAGCTCAGCTACCCCCCCCCCCCCCCCCCCCCTTTGCCAGCCAGTGAGAACATGTCCGGACAAGCGAATTCACAAATCAATATTGTACAGATTGTCTTTCTTGCAAAAACCTACCAACAATTGGTATGCGGTGCAGCATAATATCAACTGATTTATTTCTGATAAATTGTTATTGCACTAACCGCTGTGTTGCCAACGACACGCTGGTGTCCATCCGTTCCGCTATAAGGCGGGAAGATGCAATGTAACAACAATGTAACAACCACAACCATCGCCGATTCAAGTTAAAACATCGACAGTTCAGTAAAGACTCTATTCTAGATCTAGAACAATGACCTCACAGAGGTCAGCGTATAAAACCAAGCAAACCACCTCGTTTGGTCAAGTTAAAATGTTTGCTTATAAACTAACCCTTTTCCTAACGTTAACCTAATAATCCTAACCTGCTAGGTTAATTCGCCTAACCTGCTGCGTAAATCCTAACCTGCTATAAAAAGTCAAATCTGACGTTCATTTTACAAAAGCTGGATCCCTGTTAGCCATGACCACGTTGTTTGCAACCATTTCCTCCAGTAGCCTACGTACAGTACACGATGTAGCCTACAATGACAATCCGCTAGCTATATTTTGCAGAAATAAAAGCTTACCTGGGGCTTTTGACAGCAGATGGTGATAGACATATTTAATGTAAATTCAGAGTTGTCTGTGTGGGTACAGCGAATACGATGCAGTTGGCACGGTTCCGTTTTCTGTCAGGTCCCTCTCGCTCTGTCCCTCTCCCTCTCCAATGTGACTGAAGCTCAGACGAGTTGAATGAGCAGAGTCTGGGCGGCTCTAACACGGTCAAAAAAACCCTGTGCCACCCTGCCGGTGACGTAGCAACGTCTAGGCCAGCCTGCGAGAAAGTACGTACAACCAGGCGGGGCGGCAAGTAGTTGTGTAATGAATAGATGTCTAAAACAGGCCTATATTTCTCCAACTTCTTCTGTATCTGCTGGAAAGTATAATTTAATTTAATCATCTTACTTTAGACTTTGATTAATATACCAATTATTGGTATACTATCAAACAAATCACTGCAAAAACTTGGAAAGCTTACTTACAAGCCAGATTGTTGAATAAAAATACATTTGAACTTACTCTACATGGTTGTATGTGCGGTAGGTCCTTCAGCTGGTCAGATTTTAGACAAAATATTCACAGGGAAGTATTATTTACCCACTTTTTAGAGCGCTGGTACTGCCGTTTAAAGTTCTATCACCTGGGACATGCTCAAAACCATGTAAACGCCTGCATGACATCGGTAAGTATGCATGCTTTGCGTGCAAGTACTTCTGTGCTTAGGTCATGAGCAATTATCTTGATTGTCACACACCGAGACCAACATTTTGAAGTTGGTTTAATAATACTGTAGATATTTTGTCTCAGATTTAGACCAGCTGAAGGACCAACCAGACAGACAATCAGCAGAGTAAGTGCAAGTCTATTTTGATTCAACATTCGTGACAGACAAGGCTTGTCTAGTTTTTTTCTCAATGCAAATGGAGTTACAGCATCGCCACAAATCGGGACTAGCCTACTGTATACTGCCTACCGATGGTGATTAGTCTTGTATACTGACTAGATATAGTCTAGAACCACTAGGCCTACCGATATTCTGCCTGAGCCCGACTCTCCTATGAGTACCTTGTTGTTCCTCTCCTGATGAGGCCTCATGAGATGCTAGGAGATCCTGTCCCCAGAGAGCCACAATCCCCTACAGACATCATCATCAGGGAGGAAGGCATACCTCCAGATAGATCCCTGCATGGTTGCTAAGACCTTATACTAGTCTACTGTACTCTACAGTGATTAGATCAGATTAAGGGATCACAAACTGTAGCCACATGAGCCTCATGCTAGTTAGCCTGTGTCAGCCCTACAGCGTTCTGTAACCTGGCTCCTCCTTCCCACTGATTCAGTGACAGTAATGGCACAATAGAGTTGAGCCAAAGCCCTACTGGAGTAGAGCTCTGCCGGTCCTTTGTATGTAAGACCAGAGGGCTAACCTAACAACCAAGCCCAGGGGGGTAGTCAACACACAGATCAAATTTGTCAAAACAGTGGTGTATGGTGTCTGAGTGGGATGAATCAAGGGATCATGGCAAAACAGAACAGTGGTGGTTGGTGCTGGCTGGTATTTAGGCATGGAGACATCGTCACTGTCACGCTGGCTGTTACCAACATAGGGAGATGTCACATTCCTGGCTGAGTGAGAGCCTATAGTGTATTCAAACAGGGTGTTATTCAGGACTCAGCCAATGTGTTTGATTTGGTCATGCTCTTTACAGAGGCTTTGAAATGGAGGACCTGTTGCTAGGCAGTCTGCTCAGCATTCTCTGTTTATCGCTGACAAACAATGTCCGCCTGCATCAGATTTCACCTTGTTCCTTACCCTTTTGTGTGTATGCATAATGTCCTGACTTTGGTAGGGTGGAACACACTTGACATTTACAAGGCAGAAGACCCAAACTCGCCGTCAAATCAAATCAAATCAAAGTTTATTTGTCACGTGCGCCGAGTCCAACAGGTGTAGACCTTACAATGAAATGCTTACTTACAGACTCTAACCAACAGTGCAAAAAAAGGTATTAGGTGAACAATAGGTAAGTAAAGAAATAAAAACAACAGTAAAAAGACAGTGAAAAATAACAGTAGCGAGGCTACATACAGTAGCGAGGCTATATACCGGCACCGGTTACTCGGGCTGATTGAGGTAGTATGTACATGTAGGTATGGTTAAAGTGACTATGCATATATGATAAACAGAGAGTAGCAGTAGCGTAAAAGAGGGGTTGGCAGGTGGTGGGACACAATGAAGATAGCCCGGTTAGCCAATGTGCTGGTTGGTTGGACCAATTGAGGTAGTATGTACATGAATGTATAGTTAAAGTGACTATGCATATATAATAAACAGAGAGTAGCAGCAGCGTAAAAGAGGGGTTGGGAGGGGGCACACAATGCAAACATTTTTTAACATTTTTTTATTTCACCTTTATTTAACCAGGTAGGCTAGTTGAGAACAAGTTCTCATTTACAACTGCAACCTGGCCAAGATAAAGCAAAGCAGTGTGACACAGACAACAACACAGAGTTATACATGGAGTAAACAATAAACAAGCCAATAACACAATAAACAACTCAATGACACAGTAGAAAAAAAATAAAGTCTATATACAGTGTGTGCAAAAGGCATGAGGACGTAGGCAATAAATAGGCCATAGGAGCGAATAATTACAATTTAGCAGATTAACACTGGAGTGATACATGAGCATATGATGATGTGCAAGTAGAAATACTGGTGTGCAAAAGAGCAGAAATTAAAATAAAAACAGTATGAGGATGAGGTGGGTAGATTGGGTGGGCAATTTACAGATGGACTATGTACAGCTGCAGCGATCGGTTAGCAACTCAAGTAGCTGATGTTTAAAGTTGGGGAGGGAAATAAAAGTCTCCAACTTCAGCGATTTTTGCAGTTCGTTCCAGTCACTGACAGAAGAGAACTGGAAGGAAAGGCAGCCAAATGAGGTGTTGGCTTTGGGGATGATCAGTGAGATATACCTGCTGGAACGTGTGCTACGGGTGGGTGTTGTTATCATGACAAGTGAACTGAGATAAGGCGGAGCTTTACCTAGCATAGACTTATAGATGACCTGGAGCCAGTGGGTCTGGCGACGAATATGTAGCGAGGGCCAGCCGACTAGAGCATACAGGTCGCAGTGGTGGGTGGTATAAGGTGATTTGGTAACAAAACGGATGGCACTGTGATAGACTGGATCCAGTTTGCTGAGTAGAGTAATAGAAGCTATTTTGTAGATGACATCGCCAAAGTCGAGGATCGGTAGGATAGTCAATTTTACTAGGGTAAGTTTATAGTCCAGGTAGCCATTTGATTACCTGTTCAGGAGTCTTATGGCTTGAGGGTAAAAACTGTTGAGAAGCCTTTTTGTCCTAGACTTGGCACTCCGGTACCGCTTGCCATGCGATAGTAGAGAGAACAGTCTATGACTGGGGTGGCTGGGGTCTTTCACAATTTTTAGGGCCTTCCACTGACACCGCCTGGTGTAGAGGTCCTGGATGGCAGGCAGCTTAGCCCTAGTGATGTACCCTCTGTAGTGCCTTGCGGTCGGAGGCCGAGCAATTGCCGTACCAGGCAGTGATGCAACCAGTCAGGATGCTCTCGATGTTGCAGCTGTAGAACCTTTTGAGGATCTGAGGACCCATGCCAAATCTTTTTAGTTTCCTGACGGGGAATAGGCTTTGTCGTGCCCTCTTCACGACTGTCTTGGTGTGTTTGGACCATTCTAGTTTGTTGGTGATGTGGACACCAAGGAACTTGAAGCTCTCAACCTGCTCCACTACAGCCCCGTCGATGAGAATGGGGGCGTGCTCGGTCCTTCTTTTCCTGTAGTCCACAATCATCTCCTTAGTCTTTGTTTACATTGAGGGAAAGGTTGTTATTCTGGCACCACCCGGCTAGGTCTTTGACCTCCTCCCTGTAGGCTGTCTCGTCGTTATCAGTGATCAGTTGTGTCGTCTGCAAACTTAATGATGGTGTTGGAGTCGTGCCTGGCCCTGCAGTCGTGGGTGAACAAGAAGTATAGGAGGGGACTGAGCACGCACCCCTGAGGGGCTCCAGTGTTGAGGATCAGCGTGGCAGATGTGATGCTACCTACCCTCACCACCTGGGGGCGGCCCGTCAGGAAGTCCAGGACCCATTTGCAGAGGGAGGTGTTTAGTCCCAGGATCCTTCGCTTAGTGATGAGCTTTGAGGGTACTATGGTGTTGAAGGCTGAGCTGTAGTCAATGAATAGCATTCTCACGTAGGTGTTCCTTTTGTCCAGGTGGGAAAGGGCAGTGTGGAGTGCAATAGAGATTGCATCATCTGTGGATCTGTTTGGGTAGTATACAAATTAGAGTGGGTTTAGGGTTTCTGGGACAATGGTGTCGATGTGAGCTATTACCCCCCTTTCAAAGCACTTCATGGTGCTACGGGTCTGTAGTCATTTAGACAGGTTTCCTTCGTGTTCTTGGGCACAGGGACTATGGTGGCCTGCTTGAAACATGTTGGTATTATAGACTCAATCAGGGACATGTTGAAAATGTCAGTGAAGGCACCTGCCAGGATGCTCACAGCAAAACAAAACAAACCTGCCACACAATCATCATTGAGAACATGTATATTTAGATTTTTTTAGTTGAACTTAGTCTTTAAATCCTTTCAAAGGTTTGAATGTGGTTTGAAATTAAGAACACTTGTCACGTCCTGACCAGTATAAGGTTAATTGGTATTGTAGTTTGGTCAGGACGTGGCAGAGGGTATTCGTTTTATGTGGTTCGGGGTGGTGTGTTTTGTTGAAGGGGCATTTGGTTTAAGTATTCCGGGGTTCTTGGGCACTGTTTGGTTTTCAGGTATTCTATGATTTTTGTCTAGTATGTCTGTTTCTATGTTTGGTTAATTGGGGTTGGGACTCTCAGTTGAAGGCAGGTGTTGTCTATCTGCCTTTGATTGAGAGTCCCATATATGAGGGTGTGTTTGTGTTTGTTATTTGTGGGTGATTGTTCTGTGTTGAGCTTTATGCTTTGCCAGACTGTTTGTTGTTGTTGTTGTTGTTGTTGTTGTTGTTGTTGTTGTTGTTGTTGTTGTTGTTGTTGTTGTTGTTGTTGTTGTTGTTGTTCATTCTAGTTCTTTGTTATTTTGGTGTTCATTTTGTATTTATTAAAAAGCAAGATGAGCATACACATACCTGCTGCGTTTTGGTCCTCCATTTCCAACGACAAGCGTGACAGAATCACCCACCAACTATGGACCAAGCAGCAGAAGAAGGAGCAGAGGGACTTCGAGTTGGACTGGCGGGAGAAGTGGACCTGGGAGGAAGTACTGGACGGGGCCGGACCTTGGCACCAGGCTGGGGATTATCGCCGCCCGCAGTGGGAAATTGAGGCAGCCAAGGCAGAGAGGCGGAGGTACGAGGCCATGTACGCGCTGAGGGTGAAGCACGAGAGGCACCCCCAATATTTTTTTTTGGGGGGGCACACGGGTAGTTTGGCTAGGCATAGGAAGAGCCGGAAGCCAGCTACCCGTGGTTATATGGAGGAGCGTATGGGGTGGAGAGCGCCATGTTTCGCTGAGGAGCGCACTATCTCACCCATACGCACGCACAGTCCGGTGCGCGTTGTTCCAGCCCCTCGCAGGTGCCGTGCTAGAGCGGGCATCCAGCCTGGTAGGAGGATGCCTGCGCAGCGCATCTGGTCGCCGGTACGCCTCCGAGGACCAGGCTACCCAACTCCCGCTCTACGCACGGCTACCATCAGGCCCCTGCACAGCCCAGTCTGCCCTGTACCAGCACCCCGCTCGTACAGGGCTACTAGTTCCATCCAGCCAAGACGGGTTGTGCAGGAGGTAAGAGGTGAATGAGGTTTCCTTGGCAGCACTCTGTCCCCAGAGAGAGGCTGAGAGCCAGTGGTGACATCACGTGAGCTCAGTCAGGGAGAGGTGTGCTGACAACAGCTGAACAGGCCCAGCCAGCAGCCTCAGCTTGTCTCAGTCTCAGACCCACTATAAGCACTATTCACTTTCTCCTGCATAAGCACGCACATCTAATCCTATCCTACAGCCATAGGTTAAATTCCAACCCTCCCCCTCCTTGAAGTGTGTACTCGTTCACCCTCTCATTGATTAATTAAAGGTTTGCATTTTTCAAATTTTATTTCACCTTTATTTAACCAGGTAGGCCAGTTGAGAACAAGTTCTCATTTACAACTGCGACCTGGCATTGATGTACTGTACATAGTCTTTTCTATCATTTACCCAATGCTTTTTAAATCTTCTAGGGAATGTGAACCAGCACTTTAGTGGAGAATTGGAATGTTACTTTAGACTGCCTGTAGCATAATCAAGCACCGCAGCTCCCCTCCTCTCTCTCCGGCAGCAACGCCAGGTCTCAGTGCTCAGCGGCCCCCAAAAGTTTCAGTGGTGCTTCACATATGAGCCTTGACAAGAGCAGTATGAATATTTCAGCTATGTCTCGTTCTGGCACGTGGCAGGTGCTGATGGCAGGTGCTGATGGCAGGTGCTGATGGCTGTGCTGCTGGCAGGTCCTGATGGCAGGTGCTGATGGCTGTGTTGATTGCAGGTGCTGATGGCAGGTGCTGATGGCTGTCCTGCTGGCAGGTTCTGCTGGCAGGTGCTGATGGTTGTGCTGATGGCTGTGCTGCTGATGGCTGTGCTGATGGTAGGTGCTGATGGCTGTGCTGCTGGCAGGTGCTGATGGCTGTTCTGCTGGCGGGTGCTGATGGCAGGTGCTGATGGCAGGGGCTGATGGCAGGTGCTGATGGCATTTTCTGATTAAGACGTACTGCAGTGGATGACATACCCTGATCTGAACACTGGGCACGGTGGTGGGCAGCCTGGCCCTGGACGCAACATGTGTCTTGGCATTTAATCAATACATTCTGAGGTTGGTGGGCCTTTCGATCAAGTAGTGAGTCACTAAGTCACTAACTGAATCACTAATTTAGTCACAAAGTTCTCATCTCTAGTGATAGCACGGTGCTGCTGTATCAATCACCCTTGCAGAGTATATTGCATTATGCAAAATGTTTTTTTCCAACTGGTTATATATATTTTTTTTAATTGCAAACATTATAGGGCATTATATTGGGCTCCCGAGTGGCGCAGCGGTCTAAGGCACTGCATCTCAGTGCTAAAGGCGTCACTACAGTCCCAGGTTTGATTCCAGGCTGTATCACATCCGGCCGTGATTGGGAGACTCATAGGGCGGCGCACAATTGGCCATCATTGTAAATAAGAATTTGTTCTAAGGCACTGAGATGCAGTGCCTTAGAACGCTGCGCTCTACCTCAGTGTTTCACAAATTCTGTCCTCGGGACCCCTAACACTACAAAGCAGATTCAAATGATCAAAGCTTGATAATTTTTTTAACCAGCTGTGCAGTGCTCGGGCAAAAAACAAAACATGCACCCCTTGGGGTCCGGAGGACTGAGTTTGAGAAACCTTTCTACCGACTCCAGAAGAATCCCTTTTCAAGTCATGCAAGAAAAATATTGCATTTTATTTGGGTTGGCAAACCAGATGAAGTTAAATGGGCATATTTATATAACGAACATGAGTTTGGAGGGTTAAAAATATGAACTATTAAGGCATTAAACCTCTCTCTTAAAGCCTTCATTATACCAAAATGATATCGAAATCCAAACTGGTTTTACAGCAGGCTACTAAGAGAGGCATATCCAATGTTCAAAAGGGGGCTTTTTGTTGTTATACAGCTTAAAACCAATCATTTCTGATGAATTGACAATGGAACCTTGTTTTAAAGTATCCTCCCTTTTAAAATGAAGCCACACAGATTTTGTTAGAAGTCCAATGCCATCCTCCAGAAGAGGCTAAACAAATATTAGAGTAAATGATATGGCTGAAAAAAGTATAAGTAAGGTATATTCTTTACGAATTGTAAATAAAGACAGTGCAATTATGTCACACAAGCAATTAACAAAGGTCTATAGAGATGTATGCTTAATACAAAAGTATAACCAACTCATTGCAGTTCAGCCACAAAAATGGAAGAGGCAATTACTCAAAAGAGAAAGGAATGTATTGGTTTGCCTGCCTAGTATAAATCATTAAATGTTTCAGTTTAATTTAAGTTTGAGAGGTTTGGGAGCTAAGATAATTGGGAACAGATTGTTGTTGTCCCAATACTGTACATTGGGTTTATGAACTGATATACAAAACAACAATTGATGCATGAATTCGTTCTTTTCAATTTAAGCTATTATATACAATTCTCGCCACAAAAACAATTCTCAATATATTGGGCATTGAACAGTAAGCCCTGTGCAGACTGCCACAAGGAAACAGATCATCTTTTTTGGTACTCTCCTTCAGTGGTTCACTTTTACAATTTAGTAGACACTTATCCAGAGTGACTTACAGTAGTGAGTGCATACATTTTTGCTTGGGTCCTCTCATGTGAATTGAACCCACAACCCTGGTGTTGCAAGCTCCATTCTCTTCCAACTGAGCCACACAGGACAACGCATGGCATTTTGGAGTCAGGTCCAGGTGTGGTTGTGAAGTCATAACGTCTGTGTTCAGATGGACTTACAAACAGCACTGTTAGGAGATCTGAAAATCCTTGATCAATTTATGGGAAATATGATTATACTCTTAGGTAAAATATACATTTTTAGGGCAATCTTGGTAGAATTGGTACAAATAGCGAGGTTCACGACCCTCGTAAGAATTCACAGTAAAATAAAAGGATGTATGGCAAAAGGAAATAGTAAATGGTATTGTACTTGGAAAGATGTATTAGTTTGTGGACACCTAAGGGTTGGAATTAAGATCGGAGTGTACTGTTTATGTGCTCGAAGATACACGTTAGATTACTCCAATCGGGAGGGGTGGGAGGGGTGGTTGGGTTAGGAAAAAAATAGGGGGAATGTAATGTTAAATGACCAGAATTAGCTAATGTATTCTAGACCTGGGTCTAGGTTTGTTTTAACTGGTTTGTGCCTGAATTAATGGAATGGAATATGAGAATAGTGTCATAAGAGCCAAGTCACATGGTGTTCTGATAACGAACTGATAAACTGTGACAAACTCTCTCATTCATGACTAACGCACCGTATGACCTTGACGAATGTGAGGGCAAATGTGAGGCAGTGGGATTGTGTATCTTTCTCTGTTCATTGCTCCTGCGTAGGAATTACATTTTTTCTGTGTTCAAATTGTGTTTGCTGAAAGGGTCCAGAGGGTCAGAGAGATAAATATTATAGTGCAAGAGGTGCTGCCAGGTCATATAGATTTTTCTCAATTGTATAGTACCTTATGTCAACTTTGAACCCAATATATCTGACAGGTGGAAGTTTTACATAGGACTCTAGGCCATTGAAGCACTGTACCATTAAAGTTAATAGACCCAAACTGAAAACATTGTGTCCACTCCACTGAGCCAAAGTCTCTAAAAAACTATCGTTTTTTAGACAAAATAACCATTTACCATTTTGTGGACATAATAATCATTCAATAAAATAAATTACTGAACATTAAAGTTCATCCTATCCTATTTTCCACCCTGGTGATTCAATCAGCAGCGACACAATTCGAATGTGTCTGTTAACTGGCTAGTTAAACTGTGTCCATGGTGCAATGGTGTCTGTTAACTGGCTAGTTAAACTGTGTCCATGGCGCAATGGTGTCTGTTAACTGGCTAGTTAAACTGTGTCCATGGCGCAATGGTGTCTGTTAACTGGCTAGTTAAACTGTGTCCATGGCGCAATGGTGTCTGTTAACTGGCTAGTTAAACTGTGTCCATGGCGCAATGGTGTCTGTTAACTGGCTAGTTAAACTGTGTCCATGGTGCAATGGTGTCTGTTAACTGGCTAGTTAAACTGTGTCCATGGCGCAATGGTGTCTGTTAACTGGCTAGTTAAACTGTGTCCATGGCGCAATGGTGTCTGTTAACTGGCTAGTTAAACTGTGTCCATGGCGCAATGGTGTCTGTTAACTGGCTAGTTAAACTGTGTCCATGGCGCAATGGTGTCTGTTGCTCCATCAACATGTTCATTCATTTAACAGTGTCCATATTAATGGTGTAGCTGTTAAACCATTGTGACTGTCACAGAAGTCTTAGACTCTTCTTCCATCCACTTTTATATTTAGTGAAATATTTTATACATATTTTTACTATTTAATAAGTAAAGCTTGATCTTCTATAGTCCTAAAAGTCGTGTCAAAGGTCAGTATGACTGAGGACCATGATGACAGTATGATGACAGATACCAGTTTGTTCCTGAATCGAGTGTTCCTCTTTCATAGCTGGTTCTTTGTTATGGAACCTCCCTTCCTTTCCACCGAAGTAAATATTAGAGTTCCTAGCAAGGCTAGTCTTTCAGGTTGCTTTTTAAATAAAATCATCCACACCATGCACATTCCTTATTTTCTTCAGTTCCAAGTTGGAACGAACGGTCTTCCTAACTCATACATCTCTAAGCTCACAATCAAGTTGTATGCCTAATAGTGACTGTATTAACATTTACCAAGCATCTCACTTACCAGTGAAGCTGGAGTGGAGTGTGCATTCCTCACCGCCTGAGTGACTGAGAGGTGAATGGGTTTTTACAGAGGAACTAAAAGTGGAACTGTGATGGGGGGGGGGGGGTTCAAGACCTCCCCTTATCCCCCTGACCTGAGATACTGTGTAGACTATCAGCCTGCTAGACTAGTCCTCCATTTACCCGGAGTCAGAGCTTATATGGTCTTTTCCAGGTATTGGGTAAAGTTTATAGACAAATCTATAGATGACTTAGGACATATTAATAGTCCATTGTGATTGGTAGCAGGGGTCAGAGTGGACGTGAGCAGCATGAGAAGCCCAGTAGTCATGTGAGTAGCATGGGGACACAGGCTAAAGATAAACAATCCCTGATTTGTCTGTTGATACTATAACTACTGTCACCTGATGGGTATACTACAAAGCAAGATCAAGGAGTTAGCCAGCTAAGTACAGAGAAAAAAAAATGTATGAAATGTATGCATTCACTACTGTAAGTCGCTCTGGATAAGAGCGTCTGCTAAATGACTAAAATGTAAAAAGCTAACTAGCTTAAATATTGTGATATAACTTTAAATTTTTTAGAAAGATAAGCTTGAAATGGGCATTCTCTAATTGACTCAACAACCAAAAACACATATCTAAGTTTTGCTTTCTTAATGAACCGGAAAATCCACAATTATTTCTGGCTGTGTATCAAAGTTAGCTGGCTAAATTATTGATCCAAAGGGGTATACTACAGTGCCTTCAAAAATTATTCCCCTTTACTTATTCCACATTTGTTGTGTTACAGCCTGAATTCCAAATTGATAACATGTTTTTTTTCTCACCTATCTACACCCAATATCCCGTAATGACTAAGGGTATTTTTTTGTTGTTGAAATATCTGCACATTTATTGTAAATGAAATACAGAAATATCTCATTTACATTAGTTTTCACACCCCTGAGTTGAAACATGTTACGATCACCTTTGGCAGCGATTACAGCTGTGAGTCTTTCTTGGTAAGTCTCTAAGAGCTTTGCACACCTGGATTGTACAATATTTTCCCATGTATTATTTTCTAAATTCTTCAAGCTCTGTCAAATTGGTTGTTGATCATTGCTAGACAACCATTTTCAAGTCTTGCCATGGTTTTTCAAGCAGATGTAGGTTAAAACTTGGTAAGCAACTCCAGTGTAGATTTGGCTTTGTGTTTTAGGTTGACCTGCTGAAAGGTGAAGTCAGTTCCCAGTATCTGGTGGAAAGCTGACTGAAGCAGGTTTTCCTCTAGGATTTTGCCTGTGTTTAGCTCCATTCCGGTTTTTTTAAATCCTGAACTACTCCTGAGTCCTTAACGATTACAAGCATAGCCATAAGATGATGCAGCCACCACTATGCTTGAAAATGTTGAGTGGTACTCAGTAATGTGTTGGATTTTCCCCAAACATAACGCTTTGTATGCAGGACATAAAATGTATTGCTTTGTCACAGTTTTTGCAATATTATTTTAGTGCCTTGTTGCAAACAGGATGCATGTTTTGGAATACTTTTATTCTGTACAGGCTTCTTTCTTTTCACTCTGTCATTAAGGTTAGTATTGTGGAGTAACTACAATGTTGTTGATCCATCCTCAGTTTTCTCCTATCACAGCCATTAAACTCTGTTTTAAAGTCACCATTGTCCTCATGGTGAAATCCCTTAGAGGTTTCCTTCCACTCCGGCAACTGAGGTAGGAAGGACGCCTGTATCTCTGTAGTGACTGGGTTTATTGATACACCATACAAAGTGTAGTTAATAACGACCATATTCAGTGTCAACTTTTCTTTTGAACCCATCTACCAATAGGTGCCCTTCTTTGCGAGACATTGGAAAACCTCCCTGGTATTTGTGGTTGAATCTGTGTCTGGAATTCACTGCTCGACTAAGGGACTGTGTAAGTAATTGTATGTGTGGGGTACAGAGATTAGGTATTCATTCAAAAATCATGTTAAACTATTCTATTGCACACCGAGTGAGTCCATGCAACTTATTATGTGACTTGTTAAGAAAATCTTTTCTCCTGAACTTATTTAGGCTTGCCATAAAAAGGGGGTTATTAAATAAGCATTTCGCTACACTCGCAATAACATCTGCTAAACATGTATATGTGACCAATACAATTTGATTTGATTTGAAATACTTATTGACTCTTCAGCTTTTCATTTTTTATTAATATGTAAAAATAAAACATATTTTCACTTTGACATTTTGGGGTATTGTGTGTAGGCCAGTGACAAAAAAATCTCAATGTAAACCATTTTAAATTCAGGCTGTAACACAACAAAACGTGGGAAAAGTGAAGGGGTGTGAATACTTTCTGAAGCTAGATTAACTCAGGCTTCTCTGAAATCAGCTAGCTTCAGTTCGCTTCACATTCCAGCTCAGGCTTCATCCGTACTAAAACTTTGGATATTGCTGGTCCGCCTGCCGCTAACCTAACTCTAGAAGGTTTATAATTGCGCGTGGCTAGTCGAACGCCGAACTCTTCATTGAGAAAATGCTGAAATAAGAAGTGCTGTCTTTCTTTTATTACGTCTCGTTAATGTGCTTTTGTGTTCTTATCAATGCACACAGCACCCTTTTCCTTACTTCTATCGATAAAATAATTTTATAACGTCATATGAAAGTTTTACGATGCGCAAACTTTCAAATACATTCACTGCTAAATATGTAATGTGATTTTTTTTTTAACACAAAACATTTGATTAATAAAATATTTAATCGGTCGTCTTCCTCAAATGAAGGGGATGATGAAGCAGTGTTTGCGAGAGGGAGGGAATCTGATTTCATTGGTCCTCAACTCGCAGCTCAGATACTTCATTCAGGATAAATGTAGTTAACCTTGAGTAGCCTACCCCGGAGCAGGTTAGTTCTGAAGCATTCGTAGCCATATAAATCAACCTGACTAAAAGGTGAGCCACTTTCGTGGTACCGGTTATCCAGAGTTGGATCTCGGTTAACCAAAGTTACCTCGCTAACTCCTCAAACCACTCTGCTAGTACACCCCTCCAGTCTGCCTCCTCAAACCACTCTGCTAGTACACCCCTCCAGTCTGCCTCCTCAAACCACTCTGCTAGTACACCCCTCCAGTCTGCCTCCTCAAACCACTCTGCTAGTACACCCCTCCAGTCTGCCTCCTCAAACCACTCTGCTAGTACACCCCTCCAGTCTGCCTCCTCAAACCACTCTGCCAGTACACCCCTCCAGTCTGTCTCCTCAAACCACTCTGCTAGTACACCCCTCCAGTCTTCCTCCTCAAACCACTCTGCTAGAACACCCCTCCAGTCTGCCTCCTCAAACCACTCTGCTAGTACACCCCTCCAGTCTGTCTCCTCAAACCACTCTGCTAGTACACCCCTCCAGTCTGCCTCCTCAAACCACTCTGCTAGTACACCCCTCCAGTCTGCCTCCTCAAACCACTCTGCTAGTACACCCCTCCAGTCTGCCTCCTCAAACCACTCTGCTAGTACACCCCTCCAGTCTGCCTCCTCAAACCACTCTGCTAGTACACCCCTCCAGTCTGCCTCCTCAAACCACTCTGCCAGTACACCCCTCCAGTCTGTCTCCTCAAACCACTCTGCTAGTACACCCCTCCAGTCTGCCTCCTCAAACCATTCTGCTAGTACACCCCTCCAGTCTGTCTCCTCAAACCACTCTGCTAGTACACCCCTCCAGTCTGCCTCCTCAAACCACTCTGCTAGTACACCCCTCCAGTCTGTCTCCTCAAACCACTCTGCTAGTACACCCCTCCAGTCTGTCTCCTCAAACCACTCTGCTAGTACACCCCTCCAGTCTGCCTCCTCAAACCACTCTGCTAGTACACCCCTCCAGTCTGTCTCCTCAAACCACTCTGCTAGTACACCCCTCCAGTCTGCCTCCTCAAACCACTCTGCTAGTACACCCCTCCAGTCTGCCTCCTCAAACCACTCTGCCAGTACACCCCTCCAGTCTGTCTCCTCAAACCACTCTGCTAGTACACCCCTCCAGTCTGCCTCCTCAAACCACTCTGCTAGTACACCCCTCCAGTCTGTCTCCTCAAACCACTCTGCTAGTACACCCCTCCAGTCTGCCTCCTCAAACCACTCTGCTAGTACACCCCTCCAGTCTGCCTCCTCAAACCACTCTGCTAGTACACCCCTCCAGTCTGCCTCCTCAAACCACTCTGCTAGTACACCCCTCCAGTCTGCCTCCTCAAACCACTCTGCTAGTACACCCCTCCAGTCTCTCCTCAAACCACTCTGCTCGTACACCCCTCCAGTCTGTCTCCTCAAACCACTCTGCTAGTACACCCCTCCAGTCTGTCTCCTCAAACCACTCTGCTAGTACACCCCTCCAGTCTGCCTCCTCAAACCACTCTGCTAGTACACCCCTCCAGTCTGTCTCCTCAAACCACTCTGCTAGTACACCCCTCCAGTCTGCCTCCTCAAACCACTCTGCCAGTACACCCCTCCAGTCTGTCTCCTCAAACCACTCTGCTAGTACACCCCTCCAGTCTGCCTCCTCAAACCACTCTGCTAGTACACCCCTCCAGTCTGTCTCCTCAAACCACTCTGCTAGTACACCCCTCCAGTCTGCCTCCTCAAACCACTCTGCTAGTACACCCCTCCAGTCTGCCTCCTCAAACCACTCTGCTAGTACACCCCTCCAGTCTGCCTCCTCAAACCACTCTGCTAGTACACCCCTCCAGTCTGCCTCCTCAAACCACTCTGCTAGTACACCCCTCCAGTCTGCCTCCTCAAACCACTCTGCTAGTACACCCCTCCAGTCTCTCCTCAAACCACTCTGCTCGTACACCCCTCCAGTCTGTCTCCTCAAACCACTCTGCTAGTACACCCCTCCAGTCTGTCTCCTCAAACCACTCTGCTAGTACACCCCTCCAGTCTGCCTCCTCAAACCACTCTGCTAGTACACCCCTCCAGTCTGTCTCCTCAAACCACTCTGCTAGTACACCCCTCCAGTCTGTCTCCTCAAACCACTCTGCTAGTACACCCCTCCAGTCTGCCTCCTCAAACCACTCTGCTAGTACACCCCTCCAGTCTGTCTCCTCAAACCACTCTGCTAGTACACCCCTCCAGTCTGCCTCCTCAAACCACTCTGCTAGTACACCCCTCCAGTCTGCCTCCTCAAACCACTCTGCTAGAACACCCCTCCAGTCTGCCTCCTCAAACCACTCTGCTAGTACACCCCTCCAGTCTGTCTCCTCAAACCACTCTGCTAGTACACCCCTCCAGTCTGCCTCCTCAAACCACTCTGCTAGAACACCCCTCCAGTCTGTCTCCTCAAACCACTCTGCCAGTACACCCCTCCAGTCTGTCTCCTCAAACCACTCTGCTAGTACACCCCTCCAGTCTGCCTCCTCAAACCACTCTGCCAGTACACCCCTCCAGTCTGCCTCCTCAAACCACTCTGCCAGTACACCCCTCCAGTCTGTCTCCTCAAACCACTCTGCTAGTACACCCCTCCAGTCTGCCTCCTCAAACCACTCTGCTAGAACACCCCTCCAGTCTGCCTCCACTCTTTACTTTTTAGGCTGATGCCAGTCCCCAGTTACCCCCGATGCAGCCAGCCGGGTGCAAGACATGAGTGTTAGGCCTCTTTAGAGGTACACAGAGTCCTTTTACGTTTGTGCCTCCATCTCTGTCTTCTCTTTGTAATGTGCATCAGCCAAAAGGTCAAACACACACACTGAAAGTTGATGTTCTATTTGGCTCACACAGTTAAGCTAAATCCCTGTTCATTTTTTTTGGTACACTTACTCTCATTTCGGTAAAAGCTTGCGTAAGTGGTGCTTAATTCTACTATGCACCAGTAATTTGGCTCTCTATCGCAGTAATCGCCATGGCGACTAGACATTTTAATGTCTCACTCAGATGTAGGTGCTTATATTATCATAAGAGCAGACATGTCGTCATTAGATGAATTAAAAGTAGCCAACTTGCATGCTCTCTTTCCTCTTCCTCAATCCTCCCAACGGGCAGAAACTGGTTGAATCGGCGTTGTTTCCATGTAATTTCAACAAAAACATTAAATATGATGCCGTTGAATCAACGTGGAAAACTGATTGGATTTGAAAAAGTAATTAACGTAGGGGAATTTCATATTTTTTTCATCCAACTTAATAGCTAAATCCCATGACATGGTGAAATTTTTGGTTGATTTCACACTGAATTCACATTAGTTGACAACTAACCAAATTTAAATGAAAACTACACATTGAAATGACATCTGTGCTCTTCTCATCTCCCCTTTCTCCTAGCTCTCTCTCTCTCTGTCCATAGCTCCCTGCCTATTTTCTTTTAAAGTAGTGGTTATTTGGCTATGGTCTACGAGCAAATCTTCCTCACAGCATATGAACATGTTTTCTAAAAGGCTTCCCATGGTTCTCACGTGCCTTGTCCCCTTGAGTTCAGGGGCCATATCCACAAAGCATCTCAGAGTAGAAAATTGGTCATTCAACAGTGTCTCTAAAGCTTTTGACGATTATTTCACAAGGCCTATTTGACATGATATGCCTAAATAGCCTACTTGCAACCACTAAGCTAATAAAATCACATTTTTATTTCAATTATTTAAAACCTTTTACTGCAGTGGGCTAAATCAGGGTCACACACAGTGTTTCTGGGTAGTCTTAAACAAATCTACTTTGAAGCAAAAGTATACACCTCACACACATGGTTGTGATTTTACAACACTATCTGTATCATGTTAGATATAGAGTTGAAAATGTATTATATTTTGAGTTTTCATCCAAAAATTACTTTTATATACTTCACAGAAGACTGAAATATAACAAAACTGTTTGACATAGAAACAGCAGATTTTCAGCATGTATTAAAAAAAAAGGTGTATTAATTCTGAAATGATGAAAGATATGAATAACATTCCACCCATGAGGGCACTAGGTCAAGTCATTTGACTGCAGGAAAGAGCTTACTTAATCTACATCATGTTATTTCAAGTTATCCTTTTGGAGCTAAATACCACATTGTTAAATAAAATATTCCTAAATTGGAAATGCATATAAGTTGGGCAATTGAAGGCATCTTTATTAACTTTTGATTGTGATCGTTAAGAATGATAAACCTATGAAACGTTTTTTTTTTGCAACATTATTGTAAGTGACTTGATGCCTAGCTACTGTGCCAAAGCTAGTTAGAGCTGTTGAAGAGTGAATATGAGTGTGTTAATATAGTGCTAATAGTAAAAATATTAATCTTTTGACAATCACTTGTAGTCTGTTGCTGGCTTCAAATGCTTGTGGGAAACTGCTTCTACACCTGCATTGCTTGCTGTTTGGGGGTTTTAGGCTGGGTTTCTGTACAGCACTTTGTGACATCAGCTGATGTAAGAAGGGCTTTATAAATACATTTGATTGAACTGGGAACTGGGAAGTCCGACATGATTGTGTTCAAACAATGATCTCTATAAACCCTGGATTGCTTATAGTATGTATTGGCAGTGCTTGACTTGGACTGAAATAGATGCCGGTACTGTTTATATTTAGGTGCATATGCTATATTTTGCGCACGGGATGTATAAAAGGCATTTTTTATTTTTTTTATTTAAAATTTATTTAACTAGGCAAGTCAGTTAAGAACTATTTTTTATTTACAATGACGGTCTACCAAAAGGCAAAAGGCTTCCTGCGGGGATGGGATTAAAAATGATGGGATTAAAAATACAAATAAATTACATTAAAATATAGGACAAAACACACATCATGACAAGAGAGACAACACAACACTACAGGTAGCCAAGTGGTTAGAGTGTTTGGACTAGTAACTGAAAGGTTGCAAGATCTAATCCCAGAGCTGACAAGGTTGAAAAATCTGTCAATCTTCCCCTGAACAAGGCAGATAACCCACTGTTCCTAGGCCGTCATTGAAAATAAAAATGTGTTCTTAACTGACTTGCCTAGTTAAATAAAGGTAAAAACATAAAGAGAGACCTAAGACAACAACATAGCATGGCAGCAGCACATGACAACACAAATAAGAATGTGGTAGAAATTTGCCTGTTTGTAAGGGGGTAATAAATGTTGGCCATTTTTTTGGTTACAGGCAAAATACCGTAAATCCTATGTGAAAGCAGTATATGAGGAACAGGAGCGCAAGCAGTAGAACATTTGAGGTGCCGGTACTTAGCTCCAGTGAGCTCCTGCCCAATTCAAGCACTGTGTATTGGCCATTGAGAGACTTTGAAGCCACTGGTTGGCCATATTGGCATTCCCAAGTAGGAGCAGTCCTCGAAAGGAATGGATGGAATTCTACAGTATTTCAATTAAATGTTTCAAAGACAAAATTACATGTATTTGGCTAACAATATAATTTAAAAGTATGCATAAATGTGTATGTAATACAAATGTGGAAAAAATTTATGTAGATATTAATGAAAGGATTTCTATAGCTTCCAAAATATGTTTTACAATGGTGGAGGAGTTCCAAGATGGAGGCACGGTGGTTTCAATACAGTGCCCCCAATCAGTCATCTATCAGGGTTTCCCAACCCTCTCCTCGCCCCCCCAGACATTTCCCATTTTTGTTTTAACCCTAAACTGGCACACCTGATTCAATTAGTCAAAGGCTTTATGATTAGTTGACTAATTGAACCAGGTGTTCCAGTTTAGGGTTAAAACCAAAATTAGAAATGTTTGGGGGGGGGGGTCTAGTGGGATGGAAAACCCTGAGTTCTATATAAATAAATGTGTTAAAGTGCTTTTGAAGTCGGAGAAATTATTCAACCAATACGATTTTAGCTAACTTGATAAGCTTGTGTAACATTGCTAATAATACAGTTTTCTAGCTTGCTTAACATTCACAATATGGTCATACTAGCTACATTATCCATCTTGAAAGGCTAAAGGTCATAGTTGTCAAAAACTGATTTGTTGTCATCTTTTGGTTGAAAAGGTCTGAAACTCGGCAACTTGGGTAATAACCTTTTCTCTGAGTCTCCAACTTGTAATTCCAACTCAAACGGTCATTCAAGTGAAATTTCCCATTAGGAACTAGAAGCGTCCAAAAACTCTGATAGCATGTGAATGTGGCATATTTCATAGTATTCCCTTAAAGAGCGACTGTCCCCTAAAAAGCAACTTGTTTTGAAAACGTGATGATGGGGAAGCTACTCTGAAAATATAGTTTACCAAGCTACCAATTACTTTACACTGAAAGAAGTTAAACTACACTAAAGCTACCCTTAAGAAAAATATTGTTTACTTAACTAAAGTTACTTTGAAATAGTACTGTAGTTCACTATCCAAACTTCTTTGTGAATAATTATCAAATCTAAATCTGAAATGCTATAGAATACAAATCGCAAGAACATATCACTCTGTTGTCAGATGTTAACAGAATATGTAATTTATCCTATTAAACACAATAACTATGTTTCAAGTGAGAATTAGGCAGGTCTGATGACAAAAAAGAAAGGAAATGATTGCCTACTTCACCCATTTTTTTTTTTTTTGTCCCCCCAAAAAGTAGTGTGTAGTTCCAGTAGTTAGCTACACCACTGCATGGCAAAAAAATACATTAAATACTGAAAACACTACCAAGATTGGAATTTAGTTGAACTACCACAAAGCTACTGCAAAATGTAGTTTCATTACTAGTTGAACTACATGTAGTTCACTACTGGGTTTATTTCAATCCTGCCCACATCTGGCAGCACCTAAGTAATCATTCATTCGGAGCACAGCTGCATGTTTTATTTAAAAAACAAAAATTATTTCACCTTTATTTAACCAGGTAGGCAAGTTGAGAACAAGTTCTCATTTACAACTGCGACCTGGCCAAGATAAAGCAAAGCGGTGCGACACATATAACAACACAGAGTTACACACGGAGTAAAACAAACATACAGTCAATAATACAGTAGAAAAATAAGTCTATATACAATGTGAGCAAATGAGGTGAGATAAGGGAGGTAAAGGCAATAAATAGGCATGGTGGCGAAGTAAATACAATATAGCAATTAAAACACTGGAATGCTAGATTTGACAGTAGATGAGTGTGCAAAGTAGAAATACTGGGGTGCAAAGGAGCAAAATAAATAAATACAGTAGGGGACGAGGTAGTTGTTTGGGCTATTTATAGATGTAAATGCATGTGACCAGATCGTAATGCCCATAGTCAATTTGGTTTGACATTTGATATCCTTATGGGGCTAGTTAGGGACCATCAGTAAATTACACAATGTACAGGGGACAATATTTTAAAATGTCAATAGCTCCAAATTTCAATTACTTAAAAACCTCAAGCCAACTATAAACTGTAGAAAGTCATATACAAATATTGAAAGCATTTAATCAGACAACTAAAAGAGGTGCAACATGAAAATATTGTAATTTATTGACATCCCTAACTAACCCCATAGGCTATCCAATGTCAGACCAACTTTACCCCCCTACTATCATAACCTGTTATGTAAACAAACCATCTGTGCTGACAAATCATCAGTATCACAAAACCGGCCTTAGCCTGCCTCCCGGGAAAGAACCGGGTGCCTTTTTTGGCCGACAGTGAAGTTGGCTGAAAACCAAAGTGACATAGGTTAAGCACGTGGAGTAATGAAAAGGATTCTGTGTTTTTACATGCAAAAGTGATTGCTTTTGATAAAACGTGTTACATCTTCCCAATGAAAAGTAGTTTGAAAATTCAAACATACACTACCGTACAAAAGTTTGGGATAACTTAGAAATGTCCTTGTTTTAGAAAAGCATTTTTTTGGTCCATTAAATTATCATACAATTTATCAGAAACACAGTGTAGACATTGTTAATGTTGTAAATGACTATTGTAGCTGGAAACGGCTGATTTTTTTAAATGGAATATCTACATAGGCGTACGGAGGCCCATTATCAGCAACCATCACTCCTGGGTTCCAATGGCACATTGTGTTAGCTAATCCAAGTTTATCATTTTAAAATGCCAATTGATCATTATAAAACCCTTTTGCAATTATGTTAGCACAGCTGAAAACTGTTGATCTGATTAAAGAAGCAATAAATTTGGCCTTCTTTAGACTAGATGAGTATCTGAAGCATCAGCATTTGTGGGTTCGATTACAGGCTCAAAATGGCCAGAAACAAATAACTTTATTCTGAAACTCGTCAGTCTATTCTTGTTCTGAGAAATGAAAGAAATTTCCATGCGAGAAATTGACAAGAAACTGAAAAGTGTATACAACGCTGTGTACTACTTCCTCCACAGAACAGCACAAACTGTCCATAACCAGAATAGAAACGTCACCCCGCTCTCACGTCACCCCGCTCCTCTGCTCTCTCCACTGGCTTCCAGTTGAAGCTTGCATCTGCTACAAGACCATGGTGCTTGCCTACGGAGCTGTGAGGGGAACGGCACCTCCGTACCTTCAGGCTTTGATCAGTCCCTACACCCAAAGAAGGGCACTGCGTTCATCCACCTCTGACCTGCTCGCCTCCCTACCTCTGCGGAAGCACAGTTCCCGCTCAGCCCTGTCAAAACTGTTCGCTGCTCTGGCACCCCAATGGTGGAACAAGCTCCCTCACGATGCCAGGACAGCGTAGTCAATCACCGCCTTCCGGAGACACCTGAAACCCCACCTCTTTAAGGAATACCTGGGATAGGATAAAGTAATCCTTCTACCCCTCCCCCCCAAAAAAGATATAGATTTACTATTGTAAAGTGGTTGTTCCACTGGATATCATAAGGTGAATGCACCAATTTGTAAGTCGCTCTGGATAAGAGCGTCTGCTAAATGACGTAAATGTAGAAAGAGGAGTGGGAGGCCCCGGTGCACAACTGAGCAAGAGGACAAGTACATTAGAGTGTCTAGTTTGAGAAACAGATGCCCCACAAGTTCTCAACTGGCAGTTTCATTAAATAGTACCCGCAAAACACCAGCCTCAACGTCAACAGTGAAGAGGCGGAATCAGGATGTTGGCCTTCTAGGCAGAGTTCCTCTGTCCAGTGTCTGTGTTATTTTGCCCATCTTAATCTTTTCTTTTTATTGGCCAGTCTGAGATATGGCTTTTTCTTCGCAATTCTGCCTAGAGGGCTAGCATCCCGGAGTCACCTCTTCACTGTTGAACACATGCCTTTTAAAACACGCCTTTTAAAATGATAAACTTGGATTAGCTAACACAACGTGCCATTGGAACACAGGAGTGATGGTTGCTGATAATGGGTCTCTGTACGCCAATGTAGATATTCCATAAAGAAATCAGTCGTTTCCAGCTACAATAGTCATTTACAACATTAACAATGTCTGCACTGTATATCTGATCAATTTTATGTTATTTTAATGGACAAAAAATGTCTAAATGACCCCAAACTTTTGAACAGTAGTGTACATTTAATGGAAACATTTTCTGAAAGATTCATCATGCTGCCTTGTTGACAACATGATCGAGCAGCGCTCCTGCCTCAATGCTTTTGCTCATTCATGTCACGGGCCGGAGCCCAGTGCACCCCGGTTCAGCTTAATCAAAATCCCCCAATGTCACTGAGAGTCACTACATTTTTTCCTTTGTGCTACGTCAAACTGTTGTGATTACCAGCTGAAAAACTTTTATGAGTATATTTTAATCCTTGCTCAGAGTGTCTTAACCGTAATCATCCTTAATAATTGTTTGTTTTAAAGCTAAAATCTTTAGTTGCTACATCCATTTTTGGACTTAAATTAAATTAATTATATACTGTATACCCATTGATTCTTGAAGAATATAACTTATAAATGTTTCATGTGCTTAGTTCAACTGTCACACCTCATCAGAACACAAAATATAATCTTAATTTACTCCAGTGTTTGTAAACAATGTAAATGTTAACAAACACTGTATAGCCTCAAAAAATGGTTATAACTATACTTTTTTATATCATGGATGGTAAGTCCTTGCATCCAGAGCTCTGTCCATGAATTTGAGAGTGATTACATTTCTCCAGGCCCATCCCTAAGATTTTTTACTAAAACAAAGGCAGGGTATCCACTTTGTTATTGTTTCAATTAAGGGTTCTAGCTTTAAAAGAGGTTTTAACAGGATTTCTGAGATATTTTCTGAGAAGCTTTGTGAATACAGGCCCTCATGTGAAAACTGTTCAAACGTTTACCCAACAGGCTACGTACGGGCTAACCAACTCTCTTCCTTACACACACACAGTAGGGGTATGTTTTCCTTGAGTGATTCTCGGAAAGGGTCAGAGGTCATCCCCTAAGATTCTGGCCACGTGCAGAGAGAATTTTTTTTATGAACGATCAACCCCAACCAAGCCCCACCCCCCACCCCCACCCACTCACCTACACCCATTTCTGAAAAGGCTGCAATATACTGGGAGTACAACGGTACCACAGCTCACACTCAATACTGTACTTCAGGATAAAACTGCACAGTATCGTCAACATAAAATCAACACACCTCTAACACACCCTCCTAGATGACACAATCATTCTCTTCAATGCCCTTATGTAGTGGTAAAATGGTGATTGAGATGTATTAGACCCGGATCGACCCAAGAGTCTCAGAGAGCAGATCAATGAGACCTCAGATCAATGAGAGAACATATCGACCGGTTATTTAGTCTACAATAATAATAATCATCATCAGCCCATTGGCCAATGTTCTCTCTAAACTGCACACGGGCACGTAGTAGCCCCGGGACTGCTGCGAAGCTCACCCGGGACTACTGCACAGAAGAACTGTCAGCCCACAGAGAGAAGCACTCAACTTTCTGGAGTTTACCCTGTTAGTTAACACTATCAATGTTTCCCTTTACTATGGCAATTGTGATCAATGCAATATTAGCCACTTTTATTGCACCATACCGAATCAAAACGAACTATGCAAGAGATTTTGTTGTAGGCAGAACGCATCGGAGTATGATTCTATTGCACAAGACTCAGCCTGCACTCTACACGGATCAGTGCGGCATAACCAATCAGAGCTGCAGTAGGCCTACATGCAAATAGACCCTTGCCATATATGGATCTGTGCCATTTACTTTGAACTGGACTGTGTTTACAGCATGTGCGGTCATGAGTAGATGCGTTTGTTTTGAGATCAAAGCGAGAGCTACATGTAGTCAGGTGTGTACATTTCGTTCATATTCTTTGATAGTTAGTGAGTAGCCCAGTTAGCCCAGTTATAGATCATTTGTAGTCAGCAATAGGGGAGTGATTGCTTCCTATAAGGGCACAAAACCTGTACATTTCTAGACATCTTTGAAAAGTGAGTCAGGTAAAGAGCTTTTTTTTGTCTTAAAGGGGCATTGTTGTATTTTGAGACAGGCTTGAATAAGATAAGTAGCCAACAGACAGAGGATAGCATTATGTGTCTGATTCTCTGTAATAATGGTATGGGAATAAATATGAATTTTATTTTGTAAAGTGGTTTCTTGCGTCAAACAACACAAAAACATTTTCAGTCACCTCCTTGTCTGAAGGACAAGTGGATAAACAGGTTCATGTCAAGTCCTGCATGTTAAAAAAAAGTATCATGGAATGTTGAACACTACATTGAACACCACAGATTGGCTGCTACTGTAGGCTGAGTAATAGAACAGCTATTTCCATGTTAAAATGTTATGGGATGCATTTTCTCCATTGTTTTTGGTAGGTCTACATTATGGTAGGCCTACATTCCTAGGCCACTGTTAAAACTGTAATTTAAAGTGGGTACAGCCTCAGTGTTCACATTAAACTGGCTCAAATTAAAATCCTGCATCTCTAATGAGCTTTTTAGAGTCTCACTGCTCTTCCTTCAACAGCAAACTGTGTCTATGGAGGAAACAGAGTTTGTTGGAGCTGTTTGCTCTACATATGGCTAGATGATCACTCTCTACTTTTCTTAATTAAGTGATTAGTTGTATATCACCCCTCGTTATTTTAGGAGCGTTGTTTTTGTGTGATGTCTAAAAGCCCAGAAAGTGTGTGAAAATTAAAGGGATAGTTAACCCAAATTACAAAATGACACAGTGGTTTTTATCTTACCCATTTCCCTGTTACTGTTTCCACATGCTAACGTTTTCTCATTTGTGGCACAAACATTTTCGCGCATCATTTTCAAATCATCTATGTGACTTTGTTGAGCTTCACAATCAATTTGAAATGCATTTGGATGATTTGGACATGACGCTGGACTATTGCTGCACAGAGTGAGCCCATGCAACTTATGTGGCTTGTTAAGTTCAGGAGTAACAATTTGCTTATTTATGCTTGCCATAAGAAAGCGGTTGAATACTTATTGACTCAAGCTTTTCATTTTTATTAAATTGCAAAAATGTCTTAAAACATCATTCCACTTTAACATTATGGGTATTGTGTGTAGGCCTGTGACAAAAAATATATACATTTAATCAATTTTAAATTCAGGCTGAAACAAAACAAAATGTGGAAAAAGTAAAGAAATACTTTCTGAAGGCACTGTACAATTTGGATGGTGTATCAATACACCCAGTCACTACAAAGATACAGGCGTCCTTCCTAACTCAGTTGCCGGAGAGGAAGGAAACCGCTCTGGGATTTCACCATGAGACCAATGGTGACTTTAAGACAGTTACAGAGTTTAATGGCTGTGAAAAGAGAAAAATTGAAGATGGGTCAACAACATTGTAATTAATCCACAATACTAACCTAAATGACAGAGTGGAAGAAGGAAGCCTGTACTGTTGAAAAATATTCCATAACATGCATCCTGTTTGCAACAAGGCAATAAAGTAAAACTGCAAAAAATGTGACAAAGAAATCAACTTTATATTCTGAATACAAAGCATTATGTTTGGGGCAAATCCAACACAACATTCTGTATCACTGACAACTACTTTTCACCTTTTCAAGCATGGTTGTGGCTGCATCATGTTAAGGGTCTGCTTGTCATTGTCAAGGACTAGGGAGTTTTTTTTCAGGATAAAAAAACGGAATGGAGCTAAGCACTGGCAAAATCCTAGAGGAAAACCTGTTTCGGTCTGCTTTCAAACATTTACTGGTAGACAAAATTCACCTTTCAGCAGGACAATAATCTAAAACACAAGGCCAATATACGCTGGTGTTGCTTCCCAAGGTGACACTGAACGTTCCTGAGGGGCGTAGTTACAGTTTTGACATAAATCATCTTGAAAATATATGGCAAGACTTGAAAATGACTGCCTAGCAATGATTAACAACCATTTGACAGAGCTTGATTTTTTTTTAATGAGTAATGTGCAAATATTGTACAATCCATGTGTGCAAAGCTCTTAGAGACTTGCCAAGAAAGACTCACAGCTTTAATCGCTGCCAAAGGTGATCGTAACATGTTTCAACTCAGGGGTGTGAATACTTATGTAAATAAGATATATTTCTGTATTTCATTTTCAATAAATGTGCAAAAATGTCTAAAAACATGTTTTCACTTTGCCGTTGTGGGCTATTGTGTGTAGATGGGTGAAAAACAAAATATATTTAATCCACTTTGAATTCAAGCTGTAACACAACAAAATGTGCAATAAGGGGTATGAATATTTTCTGAAGGCACTGTAACAGCTAACTGCCAAAAATAAAGTAAACACTTGAGTAAATGAGGGGTACAAAGTATATTAAAAGCAGGTGCTTCCACAAAGGTGTAGTTCCAGAGTTAATTAAACAACTAACATCCCATCATGCTTAGGGTCATGTATAAAAATGGCTACCATGGCTAGAAGAAGAGATCTCAATGACTTTGAAAGGGGGGTCTCAAAGGAGCATAGATGGTTTAAAGTGTCTGTCTGTCTGTCTGTCTGTCTGTCTGTCTGTCTGTCTGTCTGTCTGTCTGTCTGTCTGTCTGTCTGTCTGTCTGTCTGTCTGTCTGTCAACAGAACTCAACCCAGTTATAGAAGCTGTTCTGGTGGCTCGTGGTGGCCCAACATCCTGTTAAGACATTATGTTGGTGTTTCCTTTATTTTGACTGTTACCTGTAATTTTCCACAAAAGAGAGAGATACATGCAGGCTAATAATTCCCCCAGTACATTTAGAGGTCAACCAGCTGAAACTGTAGCTAAGAGGTAATGGTGCAATGGCATTCCTCTGGTGTTGACCCTGTGGCTGAAGTTAACCCTAAAACAGGTGGTTTAGAAATATGACCTAGATTGATACATTAGACCAAGGCCACAGTTTAACACACACACACACACACACACACACACACACACACACACACACACACATACACATACACACACACATACATACATACATACATACATACATACATACATACATACATACATACATACATACATACATACATACAGTCGTGGCCAAAAGTTTTGAGAATGACACAAATATTAATTTCCACAAAGTTTGCTTCTTTAGTGTCTTTAGATATTTTTGTCAGATGTTACTATGGAATACTGAAGTATAATTACAAGCGTTTCATAAGTGTCAAAGGCTTTTATTGACAATTACATGAAGTTGATGCAAAGAGTCAATATTTGCAGTGTTGACCCTTCTTTTTCAAGAACTCTGCGATCCGCCCTGGCATGCTGTCAATTAACTTCTGTGCCACATCCTGACTGATGGCAGCTAATTTTTGCATAATCAAGGCTAGAGTTTGTCAGAATTTGTGGGTTTTTGTTTGTCCACCCACCTCTTGAGGATTGACCACAAGTTCTCAATGGGATTAAGGTCTGGGGAGTTTCCTGGCCATGGACCCAAAATATTGATGTTTTGTTTTGTTCCCCGAGCCTTATGGCAAGGTGCTCCATCATGCTGGAAAAGGCATTGTTTGTCACCAAACTGTTCCTGGATGGTTTGGAGAAGATGCTCTCGGAGGATGTGTTGGTACCATTCTTTATTCATGGCTGTGTTCTTAGGCAAAATTGTGAGTGAGCCCACTCCCTTGGCTGAGAAGCAACCCCACACATGAATGGTCTCATAATGCTTTACTGTTGGCATGACACAGGACTGATGGTAGCGCTCACCTTGTCTTCTCCAGACAAGCTTTTTTCCGGATGCCCCAAACAATCGGAAAGGGCATTCATCAGAGAAATGACTTTACCCCAGTCCTCAGCAGTCCAATCCCTGTACCTTTTGCAGAATATCAGTCTGTCCCTGATGTTTTTCCTGGAGAGAAGTGGCTTCTTTGCTGCCCTTCTTGACACCAGCCATCCTCCAAAAGTCTTCGCCCCACTGTGCGTGCAGATGCACTCACACCTGCCTGCTGCCATTCCTGAGCAAGCTCTGTACTGGTGATGCCCCGATCCTGCAGCTGAATCAACTTTAGGAGATGGTCCTGGCGCTTGCTGGACTTTCTTGGGTGCCCTGAAGTCTTCTTCACAACAATTGAACCTCTCTCCTTGAAGTTCTTGATGATCCGATAAATGGTTGATTTAGGTGCAATCTTACTGGCAGCAATATCCTTGCCTGTGAAGCCCTTTTTGTGCAAAGCAATGACGACGGCATGTGTTTCCTTGCAGGTAACCATGGTTGACAGAGGAAGAACAATGATTCCAAGCACCACCCTCCTTTTGAAGCTTCCAGTCTGTTATTCGAACTCAATCAGCATGACAGAGTGATCTCCAGCCTTGTCCTCGTCAACACTCACACCTGTGTTAACGAGAGAATCACTGACATGATGTCAGCTGGTCCTTTTGTGGCAGGGCTGAAATGCAGTGGAAATGTTTTTGGGGGATTCAGTTAATTTGCATGGCAAAGAGGGACTTTGCAATTAATTGCAATTCATCTGATCACTCTTCATAACATTCTGGAGTATAGGCAAATCGCCATCATACAAACTGAGGCAGCAGACTTTGAAAATTAATATTTGTGTCATTCTCAAAACTTTTGGCCACGACTGTACATAGAAAGAAAAAGGGTTTGGAAGAAGGGTTCTGTGTGTCAGAAATAGGGTCAATAAAGAGTTAAACTTTGAACCAGTGTGTGCCTCCACATCACCACTTCCACTTCACCTTGAGCCCAGAAAGCCCCTCCAGCCTTGAGCATAGCCTCCCTCTTCTCCCCCCTGTAACTCCAGAACTGCTTATGTATGCATTATGAGGTGAGGGATGCGGAAGTCGGAAGGTCATTCGACTATGCATTGAAGTGAGAGTACTTCAAGACAGTTCAGGCCACTTTAGAAGTGCCGTGACTGCACTTCAGCCTATATGAGCGCCGAGCTGCATAAGGTTCAAGTCCCTGGATCAATGAAACACACCAGTGTACCAGTGTATCCCATGTCTGGGTTTGAATTCGCACCCTGTGATGGCACAAGCCCTGCTCTGCCTTGTGTGCTGATTCGGTTGTGACTATTTCATACTCCTCATTTGGCCGTTACCAGTTATTGATGTCATTTGCTAAGTTATTTCTTTCAGTTTGTGCATTTATTTTGAGTGCTTACTTTGTGTTTGTACTTTTTTGGTGCCGCCATAGATATAGTGGCTGCGGCTTCTCGAAGCTCCCCTCTTGCACGTCTGCATTCTATAGGAGGCTTGCTCGCGGTTACTTGAGAAGCGCACACCCCTTTTCCCACGGGTTCTGTAATTTTTTGGGGTCGTGGGATGCTGGTCCTCTAGGCAGAGTTGCAAAGAAAAAGCCATATCTCAGACTGGCCAATAAAAAAAAAGATGAAGATGGGCAAAAGAACACAGACACTGGACAGAGGAACTCTGCCTAGAAGGCCAACATCCCGGAGTCGCCTCTTCACTGTTAACGTTGAGGCTGGTGTTTTGCGGGTACTATTTAATGAAGCTGTCAGTTGAGGACTTGTGAGGTGTCTGTTTCTCAAACTAGACACTCTAATGTACTTGTCCTCTTGCTCAGTTGTGCACCGGGGCCTCCCACTCCTCTTTCTATTCTGGTTAGAGTCAGTTTGTGCTGTTCTGTGAAGGGAGTAGTGCACAGCGTTGTACCAGATCTTCAGTTTCTTGGCAGTTTCTTGCATGGAATAGCCTTAATTTCTCAGAACAAGAATAGACTGACGACTTTCAGAAGAAAGTGGTTTGTTTTTGGCCATTTTGAGCCTGTAATCGAACCCACAAATGCTGATGCTCCAGATAAAGGCCAAATGTATTGCTTCTTTAATCAGATCAACAGTTTTCAGCTGTGCTAACATAATTGCAAAATGGTTTTCTAATGATCAATTAGCCTTTTAAAATGATAAACCTGGATTAGCTAACACAATGTGCCATTGGAACACAGGAGTGAAGGTTGCTGATAATGGGCCTCTGTACGCCTATGTAGATATTCCATAAAAAATCTGCAGTTTCCAGCTACAATAGTCATTTACAACATTAACAATGTCTACGCTGTATTTCTGATCAATTTTATGTTATTTTAATGGACAAAAATGTACTGACCCCAAACATTTTAACGGTAGTGTATATATTTTTTAAATGGTATTTTAGGTATTCCTACGTGCCTGCCTGCCCTCAAAACCGCAATACATTTTTAGGCCTACTTTTTCACACAATGCAACATTGGCATATCTTGATTTCTTCTCTGTTGCCTATCATGTTGAACGACCATTGGTTTGTTACCAGGTGAGCTGAGACAGATTGGCAGCAGAGCCATCAAAATAGGACTTTCTAATGTAGACTACAGTAAGACCTTTAGTAGCTACAGCGGCGCTTAGGAGGGCGCACGTCATGCTGGTTCCTGCTCGACTTTGCTTTTTTATGGCTATTTTTGCGTTAATTATTACTTTGTTTGCTAAATATTGGACAATAAATTGTGCAGTCCTGTATTATACTTGTGCATTTTTTAAATACTGGTCCCCCCGTGGGAATTGAACCCACAACCCTGGCGTTGCAAGCGCCATGCTCTACCAACTGAGCTACAGTGGGACCTGTTGTTGCATTGTCGAGAAGGAACCAGCAAGTAAGGATTTCGTTGGATGGTGTATACCATGTGATTTGAAACTAAATCCGTAACAGGATATGTGATTCTCCATATCACCGTTACAGCTTTGCTAGTGTAAAGTTTAGCAGGTAGTAAAACATTTTTTTTTAAATGCTGAAAGATATTAAATCCACATTTTGTATCAAGTGAGAAATGCTTCTTGCATGTGTGTAGATCTTTCTTTTGGTCGCACTGTGTGACGAGCTGTCATCTACTTCTACACATGGCCGCGGAGCATAGAAATTACTAGTTCCTGCAAAGATGTCAGGAAATGCAAGATGTCTGGCAGCTGAAATGGTGAGGGAATTCCTCACTCTGTGAAAAACGTGGATTTAATATGTTTCCAAATTTTCTCTGTGTTTATTTATTTTTACCACCTGGACACGGACATTTACAAGATACACTGTTATTCTGAATCAAGAAAGAAAGCAAGTAAAGGTTAGTCAAAAATCTCCTGATTACAGCTAAACAGCAGCTTATGTGTACCAGTTTTGCTTCCGTTCCTCTCCTTGCCCCAACCTGAGCTTGAACCAGGGACCTTCTGAACACATCAACAACTACCTCTCACGAAGCATCATTAGCTATCGCTCCACAAAAGCCACGACCCTTGCAGAGCCAGGGAAACACATTCTTCAAGGTGACGGCTGAGATCCTTCTAACTGCGTTAATACGGATAGCAATAAAGTAATAATAAAAAGTAACACAATAAGAATAACAATAACGAGGCTATGTACAGGGGGCACCGGTACCGAGACAGTGTGCGGGGGTACAGGCTAGTTGAGATAATCTGTACATGTAGGTGGGGGGGCGAAGTGACTATGCATAGGTAAAAAACAACCAGCGAGGGGCAGCAGTGTACAAAAGGGAGGGGGGGTCAATGTAAATTGTCCGGTGGTGATTTTATGAATTGTTCAGCAGTCTTATGGCTTGGGGGTAGAAGCTGTTGAGGAGCTTTTTGGTCCTACGCTTGGCGCTCCGGTACCACTTGCCGTGTGGTAGCAGAGAAAACAGTCTATAACATGGGTGTCTGGAGTCTCAAACAATTTTATGGGCTTTCCTCTGACACCGCCTATAATATAGGTCCTGGATGGCAGGAAGCTTGGCCCCACTGATGTACTGGGCCGTTCGCACTACCCTCTGTAGCGCCTTACACTCAGATGCCAAGCAGTTGCCATACCAGGTGGTGATGCAACCGGTCAGGATGCTCTCGATGGTGCAGCTGTAGAAGATTTTGAGGATCTGGGGACCCATGACAAATTCTTTCAGTCTCCTGAGGGGCAAAAGGTTTTGTCGTGCCCTCTTCATGACTGTCTTGGTGCGTTTGGACCATGATAGTTCGTTGGTGATGTGGGCACCAAGGAACTTGAAACTCTCGACCCGCTCCACTACAGCCCTGTCGATGTTAATGGGGGCCTGTTCAGCCCGCCTTTTCCTGTGGTCCACGATCAGGTCTTTCGTCTTGCTCACATTGTGGGAGAGGTTGTTGTCCTGGTATCAGACTGCCAGTTTTCTGACCTCCTCCTTACAGGCCGTCTCATCGTTGTAGGTGATCAAGCCTACCACTGTTGTGTCGTCAGCAAAGTTAATGATGCTGTTGGAGTTGTGTTTGGCCATGCAGTCGTGGGTGAACAGGGAATACAGGAGGGGACTAAGTACACAGCTCTGAGGGGCCCCAGTGTTAAGCATCAGCGTGGCACACCTACTCTTACCACCTGGGGGCGGCCCGACAGGAAGTCCAGGATCCAGTTGCAGAAGGAGGTGTTTAGTCTCAGAGTCCTTAGCTTAGTGATGAGCTTCGTGGGCACTATGGTGTTGAACGCTGAGCTGTAGTCAATGAACAGCATTCTCACATAGGTGTTCCTTTTGGCCAGGTGAGAAAGGGTAGTGTGGAGTGCAATTGAGATTGCGTCATCTGTGGATCTGTTGGGGCGGTTTGCGAATTGTAGTGGGTCTAGGGTGTCCGGGAGGATGCTGTTGAGCCATGACCAGCCTTTCAAAGCACTTCATGGCTACCGGTGCGAGTGCCACGGGGCGGTAATCATTTAGGCAGGTTACCTTCCCTTCCTTGGGCACAGGGACTATGGTGATCTGCTTGAAACATGTAGGTATTACAGACTCGGTCAGGGAGAGGTTGAAAATGTCAGTGAAGACACTTGACAGTTGGTCCGTGCATGCTTTGAGTACACTGCCTGGTAATCCGTCTGGCCCAGCAGCTTTGTGAATATTGACCTGTTTAAAGGTTTTGTTCACATTGGCTACCGAGAGCATTATCACACGGTCATCCAGAAGAGCTGGTGCTCTCATGCATGCTTCAGTGCAATTGAAACACTACTAGCGCACACCACTAAATAGCTAGCCATTTCACACCGGTTACATATACATTACCTCAGAAAGCTCTGCTGTGCTTCATGTTTACATGGCTAGACCTACAGTAGCTGGTGTGTGAGGGGTGATAGGACAAGCTTGTGCAGGAAGTAACTGGGGATATTTGCACACCACTGCTGCTGCTCAGTATTCAAAACTTCACCTGCCCTTGATCATGGCCTCCTAATGATGGGTGCTTCCTGGGTTAGGATTTGTGGTGAGACAACAGAGATGGCCCATTTAGAAATCTGATGGTGGGATTTTAGTTTACAAAACATGAGAGACGTAAGCTACTGATAACAAGTATGTTAAGTTTATGCTCATTTGAAGTATTTGGATTCACTGACCATAAATAGTGCAGTTTGGTATTTGTCTCTCACTCTGCCCTATTCTATTATACCGGTGCGATTGAGTGGAACAAACTACCACAGCAAATCAAAGCCATGCCAACCAGAACTTTCAAAAGAAAGTCAAAAGCTGGCTAATGATTGAGCAATAAAAAGACAATTCTAAATCTGTATGTAATGTATCTGTATTGATGTAGCCTAATGTTGTCATGTTTTTACTCCATGGAATGTAGGAACCACAATAGAAATAAGTCTCTGACTTTATTGTGATATCCCTGTCACCTTATCAAAATGTACAATACCAGTCAAAAGTTTGGGGACACCTACTCATTCCAGGGTTTTTCTCTATTTTTACTATCTTCTACATTGTAGAATAATAGTGAACACATCAAAACTATGAATAACACATGGAATCAGGTAGTAACCAAAAAAAGTGTTAACCTGTTAGGGCTAGGGGGCAGTATTGACACGGCCGGATAAAAAACGTACCCGATTTAATCTGGTTACTACTCCTGCCCAGTAACTAGAATATGCATATAATTATTGGCTTTGGATAGAAAGCACCCTAAAGTTTCTAAAACTGTTTGAATGGTGTCTGTGAGTATAAGAGAACTCATATGGCAGGCCAAAACCTGAGAAGATTCCATGCAGGAAGTGGCCTGTCTGACATGTTGTTTCATCTTGGCTCTTTTTATTGAAGGTTGAGGATCTTTGCTATAACGTGACACTTCCTACGGCTCCCATAGGCTCTCAGAGCCCGGGAAAAAGCTGAACGATATCGAGGCAGCCTCTGGCTGAAACACTTTATCGCGTTTGGCAAGTGGCCGATCAGAGAACTATGGGCTTAGGCGCATGCCCGAGTCGACCCCATGCTTTATTTTCTTTCGTCTGTTTACCTAAACACAGATTCCCGGACGGAATATTATCGCTTTTTTCTGAGAAAAATGGCATAAAAATTTATTTTAAACAGCGGTTGACATGCTTCGAAGTACGGTAATGGAATATTTAGACATTTTTTGTCGCGAATTGCGCCATGCTCGTCACCCTTATTTACCCTTTCGGATAGTGTCTTGAACGCACGAACAAAACGCCGCTATTTGGATATAACAATGGATTATTTTGAACCAAACCAACATTTGTTATTGAAGTAGAAGTCCTGGGAGTGCATTCTGACGAAGACAGCAAAGGTAATAACATTTTTCTTATAGTAAATCTGACTTTGGTGAGTGCTAAACTTGCTGGGAGTCTAAATAGCTAGCAAAATGTGCTTTCACCGAAAAGCTATTTTAAAATCGGACATATCGAGTGCATAGATGAGTTCTGTATCTATAATTCTTAAAATAATTGTTATGCTTTTTGTGAACGTTTATCGTGAGTAATTTAGTAAATTCACCGGCAGTGTTCGGTGGGAATGCTAGTCACATGCTAGTCACATGGTAATGTAAAAAGCTGTTTTTTGATATAAATATGAACTTCATTGAACAAAACATGCATGTATTGTATAACATAATGTCCTAGGGTTGTCATCTGATGAAGATCATCAAAGGTTAGTGCTACATTTAGCTGTGGTTTGGGTTTATGTGACATTATATGCTAGCTTGAAAAATGGGTGTCTGATTATTTCTGGCTGGGTACGCTGCTGACATAATCTAATGTTTTGCTTTCGTTGTAAAGTCTTTTTGAAATCGGACAGTGTGGTTAGATTAACGAGAGTCTTGTCTTTAAAATGGTGTAAAATAGTCATATGTTTGAAAAATTGAAGTTTTTGCAGTTTTGAGGAATTTGAATAACGCGCCACGGGTTTACACTGGCTGTTGAGTAGGTGGGACGCAAGCATCCCACCTAGCCCATAGAGGTTAACAGACACATCTCAACATCAACTGTTCAGATGAGACTGTGTGAGTCAGGCCTTCATGGTCCAATTGCTGCAACGAAACCTGAGCAAAGTCTTTGTGAGACGCAGAGTAGGTGAACAGATGATCTCCGCGTGTGTGGTTCCCACCGTGAAGTATGAAGGAGGAGGTGTGATGGTGTGGGGGGGCTTTGCTGGTGACACTGTCAGTGATTTATTTCGAATTTTCAACAGGACAATGACCCAAAACACACCTCCAGGCTGTATAAGGGCTGTTTGACCAAGAAGGAGAGTGAAGTAGTGCTGCATCAGATGACCTGGCCTCCACAATCACCCGACCTCAACCCTAATTGAGATGGTTTGGGAGTTGGACCGCAGAATGAAGGAAAAGCAGCCAACAAGTGCTCAGCATATGTGGGACTACCTCATGAAGCTGGTTGAGAGAATGCAAAGCTGTCATCAAGGCAAAGGGTGGCTACTTTGAAGAATCTAAAATCTAAAATGTATTTTTATTTGTTTAACACGTTTTTGGTTACTACATGATTCCATATGTGTTATTTCGTGGTTTTGATGTCTTCACTATTATTCTACAATGTAGAAAATAGTAAAAATAAAGAGAAACCCTTGAATGAGTCGGTGTGTCCAAACTTTTGACTGGTACTGTATGTACTGTGCGTATGTGTTTTTTGTTGTTGTTGCTGGCAAATAAAATCAATCAATCAATCAATTCAACCCACAAACGTTTTATGGATAATTAAAGCCTTCTAGTCTGCCTTATTAAATAGCTCATGATAAGAAAGAGAGAGAGGTGTGTGTGTGTGTGTGTGTGTGTGTGTGTGTGTGTGTGTGTGTGTGTGTGTGTGTGTGTGTGTGTGTGTGTGTGTGTGTGTGTGTGTGTGTGTGTGTGTGTGTGTGTGTGCATTTCCGTATGCTTGTGCATGTTTATGTAGGGGGTAGGCTATAGCCTAACAGCTGAATGTGCAGATGATAAATCATTGATCCTCCTTGCGGAGCAGCCATGGAACAAAGCCATAAACAAGCCAGTGGGTTCAGGCCATGTTAGGTTCATAAGGTTATAGGCTGATGAGAAAATACCTTTTCAGTTGAATATTAAACTGTCAAGGGAACAGAAGAAGTGTTCTGACCTAAAAATGACAGAACCGACCAAGGTGAAGTGTTCTGACCTAAAAACAACAGAACCGACCAAGGTGAAGTGTTCTGACCTAAAAACAACAGAACCGACCAAGGTGAAGTGTTCTGACCTAAAAACAACAGAACCAACCAAGGTGAAGTGTTCTGACCTAAAAACAACAGAACCAACCAAGGTGAAGTGTTCTGACCTAAAAACAACAGAACCGATCAAGGTGAAGGGTTCTGACCTAAAAACAATAGAATTGACCAAAGTACAGTGTTCTGACATTCTTTTGTTGACAACAATAACCAAAATAGAGACCCCATGGCAGTATTGGTCTCTGAGCGTCTTCCATTCTCCTTGACATGATAAAGCAATTATTTACATGTTTTGCATGGTGTCTTCTGTGTCCAGAAGTAATGAAAGAATAACTGTGGCGTTGGTTTGTCATATTTATGCTATCCTGTTGGTTTGGTTCTATTTTTGTTATTAGGCCATGGCCATAATATTTAACTTATGAAAAGATTCTGGTAAAATAACCATAATATCAGCTGCTCTAAATATAGTGGAAATATACAAAACAATTATGTGAGACTTTCAGTGGTCAATGATAAACCTCCACTGAGACCTGATAGACCTTTCTGTATATTGTCCTCTGTCTCACGTCTGAAGTTAATTTTCACATTTTTACCTCTGTCCTTTATTGTGGTTAGAACAAACAGGTTTTTAGTCATTTTTTAACTTTTGAAAATTGTCTGGAGAGAGAGAGACCTATTGTACTAGAATGTACTTGTTCAATGAATAGGAATATTTATATATATATATATATATATATATATATATATATATATATATATATAAATATTCCTATTCATTGAACAAGTACATTCTAGTACAATAGGTATATATATAAAATACAATAGGTATATATATATATATATATATATATAAAAACAGAAAAAATGTCAGCTGATATCCTGTTTATCTCACTCTTAACAACTTATTAGTTAGTAGTTACTGTATTTCTGACTGCTATTCTTTCTTTCTGCAACATGAAATCACTATCAGTTAGCATGTGGAACATTCAAGGCCTAAACTCATCAACCTTTGGACTGAAGAGTTTAGCACTGGAGTTCAACAAACATCTTAAAGATGTTGATGTCATCATTCTGCACGAGACATGGTGTAAGGCTGACATTGTCACTCACTGTCCCACAGGCTACAGAGAGGTCATTGTGCCATCACAAAAACACAGCTCTGTCAATAGAGGCAGAGACTCTGGAGGATTGATCATTTGGTACAAATCCGAACTACAAAATCTAATTGATCCCCTCAAAATGGGCAAATATCACATTTGGTTAAAACAAAAAAAATAACTTGTACTAACAGAAAAATATGTGTTCCTTTGCGCCATATATATCCCCCCTCAGTATCGCCATATTACTCAGAGGAGATCTTCCCCACCCTTGAGGAAGAGACGTGCCATTTCCAGGCCCAGGGAAATGTGCTCATCTGTGGGGACACAAATGCGCGCACAGGAACACTACCTGATCTAACGAACACACGAGGGGACAGCTTTATTACAGGCCATACTGTTTCTAACTGTCTTATTCTCCCCCATAGAAACAACAGTGACAGCACCGTCAACAAAAATGGAAGGGATCTTTTGCAGCTCTGTAGAAGCCTGGGTCTGTACTTTGTCAATGGTAGGTTACGGGGGGACTCTTTGGGGAGATTCACCTACTGCTCACCTCTTGGCCACAGCACAGTAGACTATATGATCACAGACATTGACCCTTTCTCTCTCAGCTCATTCACTGTCAAGCCACTAACACCTCTGTCTAATCACAGCCAAATTACATTGTTCCTCAAAAGAACAGACATGGAAACAACCACACATTCACAGCCCAGTAAGCTGTACAACATCATAAATTCATACAGATGGGCCCAAAACAGCACAGAAGAATACCAGAAAGCAACCTGGAACCAAAATATCCAAACACTCTTAGATAACTTTCTGGATACCACATTCACTCACAGTAAAGAAGGCATCAATCTAGCAGTACGAAACATCAACTATATATTCAGGCAAACGGCAAAAGAAGCACAATTGAAATGGTTAAAAAACTAAACAAAAAAGATCACATATGACAACTGGTTTGATGCAGATTGTAAAATTATAAGGAAAAAACTTAGAACACTATCCAACCAAAAGCACAGAGACCCACATAATGGTGAATTACTCCTTCATTACTGTGAGACTTTAAAACTCTATAAACGTACACTCAGAACCAAAAAAGCAAAGTACAACAGCAAGCAGCTGACACTAATTGAGGAGTCCATAAACACAAACAACTTCTGGCAAAATTGGAAAAAACTAAAAAAAATCTAAACAAGAGGAATTAGCGATACAAAATGGTGACATATGGACAACCCATTTTACAACACTCTACAACACCGTTCAAATTGACACAAACGCAGAACAACGCCAAATTCATGAGAAGTTGAATGGATTAGAAAAAGCTATAAAGGACAATCAAAATCCATTGGACTGCCCAATTACTGACCAGGATTTAAAAAAGCATGCGGACCTGATGGCATCCTAAATGAGATGCTCAAACTCACTAGTGCAAAATTTCAATTGGCTATATTAAAACTGTTTAATTTGATTCTGAGTGAAGGTTATTTCCCTGACATCTGGATTCAAGGATTCATAACCCCAATCTTTAACCTGTTAGGGGTAGGGGGCAGTATTGACACGGCCGGATAAAAAAAGTACCCGATTTAATCTGGTTACTACTCCTGCCCAGTAACTAGAATATGCATATAATTATTGGCTTTGGATAGAAAACACCCTAAAGTTTCTAAAACTGCTTGAATGGTGTCTGTGAGTATAAGAGAACTCATATGGCAGGCCAAAACCTGAGAAGATTCCATGCAGGAAGTGGCCTGTCTGACAAGTTGTTGTTCATCTTGGCTCTTTTTATTGAAGACTGAGGATCTTTGCTATAACGTGACACTTCCTACGGCTCCCATAGGCTCTCAGAGCCCGGGAAAAAGCATAATGATATCGAGGCAGCCTCTGGCTGAAACACATTATCGCGTTTGGCAAGTGGCCGATCAGAGTACTATGGGCTTAGGCGCGTGCCCGAGTCGACCCCATGCTTTATTTTCTTTCGTCTGTTTACCTAAAGGCAGATTCCCGGTCGGAATATTATCGCTTTTTTGCGAGAAAAATGGCATAAAAATTGATTTTAAACAGCGGTTGACATGCTTCGAAGTACGGTAATGGAATATTTACAATTTTTTTGTCACGAAATGCGCCATGCTCGTCACCCTTATTTACCCTTTCGGATAGTGTCTTGAACGCACGAACAAAACGCCGCTATTTGGATATAACAATGGATTATTTGGGACCAAACCAACATTTGTTATTGAAGTAGAAGTCCTGGGAGTGCATTCTGACGAAGAACAGCAAAGGTAATAACATTTTTCTTATAGTAAATCTGACTTTGGTGAGTGCTAAACTTGCTGGGTGTCTAAATATCTAGCCCTGTGATGCCGGGCTATCTACTGAGAATATTGCAAAATGTGCTTTCACCGAAAAGCTATTTTAAAATCGGACATATCGAGTGCATAGAGGAGTTCTGTATCTATAATTCTTAAAATAATTGTTATGTTTTTTGTCAACGTTTATCGTGAGTAATTTAGTAAATTCACCGGCTGTGTTCGGTGGGAATGCTAGTCACATGCTAGTCACATGCTAATGTAAAAAGCTGGTTTTTGATATAAATATGAACTTGATTGAACAACACATGCATGTATTGTATAACATAATGTCCTAGGGTTGTCATCTGATGAAGATCATCAAAGGTTAGTGCTGCATTTAGCTGTGGTTTGGGTTTATGTGACATTATATGCTAGCTTGAAAAATGGGTGTCTGATTATTTCTGGCTGGGTACTCTGCTGACATAATCTAATGTTTTGCTTTCGTTGTAAAGCCTTTTTGAAATCGGACAGTGTGGTTAGATTAATGAGAGTCTTGTCTTTAAAATGGTGTGAAATAGATTACACTGGCTGTTGAGTAGGTGGGACGCAAGCGTCCCACCTAGCCCATAGAGGTTAAGAACGGAGACAAATTTGATCCTAACAATTACAGAGGCATTTGTGTGAACAGTAACCTGGGGAAGGTTTTCTGTAGTATTATCAATATAAGAGTTCTACACTTCCTTAATTAGCACAATGTCTTGAGTAAAAGCCAAATTGGATTTATACCAAAACATCGCACAACTGATCATATTTACACCTTACACACCCTGATAGATAAACATGTCCACCAAAATAATACCAAAATATACGCTTGCTTTATCGACTTCCAAAAAGCATTTGATTCTATTTGGCGTACAGGACTGTTCTACAAAGTGATAGAAAGTGGTGTAGGGGGTAAAACATATGACATAATAAAATCAATGTATACTGGCAATACGTGCAACATTAAAATTGGTAAGAAAAGAACAGAATTCTTTAACCAGGGGTGGGGCCTTCGCCAGGGTTGCAATCTGAGCCCTGCACTCTTCAATATTTACATTAACGAATTGGCCACCATTCTAGAAAAATCCTCAGCCCCTGGTGTTAGAAGTTAAATGACTACTCTTCGCAGATGACCTATGCCTGCTGTCACCCACAGCACATGGCCTACAGCAGAGCCTGGACCTGCTAGAGCACTACTGCCAGACCTGGGCCCTGGCAGTAAACCCCAAAAATACTAAAATAATGATTTTCCAGAGAAGATCCAGATCTCAGGGAATTAGACCAAAGTTCTCAATTGGTACAAAATATATAGAGTACTGTACACACTACAATTACTTAGATTTAAAAATAAGCTCAACTGGACACCTTAATGATGCAGTGAATGAACTGAGAGAGAAAGCACGCAGGGAATTCTACGCCATTGAAAAGCAAATTCTAATTGAAATACCTATTCAAATTAGGCTAAAACTTATTGAATATGTCATTGAACCAATTTTTCTAAAACTGTTTTAAAACTGTTTTCTAAAACTGTTTGAATGATGTCTGTGAGTATAACATAACTCATATGGCAGGCAAAAACCTGAGAAAAATCCAACCAGGAAGTGGGAAATCTGAAGCTTGTAGTTTTTTCAAGTGATTGCCTATCTAACACACAGTGACTTAGGGTTCATTTTGCACTTCCTAAGGCTTCCACTAGATGCACTTCCTAAGGCTTCCACTAGATGTCAAGTCTTTAGAAAGTTGTTTGAGTCTTCTATGATGAACAGAGAGCAAACAAAGGAAGTTGGAAGTTGTTGACTCAGGAAAGGACATGAGTTCATTGGCGCACATTCACATGAGAGGTAGCTGTGTTCCATTACATTTTTCAAGACATTGGAATCGTCCGGTTGGAATATTATTGAGGTTTTACGTTAAAAAGGCCCTAAAGATTGATGCTATACATCGTTTGACATGTTTCTACGAACATAAATATAACTTTTTTAAACTTTTCGTCGTGAAAGTTTCGGCGCTCTTCCTACATTTGGAGTAGCTTATTGAACGCACTAACAACAAGGAGGTATTTGGACATAATTTATGGACTTTATCGAACAAAACAACATTTATTGTGGACCTGGGATTCCTGGGAGTGCATTCTGATGAAGATCATCAAAGGTAAGTGAATATTTATAATGCTATTTATGATTTTAGATGACTCCAAAATAGCGGGTATCTGTATTGCCTGCTGTTGTTTTCTGAGCGCCGTACTCAGATTATTGCAAAGTGTGCTTTCCCTGTGAAGCTTTTTTGAAATCTGTCACAGCGGTTGCATTAAGGAGATGTTTATCTATAATTTTTTGAATAACAGTTTAATATTTTATCAACGTTTATGATGAGTATTTCTATAAATTGATGTACTCATTCACCGGAAGTTTTTGAAGGAAAAACATTTCTGAACATTACGGGCCAATGTAAAATGGGGATTTTGGATATAAATATGAACTTTATCGAGCAAAACATACATGTATTGTGTAACATGAAGTCCTATGAGTGCCATCTGATGAAGATCATCAAAGGTTAGTGCTTAATTTTAGCTGTATTTCTGGTTTTTGTGACGCCTCTCCTTGGTTGGAAAATGGCTGTGTGGCTTTTATTTTTTAGGCGCTGTCCTAACATAATCTAATGTTTTGCTTTCGCCGTAAAGCCTTTTTGAAATCGGACAATGTGGTTGGATTAACGAGAGTCTTATCTATAAAATGGTGTATAATACTTGTATGTGTGAGAAATTTGAATTATGAGATTTTTGTCGTTTTGAATTTGGCGCCCTGCTATTTCACTGGCTGTTGAATAGTGTGTCCCACAGGTGGGACGGTCACATCCCACATACCCCAGAGAGGTTAAGAGCCCCACGCCCAGGAGATCGCACCCCCCTGTGAGCCACCTGATAGCCCTCCTGATAACCCCCCCACACCCACTGAGGACATACACAAGCCACAGATTGTACTCCTTATGGACTCAAACGGGAAATACATACAAGAAAATAAACTTTTTCCAGAATACACAGTATCTAAACTCTGGTGTCCAAACACCTTCTGTCTGAGAACCAATTTGAGTCACCCAGCCACATAATAATATACACAGGCACAAACAACCTGAGACCACAACAGGAAAGGGTGGCCACAGCACTCAAGGGAGTGATTGAAAAAGCTTCTTCTACTTTCCCCAACGCACAAGTGGTTATCTCCACCCTGCTACCATGAATATACTTCCAGCCTGTGCCTCAAAACCAAATGTCTACCTGACCCACCACTCCACACTGGACTTGAACAGACTTTACGATCGGATCCACCAATACAAGACAGCAGTGCCCACATTCGACTGTATCCTAAAGGAATTCACCCTCAACCGCAGCCCCAGCACCTCACACAGAAGCAACAGATCAACAGACACCCCGCCCAGACCAGCGAGACACTCCCCCCCCCCCCCCCCCGGAACCTACACATAGAGGACCCACGCCGAGAGGACCCCCCCCCCCCCCAAGTCAACCATGCCCATGCCCCATTTAGGCCCCATCAGATCAGACCTATGCCCCTTCTGCCCACCCAATGCCCCCCACTCCCGCTAAGAGGGCCTCAACATAAAAGTCACACATACGCCCAGGCCGTGGGCAGGCAAACAGGCCCAACCCCTACTCTTACAAGCCAATGGCATGTACCAGATGCTCAACAGACTCTGCTCACACTTATTGGTCTGAGGCCAAATCACATTACTAACAACATTGGACAGTTTATGGAACACAAAGCCTTTACTATCTCATCCTGGAATATCCCAGGCATGAGGTAATCTTCCTTTGGCCTAAAGAGCAGGAACCTGAACTTCACCAAATAAATCAGAAATACAGACATTGTTATCCTACAAGAAACATGGTAAAGAGGAGAAATCAGAAATAGATACATTGTCATCCTACAAGAAACATGGTATAGAGGAGATGGACTCACTGGTTGCCCTCTAGGTTACAGAGAGATGGTAGTCCCATCCACCAAACGACCAGGAGTGAAACAGGGAAGGGACTCAGGGGGTATGCTAACTTGGTATAGAGCAGACCCAACTCACACCATTAAATTAAGCAAAACAGGAACATTTAACATTTGGTTAGAAATTCAAAAGGAAACGATCTCAACAGAGAAAAATGTCCACCTGTGTGCTACCTTTATCCCCCCAATAGAATCCCCATACTTTAACAATGACAGCTTCTCCATCCTAGATGGGGAGATCAATAATTTCCAGACACAGGGACATGTACTAGTCTGTGGTGACCTAAATGCCAGAATTGTACAAGAACCTGACACCCTCAGCACACAGGGGGACAAACACCTACCTGGAGGTGACAGCATTCCCTCCCCCATATGCCCCCCTAGGCACAACTAAGACATCATAACCAACAAAAACAGGCCACAACTCCTGCAGCTCTATTGCACGCTGGGTATGTACATAGTCAATGGTAGGCTTCGAGGGAACTCCTACAGTAGGTACACCTATAGGTCATCCCTTGGTAGTAGTACTGTAGACTACTTTATCACTGACCTCAACCCAGAGTCTCTCAGAGCATTCACCCAGTGACACCCCTATTAGTCACAGCAAAATCACAGTCTACTTGAACAGAGGAATCATGAGCCATCAAAGCCAAAGGAACTGAATAATATTAAGAAATGCTATAGATGGAAGGAAAGTACTGTGAAACCTAAAAAAAAAAAAAATGAGGCAACAACAAATCATCAATCCCTTTTAGATAACTTCCTGGACAAAATGTTTCAATGTAATAGTGAAGGTGTAAACTTGGAAGTAGAAAACCTAAACAGTATATTTGACCTCTCAGCTTTCCTATCAAATCTAAACATTTCAAAGAGAAAACCGAAGAAAATTGACAACAATGAAAAATCGTTTGATGAAAAATGCTAAATCCTAAGAAAGAAATTGAGAAACCTATCCAGCCAAAAACATAGAGACCCAGAAAACCTGAGCCTACGACTTCGCAATGGTGAATCACTAAAACAATACAGAAATACACTACAGAAAAATAAGGAACAGCATGTCAGAAATCAGCTCAATGTAATTGAGGAATCCATAGACTAACCACTTCTGGGAAAAGTGGAAAACACTAAACAAATAACAACACAAAGAGTGATCTATCCAAAATGGAGATGATGGGTAAAACGCTTCTACAATCTTTTTGGCCCTATAAAAAAGAACAAACAGCAAAAACATATACATGATAAAATACAAATCTTAGAATCAACTATTAAAGACTACCAGAACCCACTGGATTCTCCAATTACATTGAATGAACAACAGGACAGAATATAAACTCCAACCCAAAAAGGCATGTGGTGTTGATGGTATCCTCAATGAAATGATAAAATATACAGACCACAAATTCCAATTAGCTATACTTAAACTCTTTAACATCATCCATGGCTCTGGCATCTTCCCAAATATTTGGAACCATGATTACCCCAATCCACAAAAGTTTGGACAAATTTGACCCCAATAACTACCGTGTGTCAACAGCAACCTTGGGGGAAAAAAACTTTTTAAGGCTAGGGGGCAGTATTCGGAAGTTTGGATGACTGAGGTGCCCAAAATAAACTGCCTGTTACTCAGGCCCAGAAGCTAGGATATGCATATGCATGGTAGTATTGGATAGAAAACACTCTAGAGTTTCTAAAACTGAGTATAACATAACTGATTTGGCAGGCGGAACACCGAGGACAATCCATCCAGGAAACATTTTTTTGAGGTCATTGGACTTTTCAATGCTTTTCTATGGGAAAGTCTAATAATTAGGAACCAGATTGCAGTTCCTATGGCTTCCACTAGATGTCAACAGTCTTTAGAAATTGTTTCATCCTTGTTTTTTGAAAAACTAAGAAATATTCGTATTCTTTCGAAGTATCCCTCAGAAGGACTCTAGTCTTTTGGCGCGCGTGAGTGCGCGCTCCTCGTTCTTTTTCTCCGGTATTGAACACAGTTTATTTATTCCGTCTTAAATTTGATTGATTATTTACATATTACGGTACCTGATGTTGGATTAGAAACATTGCTTGAATTGTTTGGACAAAGTTTACAGGTAACTTTTTAGATTCCTTTGTAGGCATGTTGGGCGAGTTGGAACAGGTGTATTTCTGAATCAGACGCGCAAAATAAACAGACATTTTTGGGATATAAAGAAGGACTTTATCGAACAAAATTACCAATCATTGTGTAACTGGGACCCTTTGGATTGCAAAAAGATGAAGATCTTCAAAGGTTAGTGATTTATTTTCTCGCTATTTCTGACTTTCGTTATGCCTCTGCTTGGTTGGAAAATGTTTGTTGCGCGCCCCGGTGAGGACGCGCACTTGGTTATTTATCTCCGGGAATGAACATACTATTTTCCGTCTTAAATTGTATTGTTTATTTACATATTAGGGTACCTGAGGATTGATTAGGAGCGTTGTTTGACTTGTTTGGACGAAGTATATTGGTAACGTTTGGGATTCATTTTGTATGCATTTTGAACGAGGGGAAACCGGTGGATTATTGAATGAAGCACGCCAACTAAACTGACTTTTTGGGGATATAAAGAAGGACTTTATCGAACAAAACGACCATTCATTTTTGAGTTTTGTGACATCTGTGCAGGTTATGAATTCATGTTAATGCAGGAAGTGGGTGAGGCGCTGTCCTCAGACGATCAAATGCTATGCTTTCGCCGTGAAGTCTATTGTAAATTGGACAAAGCGGTTCGATTACCAAGATTCTAAGCTAAAGAATGGTGTATAACACTTGTATTTTTATGAATGTTTAATATTACTACTTTTGTTTTTTGAATTTCGCGCTCTGCAATTTCACCGGATGTTGTCGAGGTGGGCGTCCCACTGATCCGAAAGAAGTTAACAGCAGACTCGTACATTTCCTCAGTGAAAACAATGTACAGAGCAAATGTCAAATTGGCTTTTTACAAAATGACCGTACGACAGACCACGTATTCACCCTGCACACCCTGCACACCCTAGTTGACAAACAAACAAACCAAAACAAGGGCAAAATCTTCTCATGCTTTGTTGATTTCAAAAATGCTTTCGACTCAATTTGGCATGAGGGTCTGCTATACAAATTGATGGAAAGTGGTGTTGGGGGAAAACATACAACATTATAAAATCCATGTACACAAACAACAAGTGTGCGGTTAAATTTGGCAAAAACAAACACGCATTTCTTTCCATAAGGCCATGGGATGAAACAGGAATGCAGCTTAAGCTCCACCCTCTACAACATATATGTATCAACGAATTGACGAGGGCACTAGAACAGTCTGGAGCACCCGGGCCTCACCCTACTAGAATCTGAAGTTAAATATCTACTGTTTGCTGATGATCTGGTGCTTCTGTCCCCAACCATGGAGGGCCTACAGCAGCACCTAGATCTTATGCACAGTTTCTGTCAGACCTGGGCCCTGACAGTAAATCTCGGTAAGACAAAATAATGGTGTTCCAAAAAAGGTCCAGTTGCCCAGACCACAAATACAAATTCCATCTAGACACCGTTGCCCTAAAGCACACAAAAAACTATACATTCCTCGGCCTTAACATCAGCGCCACAGGTACCTCCCACAAAGCTGTGAATGAACTGAGAGACAAGGCAAGAAAGGCCTTCTACGCCATCAAAAGGAACATAAAATTCGACATACCAATTAGGATCTGGCTAAAAATACTTCAATCAGTTATAGAACCCATTGCCCTTTCTGGGGTCCGCTCACCAAACAAACACCAAATTGAGACACTGCATGCAACGTAAAACACCAAATAATGCATGCAGAGCAGAATTAGGCCGATACCCGCTAATATAAAAATCCAGAAAAGAGCCGTTAAATTCTACAACCACCTTAAAGGAAGCGATTCCCAAACCTTCCATAACAAAACCATCACCTACAGAGAGATGAACCTGGAGAAGGGTCCCCTAAGCAAGCTGGTCCTGGGGCTCTGTTCATAAAGACAAACCAACCCCACAGAGCCCCAGGACAGCAACACAATTAAACCCAACCAAATCATGAGAGAACAAGAAGATAATTACTTGACACTGTCACATCCTGATCTGTTTCACCTGTCCTTGTGATTGTCTCCACACCCCTCCAGGTATCGCCCAATTTCCCCATTATCCATATGTATTTATACCTGTGTTCTCTGTTTGTTCGTTTGTCTCGTTTGTCGAGTCAACCAGCGTTCCCAGTCTCTCTTTTTCTCACCCTTGCCTGTCCTGGCTCTGAGCCCGCCTGCCTGACCACTCTGCCTGTCCCTGACGCTGAGCCTGCCTGTCGTCTGGTACCGTTGCCCCACCTCTGGTTTACTGACCCTTGCCTGCCTTGACCTGTCTATTGCCTGCCCCTGTTGGATTATTAAACCATTGTTAATTTGACGTGTCTGCATCTGGGTCTTACCTTGATTCCTGATAGTACGAACTGGCCATGACTGACTCAACAAACCCGTGCCAGCTGCGCAATGCCATCTCCACCCAAGGAGCCACCATCGGTAGGCACGAGGAATTGCTTTGTGGCCTTGTGGAGGGCGTCCAAATGTTGGCTGAACGCCATGACCGGGCGTTGGCCAGTTTGCTGGAGCAATTCCACGGGTTATGTGGGAGCCCGCCTACCACGGTGATAACCCCACAGCTCCTCAGCAACTCAGCTGCTAGCATCGCTGTCTCATTGGTCACTCCACCTTCTCGGGAGCCCCGCTTACCTCCTCTGGAACGTTTTAATGGACAGCCGAGCACCTGTTGGGTGTTCCTAGCTCAGTGTGCCCTCGTCTTCGAGCTTCAGCCTTCAGATATGTTCCTGCACAGCATCTCGGAGGAGGTCAAGGACTAGCTTGCAGCCTGGGAGTTACCTACGGAGCTCGATTCCCTCATTGCTTTGACCATCCGTATCGATGGGCGATTACGGGAACGATGGAGGGAGAGGAAATTGGATTTCGCTCGCACGCTCAGGGATCCCACCTTGCCTCCGAGTCATCCTGGAAGCTCCCCATGGTCTCATTGCCGAGAGCACCCGAGGCTTCCCGACCTGCCCCGAGGGCTGCCGAAGACGGCCGAGTCACCACTTCCTGAGCATATGCAACTAGGCAGAGCTGGGCTGTCGCCAGTGGAACGGCAATACAGGATCGCCACGGAGAGTTGTCTGTATTGCGGGACTCTTGGTCATTTCGTGTCCTCTTGTCCTTTAAAAAGACCAGGCTCACCGGTAGGAGTGAATACTCTGGTGGGACATATGGAGAACGTTCCTGCTTCCCTTGCTCCCACCCCTTTTCATGCCATTCTGCTGTGGGGAGACGAGTCCAAATCTCTCTGGGTTCTCATTGACTCTGGGGCAGACGAGAGCTTTTTGGACACTACCCTGGAATCTGAACATCCCCTCTCCATTCCCATGGATGTTAGAGCGTTGGACGGGCGCTCTATAGGCCGAGTCACCCACAACACCCCTCCCATCAACCTATGTGTGTCAGGGAACCACAGCGAGGCTATCCAGTTCCTGCTTATCAAGTCCCCTCAGATTCCCGTGGTATTTGGATTCTCCTGGCTTCAATGACACAATCCCCTCATTAACTGGTCTACTGGTGCCATCATGGTCTGGAGTCCATTCTGCCACTCTCACTGCCTGATGTCCGCACAACCTGCCCCGGGACATCTTCCTGGGGGCTCAGAAGGTGCCCCGGACCTCTCTGCCATTGTCGCAGAGTACCAGGACCTCTGGGAGGTGTTCAGCAAGGCCCGGGCCACTTCGCTCCTGCCGCACTAACCTTATAACTGCGGGATTGACCTTCTCCCTAGCACGACTCCGCCCCGGGAACGACTGTACTCTCTGTCGGGACCAGAGACCAAGGCGATGGAGACCTACATTGGGGACTTCCTTGCTGCAGGATTCATCTGTCCTTCTTCTCCCACCAGCGCATGGTTCTTCTTTGTGGAGAAGGACAAGACCCTGCGCCCGTGCATTGACTACCGGTGTCTCAATGACATAATGGTGAAGAACCACTACCCGCTAACGCTCATCTCCTCGGCCTTCGAGCCGCTCCAGGGGGCCACCGTGTTTTCCAAGCTGGATCTATGGAACGCCTACCACCTAGTGCGGATACGGGAAGCAGACGAGTGGAAGACCGCTGTTGTGTCTTTGGCGTCATTAAAGTGTTATTTTTGCAATTAAACTAATCATGTAAATTTAATTATCTAGGAAGTCGGGGCACCAAGGAAAATCTTCAGATTACAAAGTTAGAATTTCCCTAATATAACTCTTCAGATATTTTAATATCTGATCAATAAGTCATCTTATTAATGAATTATTATTTTTCTCACGTTAGTCTCATTCCAAACGTCGTAAATTGTTGTTATCTGCACGAACCCAGCCTTTACTATGAATCATCCATACACCAATTGTCTTAATCATTTATTTACTAACTAACTAAATAATCAAAATGATAGGGGAGGTTCCCTAGTGGGCTAAGCCGATATGACAGCTTGGTGGACAAAGGGAAGTGGGTGTGGACTGAAAAGGGTGGGAAAGACAAAGGAGTCACTACACCATTGATAATTATATTAATTGAAATGCTAATCCTTTGCACATGAACGCTCACTCATTCGGGAATAATTGCAATCAATATATATTTACATCCAATGTGTCATCGTGATCCCTGTTGGAATCATCAGTCCTTCTGTTGGAGAGTTCATCCGAGTCTCTCTCTCTCTCTCTCTCTCTCTCTCTCTCTCTCTCTCTCTCTCTCTCTCTGTACTTCCCTGAAGATCAAAGTCTTTCGTGGTTAGAATGGATACTTCAGAGTACCATTCAGAAATGTTCTCAAAGAATAGTTGTTTCGGCGGTTGTCGGTCTTCGCATCCCAGGTTGACATAATTTCCAGCTGCAGACTAGTAATTATTATCTAAGATTTGCTCTTATTCTGTAGGGATTGATAGTCTCAGAGTTTAACAATTTCCAGCCGTGTAGCCAATGCTCCACTTGGTATGGTTAGGAATTCAACAACTATTTCAACCTTAGCTTATACTGAGGTTTTTGTGGTCTAAACTCAACCTGTGCCCCCTCGGTGTCAATCGAGGTACGCGTGGTCCGAAGAGGATTTAGGGGGTTTTATTCGTAACAATAGAAAAGGTGGGTCTATGACGCCAGATCATGTCTGTGCTCATGGGGGCGGGCCAATGACTTAGTTAAACTTTAAAGGGTATACAAGTCTCTTTCATTAAAAGTTTAACACCATTTTTTTTACATTTTAGTCATTTTAGCAGACGCTCTTATCCAGAGCGACTTACAGTAGTGAATGCATACATTTCATACATTTTTTTTCCTGTGCTGGCCCCCCGTGGGAATCGAACCCACAACCCTGGCGTTGCAAACATCATGCTCTACCAACTGAGCTACAGGGAAGGCCACCACATTACATCATTTCACAAATAGTTTCATCTTTACTCATTCATTTTATACAATAATTAGAATTAGATACCTGTGTTCTCTGTTTTTCCGTTGCCAGTCCGTATTGTTTGTCGAGTCAACCAGCATTTTGTTCTCAGCTCCTGCTTTTCCCAGTCTCTCTTTTTCTCGACGTGTCTGCATCTGGGTCTTACCTTGATTCCTGATAGACACATTGGAAATAATTAACAAATAACAGCCCTAAACAGAGAGTACACAGTGGCAGAATACCTGACCATTGTGAGTGACCCAAACTTAAGGAAAGCGTTGACTATGTACGGATAGTGAGCATAGCCTTGCTATTGAGAAAGGCCGCCATAGGCAGACCTGGCTCTCAAGAGAAGACAGGCTATGTGCACACTGCCCACAAAATGAGGTGTAAACTGAGCTGAACTTCCTAACCTCCTGCCAAATGTATGACCATATTAGAGACACATATTTCCCTCAGATTACACAGATCCACAAAGAATTTGAAAACAAACTCCCATATCTATTGGGTGAAATAGCACAAGGTGCCATCACAGCAGCAAGATGTGTTACCTGTTGCCACAAGAAAAGGGCAACCAGTAAAGAACAAACACCATTGTAAATTCAACCCATATTTATGTTTATTTATTTTACCTTTTGTAACTATTTGCACATAATATGACATGTATAATTTCTTTATTCTTTTGGAACTTTTGTGAGTGTAATGTTTACTGTTAGTTTGTATTTATTTCACTTTTGTTTATTATCTAGTTCTCTTGCTTTGGCAATGTTAACATATGCTTCCCATGCCAATAAAGCCCATTAAATTGAATTGATAAAGGTGAGGCTCAGTAGACTGGCTTTTGTCTCATTAGCTGGTCTTTCAGTGGTGCATCACATGCCGCTCCTCTCTCTCTCTGTCTCTCTCTCTCTCTCTGTGTGTCTCTCTCTCTCTCACTCTGACTCTCAGTAGCACAGCGACAGAATACTGAAGCAGCTAGAGCAGAAATGCAGACCTCACTGTGATTTATTTATGGGCCAAGGCCACCAGGCTCAATCTGTAACAAAGTGTAATACAATGATGAATCTGCTGTGCTCACAATAACACAACACATTTCACTGGATCTGTATACTGTTGGTTTCTACTTTCTCTGAATGTATACATTGTGTACAATATCACTGTGTGTGTGTGTGTGTGTGTGTGTGTGTGTGTGTGTGTGTGTGTGTGTGTGTGTGTGTGTGTGTGTGTGTGTGTGTGTGTGTGTGTGTGTGTGTGTGTGTGTGTGTGTGTGTGTGTGTGTGTGTGTGTGTGTGTGTGTGTGTGTGTGTGTGTGTGTGTGTGTGGTCCTGTGTAGCTCATTTGGTAGAGTATGGTGCTTGCAAAGCTAGGGTTGTTAGTTTGATTCCCACGGGGGACCAGTACGAATAAAGTATGAAAATGCTGTTGCTCTGGATAAGAGCGCCTGCTAAATTACTAAAATGTATTTGTGTGTCCATACAAATATAGGAGAAATAGAGACATCTTCAAAGGCCATGGAGGCTGTCCCCTTCCTTCACCAACATCAGCAGGATTTAATGGCACACAGACACAGTATGAGGCTACCTATGGTGATCTTGCCACTGTGCCACTTGTCATGTGTACAGTTGCCAGAAAGGAAGGAAACTGCTTTGTGATTTCACCATAAGGCCAATGGTGATTTTAAAACAGTTACAGAGTTTAATAATGGTTGTGTTATAAGAACTGAGGATGTATCAACAACATTGTAGTTACTCCACAATACTAACCTTAATGACAGAGTGAAAAGAAGGAAGCCTGTACAGAATACAAATATTCCAAAACATCCATCCTGTTTGCAACAAGGCACTTAAGTAATACTGCAAAATAAATGTGGCAAAGCAATTAGTTTTTTGTCCAGAATACAAAGTGTTATTTTTGGGGCAAATCCAACACAACAAATCACTGAGTACCACTCTTCATATTTCCAAGCATGGTGTTGGCTACATCATGTTATGGGTATGCTTGTCATCGACAAGGACTATGGATTTTTTTAGGATAAAAAGAAACACAGGGAGACAAATTCACCTTAATGACAGAACATCCATCCAACTACCTAAATCACAAGGCCAAATATACAGTTGCTTACCAAGACGACATTGAATGTTCCTGAGTGGCCTAGTTACAGTTTTGACTTAAATGGGCTTCAAAATCTATGACAAGACTTGAAAATAGTTTTCTAGCAACAACTTGACAGAGCTTGAAGAATTTTTTTAAGAATAATGGGCGAATAATGTACAATCCAGGTGTGCAAAGCTCTTAGAGACTTACCCAAAAAGACTCACAGCTGTAATCACTGCCAAATGTGTTTCTCACATGTATTGTCTCAAGTGGGTGAATACTTATCTAATGAAGATATATTAGCATTTTATTTTCATAAATGTTTTATAAATGTTGGAATTTTTCTTCCACTTTGACATTACAGAGAATGTTGTGTAGATCGTTGACCAAAAATGACAATTTAAATCCATTTTAATCCCACTTTGTAACACACCAAAAAAAAATTCAAGGGTTGTGAATACTTTCTGAAGGCACTGTAAATCCTCTCTCCTCATCCCTAGTCCCTATGTTGCACCATCTCCATGGTGAAGAATATCAATGCCCTGAGCAGCCTGTGTCCCCTGTCGCCATGTAAACAGAGTGAGGCTCTGAATATGAATTCTTCATTAAGGGTGGCTGTTCTGTGTCGTTTACTCTGAACCTTGTTTAGCATAATTATCAAATGCTAATGAGTGCTGTTGGGTAACGGTGGGTTGTTTAGTCACATCACAGGGTGGGTGTGTGTGTGTGTGTGTGACTGGTCAAAGCCAGAGGAAAGGGTCTGTTTTTCCAGGGGTTCTACAGGCAATGAAGTAGCAGCATTTAGGCTAGTGGTTAGAGCGTTGGGCCAGTAAACAAAAGGTCACTAGTTCAAATCCTAGAGCCGACAAGGTGAAAAATCTTTTGATCTGCACTTGAGCAAGGCACTTAACCCTAATTGTTTCCGGGTTGGCTGTTGATAATGGCTGATCCTGGCTGGGACCATGCTCTCAGCTGAAGTTAGGGTATATGCAAAAAAACACATTTTCAATTCACACGTCCACGTGTACATTCTAATTAAGTGGCCAGAGGGTAGAGGATGGGACATAGTTAATATGGATAATATGTTTTTTGAAAACTTGTCACCTGAGGAGAGGTTCTTTCTGTGTTTCTAGAGGAACCGGCCCATTAATATGACACCGGTCTGTTTGGTCTTGGCGTTTGCTTCTGGTGTCGGTTTTATTTTATAAAGACTAAACATAATCTAGTGCTGTAACTGGACAGATCTCTCAAAAACAACACCAATGCCAAAACAAACTGACAATGCTATATAGTATTCCAGATTACGTTTCCCCTCCCTTATCAACTCTTCTAATGAATTGAATCCACTCATAACCACTTTCAACTATACTGAGCAAAAATATATATAACTTATGGAAAGTGTTTCTTGAGCTGAAATAAAAAGATCCCAGAAATGTTCCATATGTACAAAAAGCTTATTTCTCTTAAATTTGTTTACACCCCTGTTAGTGAGCATTTCTCCTTTGCCAATATAATCCATCCACCTGACAGGTGTGGCATATCAAGAAGCTGATTAAACAGCATGATCATTACACAGGTAATGACAATAAAAGGCCACTCTAAAATGTACAGTTTTTCCACACAACATAATGCCACAGACATCTCAAGTTTTGAGGGTGCGTGCAATTGGCATGCTGACTACAGGAATGTCCAACAGAACTGTTGCCAGAGAATTTAATGTTCTTTTCTCTACCATAAGCCGCCACCAACTTCATTTTAGAGAATTAGTCAGTACATCCAACTGGCCTCAAAACCGCAGACCACATGTAACCATGCCGTCCTAGGACCTCCACATCTGGCTTCTTCACCTACGGGATCATCTGAGGAGGGGGAGGGGGGTGCTGAGGAGTATTTCTGTCTGTAATAAAGCCCTTTTGTGGGGAAAAACTCATTATGATTAGCTGGGCCTGGCTCCCCAGTGGGTGGACCTGGCTCCCTAGTGGGTGGGCCTATGCCCTTCCAGGCCCACCCATGGCTGCGCCCCTGCACAGTCATATGTTTGGTTCACTTCGTCATCTAGTCGCAAGCTGTCAAAGACAATCATATTTAACGAATGAAATGCTTGTCCAAGATCTGTTATGCTAGATGTTTATTTGCTATTTTTATCTTCCAATTCAGCCTGTTCTCTCTCTCCCCTGTTATGTAACAGACTGGTTAACATTGGTTTGTCTTCTTCCTTAAGACCATAGGGAGTCAGGATATACTGATTTAGAGTGTTGTACAATGTGTTGCTATAAGAATGTCAACTGTGTTATTCAATGTGTTGCTATAAGAATGTCAGCTGTGTTATTCAATGTGTTGCTATAAGAATGTCAGCTGTGTTATACAATGTGTTGCTATAAGAATGTCAGTTGTGTTATACAATGTGTTGCTATAAGAATGTCAGTTGTGTTATACAATGTGTTGCTATAAGAATGTCCGCTGTGTTATACAATGTGTTGCTATAAGAATGTCAGTTGTGTTATACAACACGTTGCTATAAGAATGTCAGCTGTGTTATATGTTTTGCTATATGTTTTGCCCCCCCCCACCACACACACAGACACACGCACACACAGACACAAAGAGAAACACAAACACAAACACATTCACATACAGAACACTGGATGGAAGCATACCATTTCCTGTTTAGAATTCCGCAGCAGAACATTCCTGAGTGGTGGTAGTGGTAGACGCAGCAGAGCAAGACCCTGGGAAGAGGCAGGTTGTCACCTTGGCCTTGGCACTGCTGTCCGGCTCAGGGTCATGCCTGGGAACCTGTGGTGTCAGGAGGTCCTGTGGGATCACAACTTGGAATATTATGGGAAAAGGTGACTATCGCTTACCAGACATCCTATGCTTATGTTTTACTGCTATTTAAACCTTTGTATCCACAATCCAACTAGGTTTTCTGTGTGTGTGAGTCTTTCCCTCCCCCTTTCCCTCCATCATTTACACTCCATGCCCATATCCTGCTGCATCACTCTTTCCTTTCATTGTATCCCTCCAGCCCACAGGTTCCACTTTACATATTCCCACAGGAGACTGCTGACCTGCTACTGACCCCTCTGACAGCTAACATCAATCTGACAGTTAGATCAGCAGATGAATGGCTGGATGGATGGAAGAAAAGAAGGATGTACAGTTGAAGTCTGAAGTTTACATACACTTATGTTGGAGTCATTAAAACTCGTTTTTCAACCACTCCACAAATGTCTTGTTAACAAACTATAGTTTTGGCAAGTCGGTTAGGACATCTACTTTGTGCATGACACAAGTAATTTTTCCAACAAATGTTTACAGACAGATTATTTCACTCATAATTCACTGTATCACAATTCCAGTGGGTCAGAAGTTTACATACACTAAGTTGACTGTGCCTTTAAAAAGCTTGGAAAATTCCAGAAAATGATGGCTTCTGATAGGCTAATTGACATCATTTGAGTCAATTGGAGGTGTACCTGTGGATGTATTTCAACGCCTACCTTCAAACTCAATGCGTCTTTGCTTGACATCATGGGAAAATCAAAAGAAATCAGCCAAGACTTCAGAAAATAAATTGTAGACCTCCACAAGTCTGGTTCATTCTTTGGAGCAATTTCCAAACGCCGGAAGGTACCATGTTCATCTATACAAACAATAGTACACAAGTATAAACACCATGGGACCACGCAGCCGTCATACCGCTCAGGAAGGAGATGCGTTCTGTTTCTTAGAGATGAACGTACTTTGGTGCGAAAAGTGCAAATCAATCCCAGAACAACAGCAAAGGACCTTGTGAAGATGCTGGAGGAAACAGGTACAAAAGTATCTATATCCACAGTTAAACGAGTCCTATATCGACATAACCTGAAAGGCCGCTCAGCAAGGAAGAAGCCACTGCTCCAAAACCGCCATAAGAAAGCCAGACTACGGTTTGCAACTGCACATGGGGACAAAGATCGTACTTTTTGGAGAAATGTCCTCTGGTCTGATGAAACAAAAATATAACTGTTTGGCCATAATGACCATCGTTATGTTTGGAGGAAAATGGGGGAGGCTTGCAAGCCGATCATGTTGTGGGGGTGCTTTGCTGCAGGAGGGACTTGTGCACTTCACAAAATAAATAGCATCATGAGGTAGGAAAATTATGTGGATATATTGAAGCAACATCTCAAGACATCAGTCAGGAAGTTAAAGCTTGGTCACAAATGGGTCTTCCAAATGGACAATGACCCCAAGCATACTTCCAAAGTTATGGCAAAATGGCTTAAGGACAACAAAGTCAAGGTATTGGAGTGGCCATCACAAAGCCCTGACCTCAATCCCATAGAACATTTGTGGGCAGAACTGAAAAAGTGTTTGCGAGCAAGGAAGCCTTCAAACCTGACTCAGTTACACCAGCTCTGTCAGGAGGAATGGGCCACAATGCACCCAACTTATTGTTGGAAACTTGTGGAAGGCTACCCGAAATGTTTGACTCAAGTTAAACAATTTAAATGCAATGCAACCAAATACTAATTGAGTGTATGTAAACTTCTGACCAACTGGGAATGTGATGGAAGAAATAAAAGCTGAAGTAAATAATTCTCTATATTATTATTCTGACATTTCATATTCTTAAAATAAAGTGGTGATCCAAACTGACTAAAGACAGGGAATTTTTACTAGGATCAGATGTCAGGAATTGTGAATAACAAAGTATAAATGTATTTGGCTAAGGTGTATGTAAACTTCCGACTTCAACTGTATTTCTAGATCTATGGGTTTGGGATGCTTGGTGTGGTTATACTCCTGACTTCTCTATGTACCACAAAGCAGACATCCGAATGGGCAGACACGTGACTTAGACGTCACTCAGTTTCAGCAACACATTAGGGCACCTGAGCTGAGTGTGGGTTGGGGGCAAGCAGAGAGTAGATTGGGGGCAGGCAGCGAGGAGGTTGGAGGCAGACTTTATTGCACAGCCTTTGGCCAAGATAACTGCTGACAAACGCTTCTTGTAGCCCTCAGTGAGCTTGCTGCACCTTTCTACTGGCAATTTGGCCCACTTTTCAGTAGCAAATTGCTCTAATTCTTCAATGTTTGAAGGTTTGCCCTCCACCAACAGCTGTTTTCAGATCTCGCTATAGGTATTGAATGTGATTCAGATCTGGACTCTTCGCTGGCTACTCCAGAACAGTCCAGCGTTTCTTCTTGAACCTTTCCTGGGTGCCTTTTGATGTGTGTTTGGGGTCATTGTCCTGCTGGCAGACCAACAATCTTCAATGGAGACCCAGTTTTTGGACACTGGTTTGAACATTGGAGGCAGCAAACCTCCCCCATGTTTGATTGTAGGGAGGGGTTTCTTTACATTGAATGTTTCATTTGGTTGACGGCAAACACAGCGCTGATCTGTGTTGACAAAGAGCTCTAGTTTTGTTTAATCCACAGAACATTTTCCCCAGGATTCCTATGTTTACCAACGACCAAATGAAGCATTCAAAGGAAACAACAACCTCCAAAGGGGAGGATCGATAGTGCTGTGGCGACGCTTTGCTGCCTCTGGTACTGGGGGCCTTGAATGTGTGCTAGACATCATGAAAACTCTCTTAAACGGTTTCCTGTCCATGTCAAACAAAGCGTGCAGGTTGAATGCTTTTTTTCCCACACACACACACACACACACACACACACACACACACACACACACACACACACACACACACACACACACACACACACACACACACACACACACACACACGCGTCATTACCGGGACTCGGGACCCACAGTAGGGAGAGGAGGAATGTGCAAACTGTACAGAACGACGGAGCGAGAGAACGAGAACAGGACAATAACAGAGCAGTTTGTTTTATCTGGTATTGGGTGGGATTCAGATGGCAGCTGGACAGCATTCCTACAGACCTCATTAGAGTAGCAGTTAGTATGTGTGTGTGTCTCTCTCTCAATTCAATTTCAATGTAAGGGGCTTTATTGGGAAACGTATGTTTACATTGCCAAAGCAAGTGAAATAGGTCAACAAAATTGAAATAAACAATAAAAAATGAACTGTAAACATTACACTCAAAACATTTCCAAAAGAATTAAGACATTTCAAATGTCATTATGTCTACATAAAGTGTTGTCTATCTCTCTCTCTCTCTCTCTCATCTTTACACAATTTCTCCCTCAATCTCTGCCTCACTCTTCCGTCTCGCTGCTCTTTCTGTCTCTCCATCCACCTTTCGCACATTTTCTGTGCTCCCTGCCTCCCTCTCTCTTTGTCCCTCTTCCCCCTCCCTATCTCTGCATGGACCTCTCTCCCCCGCATCTCTCTGCGTTCCACTTGTTTCTCATTATTTACAAACAACCCCTCATAAAGAGAGTAGGGGACAAAGAAAATACCACATTCATCATTTCAGCCTGTGTGTGTGTGTGTGTGTGTGTGTGGATAGAGACTGCCAGTGTGAGTGTGCTCGGCTGGCCTGGTGAGCCATGCCGCGGGACACAAATGTTTTTTGATGGGTAGATTAGATGGTGTGTAATCCCTGGGATTAGGGGTATTGAGTAACGGAGCGCAGGGCCCTGGGCTTCCATTCTGCTGCAGGGCTGGACCATGGGATCATGTGTTGCTTGTGTTTTGGAGACAGTCAAAGGGTCTTGTCATCATCAGGCAATTACTGCTTGACGACTGGACTGAATGTCCACAGTGTCAACAGTGATACCAACACAAACACATACTAATACTCAGACCCAAGCAACTGTCCATCAATGTCGAGAGAGAGAGAGAGAGAGAGAGAGAGAGAGAGAGAGAGAGAGAATTGCTACTCATCACTACTAATTGGGACGTTTCACTACTGGTGAACACTACATATTTCCTAATCAAATCAGTACATAATTCTCCCTTAATGACCACTGTGTAACTACTGACCTTTCAGGTATCTATTACCTAAAACCAACACAATTCCAACATGTTAACTATTGAATAGTTACTACGTAATGCCTACACATTATTGCTGTGTGCCTACTCAATCCCTATAGAATTACTGTGGCCATTTCTGTGTGTGGTGTTGTCACTACTGATCACTACTGAATTGCTCCTGATTATTTTTCATTTCCTACATAAACCCTTTTCAATTACTATTGAAAAATGACACATTTACTGCTGTTTGCTTATTCAAAATCACTATTGACATCGTCTTGTTTCACTACTGCGCCGTTTCCCAAACTATGGGTCGTGGTCCCATATGGGGTCGCATGATTTGAAAATGGGGTCAAATAAAATAAAATAAAATTTTATTGTTCACATTCCTTGTGTTTAGCAGATGTTATTGCGGGTGTAGCGAAATGCTTGTGTTTCTAGCTCCGACAGTGCAGTAATATCTAACAGTTTCACAACATATACCCAAAGTACACGTAAATCTAAGTAAGGAATGGATTAAGAATATATATATATACATATATGTCAGAGCGGCACTGGACTAAGTTACAGGGGCATAGTACAGAGTACAGTATATACATATGAGATGGGTGATGCGAAATTTACACACAATTAAAGTGACGAAGATACCGTAGAATAGTATAGAGTACAGTTTACACATATGAGATGAGTAATGCAAGATATGGAGACATTATTAAAGTGGCTAGTGTTTCATTTCCTTAAAGTGGCCAGTGATTCCTAATCTATGTCTATAGGCAGCAGCCTCTGATGTGCTGGAGATGGCTGTTTAACAGTCAGTGGTGTAGTATAGAATACAATACAGTATATACATATGAAATGGGTGATGCAATATGTAAACACAATTTAAAAGTGACTAAGATACCGTAGAATAGTATAGAGTACAGTTTACACATATGAGATGAGTAATGCAAGATATGGAGACATTATTAAAGTGGCTAGTGTTTCATTTCCTTAAAGTGGCCAGTGATTCCTAATCTATGTCTATAGGCAGCAGCCTCTGATGTGCTGGAGATGGCTGTTTAACAGTCAGTGGTGTAGTATAGAATACAATACAGTATATACATATGAAATGGGTGATGCAATATGTAAACACAATTTAAAAGTGACTAAGATACCGTAGAATAGTGTGGAGTGCAGTTTATACATTTGAGATGAGTAACGCTAGATACAGAACATTATTAAAGTGGCTAGTGATCCATTTCTAAAAGTGGCCAGTGATTCATAATCTATGTCTATAGGCAGCCGCCTCTGATGTGCTAGTGATGGCTGTTTAACAGTCTGATGTCCCTGAGATAGAAGCTGTTTTTCAGTCTCTCGGTCCCAGCTTTGATGCACCTGTACTGACCTCACCTTCTGGATGATAGCGGGGTGAACAGGCAGTGGCTCTGGTGGTTGAGGTTCTTGATGATCTGTTTGGCCTTCCTATGGCATCGTGGGTGCTGTAGGTGTCCAGGAGGGCAGGAAATTTGCCTCCGCTAATGCGTTGGGCAGACTGGAGCGCTTTGCGGTTGTGGGCGGTGCAGTTGCCGTACCAGGCGGTGATACAGCCCGACAGGATGCTCTCAATTGTGCATCTGTACAAGTTTGTGAGGGTCTTAGGGGCCAAGCCAAATTTCTTAACCTCCTGAGGTTGAAGAGGAACTGTTGCGCCTTCTTCACCACACTGTCTGTGTCGGTGGACCATTTCAGTTTGTCAGTGATGTGTATGCCGAGGAACTTGAAGCTTTCCACCTTCTCCACTGCAGTCCCATCGATGTGGATAGGGAGGTGCTCCCTCTGTTGTTTCCTGAAGTCCACGATCATCGCAAGAGAAACTCTAAAATCAAATAAAAATAATAGTGTTTAGTTCATAGAACCGGAGTTACTCTGAGCTTTGTTGGAATGCAATCACCCCAAGCCCTCTTTGGTCAAATGGGGGTTTGTTAAATAATGGAAAACCTTTTGTAAATAGAGAATGGGAAGCTAAAGGTATTTATGGACTCTGATATGTTTGATGACAACAATATGAGACCATTTGAACAACTCAGAAATGAATGAAATCTACCTAATAAAGACTTCCTACTCTACTTACAAATAAGGGAAACATTTTCTGAATTACTGAATTGGATAGGTTTCAAGTTTTAATGTCACATGTGCAAGTACAGTTCCTTTCTTTCTAACTCAAAATCCAACAATGCAATAATCAATAACAATGTAATACTAGAAGAAGAAAAACACAAGAAGTAAGAAAAAATATGAAGAACACAATAAGTAAGTAAGCATACTATATACAGGGTCAGAAAAGTCCAAAAGACATATAGCTAAAATCCTTAATAACTCCAGATAGTTTGTATGCCAAGATGTACAAGAGAATGATTTGGGTGTCCACCTCTCTCCTGAAACATATCTGGAAAAAACATGTACGGTGTTCAAATTTGTTCGGAATAAATTAAACAGTTTTACATTTCTGCATAGAGTATATCTGCTTGGGAGTACGTGTGCTAAACGTCTCCTTGCATTAAATTGGAAGAACATTGATGTTGTTTCAGAGGAAATGTGGATCACAACTTACCTTGACACACTAATGTTGGAAAACCTGTCTTGTAATTTGAAACACGTTTATTCACGTGGTAATAAAATGTGAAACGCAATAACAGGACTGATTACTGATGCCCACCTCTTCCAATAACTGAGAGGGTTGATGTGTTGATGCCTGAGACCTGGATGTGGATTGGTCTTGGGCCAGGAAGCACTCTCACTGGAAACCCTGTATACGTTTGAACATGTACATTATGTCAATATTAGGAAATACACAACTTCTTCCCTTCCTTCCCATATTCTAGGTTGTTAATACACTGCTCAAAAAAATAAAGGGAACACTTAAACAACACAATGTAACTCCAAGTCAATCACACTTCTGTGAAATCAAACGGTCCACTTAGGAAGCAACACTGATTGACAATACATTTCACATGCTGTTGTGCAAATGGATTAGACAACAGGGGGAAATTATAAGCAATTAGCAAGACACCCCCAATAAAGGAGTGGTTCTGCAGGTAGGGACCACAGACCACTTCTCAGTTCCTATGCTTCCTGGCTGATGTTTTGGTCACTTTTGAATGCTGGCGGTGCTTTCACTCTAGTGGTAGCATGAGACGGAGTCTACAACCCACACAAGTGGCTCAGGTAGTGCAGCTCATCCAGGATGGCACATCAATGCGAGCTGTGGCAAGAAGGTTTGCTGTGTCTGTCAGCATAGTGTCCAGAGCATGGAGGCGCTACCAGGAGACAGGCCAGTACATCAGGAGACGTGGAGGAGGCCGTAGGAGGGCAACAACCCATCAGCAGGACCGCTACCTCCGCCTTTGTGCAAGGAGGAGCAGGAGGAGCACTGCCAGAGCCCTGCAAAATGACCTCCAGCAGGCCACAAATGTGCATGTGTCTGCTCAATCGGTCAGAAACAGACTCCATGCGGGTGTTATGAGGGCCCGACGTCCACAAGTGGGGGTTGTGCTTACAGCCCAACACCGTGCAGGACGTTTGGCATTTGCCAGAGAACACCAAGATTGGCAAATTCGCCACTGTCGCCCTGTGCTCTTCACAGATGAAAGCAGGTTCACACTGAGCACATGTGACAGACGTGACAGAGTCTGGAGACGCCGTGGAGAACGTTCTGCTGGCTGCAACATCCTCCAGCATGACCGGTTTGGCGGTGGGTCAGTCATGGTGTGGGGTGGCATTTCTTTGGGGTGCCGCACAGCCCTCCATGTGCTCGCCAGAGGTAGCCTGACTGCCATTAGGTACCGAGATGAGATCCTCAGACCCCTTGTGAGACCATATGCTGGTGCGGTTGGCCCTGGGTTCCTCCTAATGCAAGACAATGCTAGACCTCATGTGGCTGGAGTGTGTCAGCAGTTCCTGCAAGAGGAAGGCATTGATGCTATGGACTTCCCCAGACCTGAATCCAATTGAGCACATCTGGGACATCATGTCTCGCTCCATCCACCAACGCCACGTTGCACCACAGACTGTCCAGGAGTTGGCGGATGCTTTAGTCCAGGTCTAGGAGGAGATCCCTCAGGAGACCATCCGCCACCTCATCAGGAGCATGCCCAGGCGTTGTAGGGAGGTCATACAGGCACGTGGAGGCCACACACACTACTGAGCCTCATTTTGAGTTGTTTTAAGGACATTACATCAACGTTGGATCAGCCTGTAGTGTGGTTTTCCACTTTAATTTTGAGTGTGACTCCAAATCCAGACCTCCATGGGTTGATAAATTGGATTTCCATTGATTATTTTTGTGTGATTTTGTTGTCAGCACATTCAACTATGTAAAGAAAAAAGTATTTAATAAGATTATTTCATTCATTCAGATCTAGGATGTGTTATTTTAGTGTTCCCTTTATTTTTTTTGAGCAGTATATTATGATCTACGAGAACGTATGAACTGCTTTTGTTTTCTAAGGTGACATATTTATTGAATTTGTTGACAATAGAGCTGGAGAAATCCAATAAAAATCTATGCTAAAAGAAACAGGGGTTATGTCAGTGATCTCAAGTAGCCACTAGATGTGCTTGTAATAAACAGAGCAGTTTCTGTTTTCTTCCTACACGTGGCTCTATCTTTTGGTTTAAGCTATAAAATACTATGACCCCATCGCTGAAAGATAAGACTCTCAGGAACACGTATGTGTCTTCTGTTTCCCTCTACAATACCCACAAGCCTCATTAGAACAGAGTGAATGAGACCAGACACTAAATCAGACTGGGGGAAAAAGAACAGCACCAATTATATTATTTTCTACACAGTGGCTGGGCCACTCTGAAATGTCCTAATACCTTTCTGATGCATTTCAGTCACTTCAAACCACACTTCCTTCAGATTGAAGTACTTTCAAAAGTACTGTCAGACTGTTTTATAATAGAATCAATTTAAAAAGTAGACATTGGCTGTTGATTACATCACTTTTGAGGTCACAAAATACATTTGATATCAAAATGGGGTCGCGGCCCAAAACAGTTTGGGAACCTTTGACCTATACTGCGTCACTCCTAGACTAGTGCACATGTTATTTCCTCAAGTTTCTAACTGTAGTTATATCATCAAACAGTAAAATAATAAGCTTATACAAACGTAATGTTAATCCCAATGAGGCCTTGACTTAACTATCTTCAAATCCTCTTTTTTGTCGCAGCCACACTTCTCCACCATGTAACCTTATAGAAAAGGAAGTCATGCATAAGCGACAGCCATTATCAATCATCTTTTAACAGAGGTCACATAAGACAACACAGAAAAGCATTTTATAAACAATTTGAATCTTACCAACAATGGCCTCCAGTCTTCTCATGTCGAGGGTCTCCTTGGCAACAGGTCGAAAGACATACAGTAAGTAGAATGGGTACGTATATCAATATGAACATACTGTACATTTGCATAGAACACACATACTTATTAGCTAGCATGACGAAAACAGAGGATACATAGCTACATTTCAATGGGGATAGCAAACAGCTAGTCTAAATGCAATACTGTTTTGGCTAGCAATCTTTTAGATCTGGTAAAAGTCATAGAAATGGCTAAACAACAACATGAAAGTATTCATAAAACATAAAGGAAAGTTAAGCTTACACATCGTGCCAGCATATGAGCTATGAAAGACAGGATGACGACTGATGGAAGATGATTACATTTGGGATTGTCAAAAACAGTAGCTAGCTAACAACAACCAACTACTTTCAGCTTTGTCTTCTTCTGCGGTCGCGAAAAGCCGGTGTAGTCTGGCTGTAGTTTTGTGACGACTTACAGTGCATTCGGAAAGTATTCAGACCACTTGACTTTTTCTACATTTTGTTACGTTATAGCCTTATTATAAAATGGATTAAATCACACAATAGCCCATAATGACGAAACAAAAACAGATTTCTATAAATGTTTGCAAATTGATTAAAAATAAAAAACTGAAATATGACATTTACATAAGTATTCAGACCCTTTACTCAGTACTTTTTTGAAGCACCTTTGGCAGCGATTACAGCCTCAAGGCTTCTTGGATATGACGCTACAAGCTCTGTCAAGTTGGATGGGGAGCGTCACTGCACAGCTATTTTCAGGTCTCTCCAGAGATGTTCGATCGGGTTCATGTCTGGGCTCTGGCTGGGCCACTCAAAGACATTCAGAGACTTGTCCCGAAGCCACTCCTGCATTGTCTTGGATGTGTGCTTAGGGTTGTTGTCCTGTTGGAAGGTGAACCTTCGCCCCAGTCTGAGGTCCTGAGCGCTCTGGAGCAGGTTTTCATCAAGGATCTCTCTGTACTTTGCTCCATTCATCTTTCCCTCTATCCTGACTAGTCTTCCAACCCCTGCCGATGAAAAACATCCCCACAGCATGATACTGCCACCGCCATGCTTCACTGTAGGGATGGTGCCAGGTTTCCTCCAGACGTGATACTTGGCATTCAGGCCAAAGAGTTCAATATTAGTTTCATCAGACCAGAGAATATTGTTTCTCATGGTCTGAGTGGGCTGTCATGTGCCTTTTACTGAGGAGAGGCTTCCATCTGGCCACTCTACCATAAAGGCCTGATTGGTACAGTGATGCAGAGATGATTGTCCTTCTGGGTGGTTCTCCCATCTCCACAGAGGAACTATTGAGCTCTACCATCGGGTCCTTGGTCACCTCCCTGACCAAGCCCCTTCTCCCCCCATTGCTCAGTTTGGCCAGGAGGCCAGCTCTAGGAAGAGTTTTGGTCGTTCCAAACTTCTTCCATTTAAGAATGATGGAGGCAACTCTGTCTTTGGGGACCTTCAATGCTGCAAAAATGTTTTGGTACCCTTCCCCAGATCTGTGCCCTGACACAATCCTGTCTCGGAGCTCTACAGACAACTCCTTTGACCTCATGGCTTGGTTTGTGGGACCTTATATGTGTGTGCCTTTCCAAATCATGTCAATTAATTGAATTTACCACAGGTGGACTCCAGTCAAGTTGTAGAAACATCTCAAGGATGATCAATGGAAGCAGGATGCATCTAAGCTCAATTTCGAGTCTCATAGCAAAGGGTCTGAATACTTCTGTAAATAAGGTATTTCAGTTTTTTATTTTTAATACATTAACAGAAAATTCTAAAAACCAGTTTTCTCTGTCATTATGGGGTATTGTGTTTAGATTGATGAGAAAAAAACATTAATTTAATCCATTTTAGATTAAGGCTGTAACGTAACAAAATGTGGAAAAAGTCAAGGGGTCTGAATACTTTCCGAATGCACTGTATATACTATCAACATTAAGTAGTAAAAATCTCTACCTGATTATTACTGGAAACACTACAGTTTTAGGAACACAAGCATTTTGCTACACCTGCAATAACGTCTGCTAAATATGTGCATGTGACCAATAACATTTAATTTGATTTTTACTCTACTTGTGTATCTTGAGTACTGCAGAAACAACACATTTACTACACAATCCCTACAAGTCTCTACATAGTCACTACTGCACGAATAGGTTTTGTGTAATAATTCAGTAGTACTTTTTCATGAGGGCAGGCGACCGTGAGGAGGTGAATGTTTCTTGGCCTGACATTGGAAACAGAAGCAGGCTACTTATTGTCCATTTTCTCTCTGTGACTCCTGCTTCTCTCTCCGCTTTCCTTTCCTTCACCCCTTTGTGCTGTTTTTGGCCACAGTCGAGTAGTCTGTACAGTTGGTGTCTAAAACAACATTTGTGTGACTTAGAACTGCATGTGCCTTAAGGTTAGTTACCTAAGAAATGGGATGTTGTGCAATCAAAGGCTTGTTTATTTGGTTTGGATCACTAATATTCTTATCCAACCATCTTCTGGCAAGCTTCAGCAAAAACCACCAGACCAGATCCAGCCTGACTGCCTCTTACACAGGCCTGGCTCTGTCCAGGATGGCTTAGAGAGAGAGTAAGAACTTGAAGTATGCCAAAGACAAGCACTGAGAGTGAGCTGGATAAGCCAAGATAGTTGAAGTTATACTGTAGGATAAGGTTAAAACTTGTAGTGGCATCTAATAGCTTTCCAAGGATTAGTTATGTGGTGCATTGACTGATGGCTGAGACATTGACATCTCTTGCCTCTGTCCTAGTTTTAACAACTATCCAGCATTACTTCAGGAGAATTGCACTGACATTCTCCTCATGTCAGGGAGCCATTGCTAAACATTTACAGTATGTCAGAAAATAACAAACCCTTTAGCTGTCTGGAATAAACGTTCTCTCTCTCTCTCTCTCTCTCTCTCTCTCTCTCTCTCTCTCTCGCTCTCTCTCTCGCTCTCGCTCTCTCTCGCTCTCTCTCTCTCTCGCTCTCTCTCTCTCTCTCGCTCCCTCTGTGAGTTCGAGAGCACCCTTACCTGCCGATCTATAAATTATGTCTCCGTAATCTAGCATGGGTAGGATGGTCATCTGAATCAGGGTTAGTTTGGCAGCTGGTGTGAAAGAGGAGCGATTACAATAGAATTTGCGTTTTTTGAAGTTTGTTTATCATGCAAAATGGTCGTTCACAGGCAGTAGCTCTAACATTATTTGAATACATGTGTCTGGGTTTGTGTGGTTTGGGCTCCTATTTGAATCTTTCCCTGAGGTTCTATGTCCAGAATGTCAATCATGTGGACAATTGACCCCCCCCCCCATTATTTTTCGCTCTCTTGCCCCCCCACCCCCCCACCCTTCTCTGTAGTAGGTAAGTAGCCTATCACAGGTGCTTGCTTTGCTCCAGCCAATCCCTCACCACATGTTTTGAGGTCTGACTCCAGTCTCAATATTCTAATTGTCAATGACCCTGCCTTTCTTCCTGATTTTTCAGCCTGTCTCCATTCAGAGTGTATCAGCCACAAGCATCCCCATGATCAATACTAAGCCACCCTGAACACTGCGGTGAGAAAAACAAATGACACTGGCTCCCCCTGGTGTCCGGACATCTGAACTCCTACTAGACTTTGACCCATCATGGTCAATACATAGGCATTGGTTGCCCATATCTAGATGCATTTGATGAAACCCTATATACTTGTTTGTGAAAATGTTATGATCCTTTTTATTGCTCTCTCTTAGGGCGTGTGAGAGGTGTGTGAAAAGGCGTGAGGTCTTGTCGGTGGGAAAAGCGCTGCTTCCTCGATACAGTCAGCCGTCAGATAAAAGCAGACATCTATTTGCAGACATCTCCAACCCCAGCTGGTAGTCTGTGATCTCCTCAGAGCCGGACAGAAAACATGCATCAGGATTTTTTGTTCATTTGTTTTATGTGCCATTAATCAACATTCATATCATAAACAATTGCCAGTAGCAATACTGCACATCTCAGCAGCATCTTCTGAAGGATTGCTGTGGGGCGGCAGAGGAAAACAAATGTAGCACAACTAAAGAATCCCTCGTAGGCCTACTATATCCCGCTGAATTCCTCAGTCTTGACAGAGGAAGCAGGTCATTATGTGCAACTGCCTTAAGCCTTCAGACTGACTCAGACTGCTTTGTACGATCACGTTAAGCCCCCAGGTCACGGTTTCATTGAGTTATGTGGGTTCAGTGAGGGGAGAATAGTCTGAGTTAGTAGAAGCAGAGTGGAAATGATCCCTGGAATGTGTGGCTATAGATTAAGCCCCTGTTTAAACATGGGGTTTACAAGAAGACACACTCTATCTACTAATTACATTTGTTTCAGTCTGTATTCTGCCTAAGTGAAATTAGCATTGTACAACAATATCTTTTTTATTTTAATATGTTCAGCTGAAGATCAACTAATCACTGTAATGGAGCTATGAATGTCCCTTTGCACAATATGTATCCTGAAGACTGTGTAGGCCCATGCAAGTGACTTGGTCTCCTTTACCATTTTTATGAAAAATGTGCATGAAACACTCTGTCTGTCCGTGGCAGCTCACTGAGCTGTGAAATTGGCCTTATCAAGTTGTCTTTCTCCGTCCTCTGCTCTGGTCTCTTCTCTCTCTCTCTCCTCCGTCCCTCCCCTCCTCCCATCTCTCCTTCTCCCTCCCTCCCTCCCTCCCTCCCCCTTCTCCAGTCTCTCCTCTTCCCTCCCTCCCCCTTCTCCAGTCTCTCCTCCTCCCTCCTTCCCCTCCTCCCGTCTCTCCTCCTCCCTCCCTCCCCCTCCTCCAGTCTCTCCTCCTCCCTCCCTCCCTCCCCTTCTCCAGTCTCTCCTCCTCCCTCCCTCCCCCTTCTCGTCTCTCCTCCTCCCTCCCTCCCCCTCCTCCAGTCTCTCCTCCTCCCTCCCTCCCCCTCCTCCAGTCTCTCCTCCTCCCTCCCTCCCCTCCTCCAGTCTCTCCTCCTGTCTCCCTCCCTCCCCTCCACCAGTCTCTCCTCCTCCCTCCCTGCCCTCCTCCAGTCTCTCCTCCCTCACTCCCCTCCTCCAGTGTCCCCTCCCTCCCCTCCTCTGGTCTCTCCTCCTCCCTCCCTCCCTCCCTCCCTCCCTCCCTCCCTCCCTCCCTCCCTCCCTCCCTCCCTCCTCCCTCCCTCCCTCCCTCCCTCCCTCCCTCCCTCCCTCCCTCCCTCCACCAGTCTCTCCTCCTCCCTCCCTCCTCTCCTCCAGTCTCTCCTCCTCCCTCCTCTCCTCCAGTCTCTCCTCCTCCCTCCCTCCCTCCCTCCCTCCCTCCCTCCCTCCCTCCCTCCCTCCCTCCCTCCCTCCCTCCCTCCCTCCCTCCCTCCCTCCCTCCCCTCCACCAGTCTCTCCTCCTCCCTCCCTCCCTCCCCTCCTCTGGTCTCTCCTCCTCCCTCCCTCACCTCCTCCAGTCTCTCCTCCTCCCTCCCTCCCCTCCTCTGGTCTCTCCTCCTCCCTCCCTCCCCTCCTCCAGTCTCTCCTCCTCCCTCCCTCCCTCCCCTCCTCTGGTCTCTCCTCCTCCCTCCCTCCCCTCCTCCAGTCTCTCCTCCTCCCTCCCTCCCCTCCTCCAGTCTCTCCTCCTCCTTTCCTTGCCACTCCACTGCCCCAGTAAATCCCCAGGGCTCTAATTTAAGCCATATCTTACAATGTGTACAAAGTCTCTCCCTGGCCCTGTGTGGCACCTTCCGGCCCCACAGACCACCACCTGTCCCTCACATACTGCTATTGGCCTGACACTTCCTGGACAGACAGACAGGAAGGCAGGCAGACAGGCAGACAGACAGATAGATATACAGAAAGACTGACCGAAAGACAGACTTGTCAATGTGCTGGAGATCGTGTCTTACAAACGGCGGTGAGGGGTTAACACCAAGAGCTCTGTTGTGATGACCCTAAACTCGCCTGGTAGGCTGCATACAGTATAGTGGAGCCAGGAGTCAAAATTGTTAGGTATTTCATGTCCTCAGCTCTAGATGGCGCAAGTGGAGCAAGTAGTCTAACAATAAAACAGGATCGGTATGTCACTTCCTTGCCTATTGGTCTAAATAAGAAACATTTAAGGCACAATCTGTCATTTCTACAGCCCGACCCCACCACTTTGTTTGGCAAGCTGAGGAAGTGGATGGGGACATTTTAATTAGGTTGTGAGAACAGTGTGGGTTCATCATAAGAGACAAAACACAAAATATGCTCTGTTGTGATGACATTCATGCAATGTTTAAGTTAGGTTGCACATGACCTTCTTCTAATGTTCTAAGAAAGATGACAGAACACCTGGTCTAAGTTCTTTAAAGGTTCCCAGAACATTTAATTAAGTTATGGGAGTTGTCAGGGATGTTGCAAGAATATTCTTGCGATATTCACATATGTTGCACAGAACATTCCCACAATGTTGCACAATGTTACACAATTTCCAAATTAGTCCGTTTTTATGATGTTCATAGTATATTTATTTTAAGTTTAACATAATATTCCATTGACGTTCACGCAATACACATTTACCTTGCTTTGGAGGTCCTCAGAAGATTTCAAGAACATTTAAGTTTGAGCTAATATTACCACAACATTCTCAACATGCAAATTTGGAGCTCCTTAAAGCATAACACAGCAGTTTGAAATACATCCCAATTTTGTTTCTCTCCAGATTTTTATGTCAATGCACATTTGAGGACTATATTGGATGTGATCTAGAAACACATGGTATATAATTTCATTCATAGGACATTTGAACAGCATTTAATCATACAAACACAACCATATATTTTTTACACTTCATAAGTTGACAATCTGCACATGTGGGGTACAATCTTGCAATGTTTGTTTTCCAATCCAAGTCTTTGATCCTCTACGCCACCAGGGAAGCTCTCTTGCAGCTTGTTTTGTCAGTATATAGCCCATCTGGAAATAGCCCACCCAATCTACCTACCTCATCCCCATAGTGTTTTTATTTACTTTTCTGCTCTTTTGCACACCAGTATTTCTACTTGCACATCATCATCTGCTCATCTATCACTCCAGTGTTAATTTGCTAAACTGTAATTACTTCACTACTATGGCCTATTTATTGCCTTACCTCCTCATGCCATTTGCACACACTGTATATAGACTTTCTTTTTTCTCTATTGTGTTATTGACTGTACGCTTGTTTATTCCATGTGTAACTCTGTGTTGTTGTTTGTGTCGCACTGCTTTGCTTTATCTATGCCAGGTCACAGTTGTAAATGAGAACTTGTTCTCAACTAGCTTACCTGGTTAAATAAAGGTGAAATATATATATTTTTTAATATATAGTCATGGCAGTATGGTCAATCAGGAATTCCATGCTTCCTTTTAAGTCTTCTTAGACATAACTAACCCATGGAAATACTGGTAACTGGGTAAGTCACTGTCACTTCACCCATCCTCTTGATATGCTGTATACCTGGGCCCATTTTTACAAGGTATTCAAGACTATGAGTCTCTGATCACTTTTGGTTTTCTGATCATGAAAAATAAGACAGGGAGTCAATGTTCTGGGAATTTGCACAGAACCAATTTTGGTTTGCTGGGAAAACATTAATGGTACATTGTGTTGTTACATTACCTGGAAACCTAACCTAACATTTGGGGAATGTTCTGTGGTGGTTGTTACAGATGTTGTGCACAACATTTTGGTAAAAGTTAGGAGAACATTCCAAGGTTATTTCATTTAAGACATTCTCAAAAATATATTTTGTTGTCAAAAATATATTTTTCTGATGTTATCATCCTATCTAGAACTTAATGGAAATCTTAGCTAATGTTCTGGGAATGTACAAGGCTTGCTGGGAGGCCAATGAAGAGACACAGATTGTATAATATGAGGAGGAATATTTAAATAAATATTATTCGCTACGTTAGGCTACTAAATAAACTTTCCAGTGGCACTGACTCACCCAGTGATGAAGATGAAGCCTGGGCTACTCCCCGGTGATGGCCAATGTCCTTGTGCCAATACCCTAGTTCAAGATAAACTACTTTGAAAAACAGTGCTGTTTGCTCAGAATTTCACCTTCCAATAGGACAACGACCCTAAACACACATCCACGACAACGCAGGAGTGGCTCGGGACAAGTCTCTGAATGTCCTTGAGTGGCCCAGCCAGAACCCAGACTTAAACCCGATCGAACATCTCTGGAGAGTGATTATGGGGTATTATGGGGTATTGTGTGTAGATTGATGGGGGAAGAAAATATTTAATACATTTTAGAATAAGGCTGTAACATAACAAAATGTGGAAAAAGTCAAGGGGTCTGAATACTTTCATAATGCACTGTATGTGGATTATACTGTATGACTATGGCCACAACATAACAAGCTGTTATTTATTTGGCATGTGTGCTTCCCAAATTGTGGCCTTCCCAACTGGAGGCTTAGTGCATGTGATAAAACGTAATCCACAGCAATTTGTTAGATGTTATTGATCCGCTGTGGCTAAATTATGCTCTCTGGTGAAGTATTTTGAATGATTAAAAAAAAAATATATATATATTTTTTTTATTGATTTTGTCTAAATGATTGCAATTTATCAAGGGATGCTGCAGCACCTCCAGCACTCCTCCTTTCCGCGGTTATGCCTGCATGAAGTTGAAATTACAGGGTTTTTTTGTAACACATTTTGAAACTATAGTCTACATTGTTAGTTTACAAAGAATCCAATGACAATGAAAACAGTCTAATCAATGGAATACAACCTTAGTTTGGGTTTTGTAATGATCGGGTTAGGGTAAGACAGTCTTAAGGCATTAATAAGCTGATTGTACATGCATACATACTATTGTGGTATCAATTCCATTTCATTCTGTTGGCCACAGTACTTTTTCCATGTAGGCCTACTATTTCAATATGAAACAAATGTGTTTCTCTTTACATGTCTTGTCGCGTGTCTACTGTATAATTTAAGTATAGCCTACCGCTATGTCTTAATGTACAGCGTCCCATCCCAGGCAGGACTCCCAAAACCCACTGCTCCAATCAGAAGGCAGCTTTCTGTAAGGAGTCAATTTGCCTTGAGCCTTTCTTCTCTTGAGAAGCTTTGAGAAGGGGACTTTGCAGAGTTTGGACAAGAGCTCCCGACACGGCAGCTGAGCTGAGCTCCTTCATAGCTTCAGAACAAGAGTGTGAGAAGCTCAGAAGGTCCAAAAGGGCGGCGGAGGTCACGCGCACTGAATCGGAACATTGAAGGGAGCGAGAGCATCTTTGACACATCTAAACTTTTCCATCGCCTTTCTCCTTTTTTTTAAGGAAGACTATATTGGCTTTTTCATCACTATTTTGTTATTGTTTTTAGCGAGCCAATGTCTCTCCCTTTACCTCAAGATTCATCCTGAGGTTCTGAGCGGAGACACAAACTATTACAACTTTGTTGGCGACGCGTCATAGACCGTTCGGTCTGAAAATGGGCATCAAGCGTGTGCCATTGTTGCTTGTGCAGGTACTTCTCCTGTTGGCTGTGTCCTCCGGGCAGAACACGGGGACAGAGGGGACAAAAGAGGAGATCCCAGAAGGAGCGTCAACCCTGGCGTTCGTCTTTGATGTCACCGGCTCCATGTACGATGATCTCGTGCAGGTTATTGAGGGGGCATCCAAGATTTTGGAGATGTCGCAGAGTAGAACAAAGAGACCCCTCTACAACTATGCATTGGTTCCCTTCCACGACCCGGGTAAGAAAAGCTGGGTTGATCTGCAGTCATAAATACATGTAATATAAGAATGATTTATGATGTGTACATGAAAAACATGCTCTCTCTGTCTCATCTGAATAACACCTTTATCTTTGCAACTGTTTGCTGTGCAATGGCACTTTGGTTAATAATATACAATATAGTTGTGCATTTCATTTACACGCTTTTGTGAAAGATTTTTTTACGCAACAAAGTATTTGCAATTCTCTGCTATTGTAAGTGGTACAATACAGCTGTTTTGTATGTGTACATATAGGCCTAGTCTAACCTACATGAATAGACCTGCTTTGGAACAAAAACAGACCTCGTCGTCAGAAACGTGAGAAATGTAATAGTTTACCCACACTCTGGGCTCTGAATGCGTAATGTCTTCACACTTCAGCCCAGGCGGCATCGGGGCATTGTTTCCCTGTCGCCACATACAGATGTTCAGCTCCGCATTCACTATCATTAGCATTCCGTTTGAGTTAGTGTGTTTAGGGCGATGACCTTTCAGGCACAAAATCATACTGTAATGTGGCAGCCCTACCTTGTATTTACTGTGTAAAGTGTAAAAATGAGACACGGAAGAGGCCAGTGTCATGTAGTTAGAGGAATAGATGCGAGTTGACAGGGCATTGACCTCTGCACACATACTTCACACCAACTAATTGTCTATATGACATATCCATATATATTAGACACTTTTTTGGGGGATCCAAAATGTTTTATTTTCCAAAAACAGAGGGCAAGGTGTGTTAGCGTATGTTTGAGTCTGTAATTATGAGCTGTGAATAGGGAGAACCATTCACTCATCTACTTGGTACATCGTCAACAAAAGCCGTTGTCAGGGACTTGTGTTGTGTGATGGGGGCCTAGTGGGGGCTGGGGGCTCAGTCAACAACACAGTGGCCAGCAAACAGTCCATAATGTGAGGGGCTGCTGTGAGAGCTTGGGTGAGTGCTTGTTAACGACAGAACGGGAGAGGAGGAAGAGAGAGAGAGAGAGAGAGACAGAGAGAGACAGCGAGAGAGACAGAGAGAAAGGCAGAGGAGAGAGAGAGAGAGAGACAGAGAGAGAGAGAGAGAGAAAGGCAGAGAGAGACAGAGAGAGAGACAGAGAGAGAGAGACAGAGAGAGAGAGAGAGACAGAGAGACAGAGAGAGACAGAGAGAGAGAGAGAGAGAGAGAGACAGAGAGAGAGAGAGAGAGAGAGAGAGACAGAGAGAAACAGAGAGAAAGGCAGAGAGAGAGACAGAGAGAAAGGCAGAGAGAGAGAGAGACAGAGAGACAGAGAGAGAGAGAGAGAGACAGAGAGAAACAGAGAGAAAGGCAGAGAGAGAGACAGAGAGAAAGGCAGAGAGAGAGAGAGAGCATTTCATTTTCCAGATCTCTAATACACCAAACCTGGATCTGACATAGAAATTGTTTCTGGACCTTCTGTGCCAAATAGATTTTCCATCCTGCTATCCTCCTCTGAGAGCACAGGAATGTCTTTCAAGATGCACACACACAATATCTGGTTATCGTTTCAGAGCATCATCATCCTACTGTTACTAAACCAACCAACTGACAGAGAGAGAAGAGAGAGAGAGAGCGAGAGGAGAGAGAGAGGAGAGAGAGGATAGAGAGAGGAGAGAGAATAGAGGTAGAGAGATAGACGAGAGAAAGAGAGAGAGAGAGGAGAGAGAGAGGAGAGAGAATAGAGATAGACGAGAGAAAGAGAGAGAAGAGAGAGAGAGGAGAGGGAGAGCGGGGATCCGTGGTGACTGAGAGCAGTATTCCAGATGTGCGTTGCTCCTATGCTTAAATCAGCATGTCAAATTCTTTAAGCATTTTTGTATAACGCCTCAATCGAGCCTCTGGGCCAAGAAAAATAAATAGTTGAAAGTGAGGTATGCACAGAATATACAAATATTCCAAATGACTGATTCAATTAGTGCGTGCCTTTGAAGAACAAGTAAACCTCTGGTCCTTTTCCATACGACTGATGAAGTATGATGTAGCCATCAAATAACACATTCTCCATTAGGTTGTATAGCCAGGGTTGGGTAAGTTACTTTTTAAATGTAATCTGTTACAATTACTAATTACCTGTCCAAAAAATTATCAGTAAAGTAATCCGGTTACTTTTGGATTACTTTCCCCTTAAGAGGCATTAGAAGAAGACAAAAGGGATCTGTCAAACGCATTTGGTTTATCATCATAGTGGTCTCTGACTTGTTGTCCGACTCGCTAACTTAAGCCTATTTTCAATGCTGAATTGAATGTCATTGAGAAAACAGAGTGTCATAATATTTTTTTTTCTTCTGAATTTAAAAGTAATCCAATTAGTAATCATCTAGTTCTTCTAAAGTATCTGTAATCAGATTACATGTAATCAGTTACTCCCCAACCCTGTGTATAGGCTTGTTCAGACTGTACCCTATAAGGTGTAAACCAGTTGTATTGCAAAGGTTAAAATAAGCCTATACTAACTAGGTTTCTAGGGAATATTTGTGGCTATTTCTGAGCACACAGAGAGAGAGAGAGAGAGAGAGAGAGAGAGAGAGAGAGAGAGAGAGAGAGAGAGAGAGAGAGAGAGAGAGAGAGAGAGAGAGAGAGAGAGAGAGAGAGAGAGAGAGAGAGAATTTCCTGTCTGTGTTGTGTGCTGGGGGCCTAAGGGTGAGAGAGAATAAGCTCCAAAAGTATTGGGAAAGTGACACATGCTTTGTTGTTTTGGCTCTGTACTCCAGCACTTTGGATTGTAAATGATACAATGACTATGAGGTTAAAAGTGCAGAGTGTCAGCTTTAATTTCAGGGTATTTTCATCCATATCGGGTGAACCGTTTAGAAATTACAACACTTTTTGTACATAGTCCCCCCCATTTTAGGGGACCAAAAGAATTGGGACAAATTCACTGATGTGTATTAAAGTAGTCAATGTTGGATGCATTTGCTGTTTGTTTTGTTTCAGATTATGTTGTGTCCAATAGAAATTACTGGTAAATAATGTATTGTGTCATTTTGGAGTCACTTTTATGTAAATAAGAATAGAATATGTTTCTAAACACTTCTACATTAATGTGGATGCAACCATCATTACAGAGCACAGGAGGTTGGTGGCACCTTAATTGAGGAGGATGGGCTCGTGGTAATGGCTGGAGCGGAATTGGGGGAATGGTATAAAATACATCAAACACATGGTTTGATGCCATTCGATCCGTTCCAGCCATTATTATGAGCTGTCCTCCCCTCAGCAGCCTCCACTGTTAGGGATAGTCCTGAATGAATCATGAATAATGATGAGTGAGAAAGTTACAGACGCATAAATATCATACCCCCAAGAAATGCTAACCCAAAGTGCTGGAGTACTGAGCCGAAACAACAACAAATGTGTCACTGTCCCAATGCTTTTGGAGCTGACGGTATGTCCTTCACTGCCAACATGGTGCAGCAGTATGCCTGTAAACTTATGCCCTACTTGTGTTTGACATTTCATCCCCATCCCACTGAAGAGGCACAGCTTTGTTTTTACAGGGTTTCTTATTCGGAAGTGGTTCCAGGTGGATGTGCATCTGTTTTCCATCCTACTCGCTGATAAGGATGTGCCTCCTGTTTGATTTGGCTGTCTTTGAATCGGAGCCCAGAGCCCCTGCTATTTACAGTGCAATCTGCCACAGTAAACATGGGACTGGAGGGTGTGTGTGTGTGGTGGGGGTGCTGAGATATTGGGGTCAGATTTGTGTGTGAAGAACACTCAGGAAGCCCCCCCTTTATTCCACCCTGCAGAGAGAGAGAGATGTTGTTTTGTGTCTTCTCACTTTTGTTTATTGTCTATTTCACTTGCTTTGGCGTTGTAAACACGTTTCCCATGCCAATAAAGCCCTTTGAATTGAATTAAATTGAGAGGGAGAGAGACAGAGAGAAAGACAAAGAGAGAGAGAGAGAGAGAGAGAGAGAGAGGAAGAGAACAAGAGAGACGGACGGAGAGACAGGGAGACAGAGCATACTTCTCAAGTCATTTGACTGAAGCAGAGGGGTTGTGTTTATATAGGCCTAGCCTTAGGAGAGAGCTGTTTCCACTGTTAGAATGCTGCTGATACAGTACAGTGGCGGAAGGCTTGTGTCAGAGATTAATTGTAGCATTACCACTTTGACACTTCCACTCTGGCAGTGGACTCTTTCAAAACAAGGTGCCAATGAGGCTCACTTACAGTGATAAGGAGGAAACATACAACAGTATACGGAACAGATACAGGACATTCCTGTGTGTGTGTGTGTGTGTGTGTGTGTGTGTGTGTGCGTGTGTGCGTGTGTGTGTGTGTGTGTGTGTGTGTGTGTGTGTGTGTGTGAGTGTGTATTAGGTGTTGTGATGACCAGAGATCTACTGGTCTATAATGTGAACAGGGTGCTGGACCCTGTGTTGCCTGTAGGTGGGTGCTGGACCCTGTGTTGCCTGTAGGTGCTGGACCCTGTATTGTCTGTAGGTGGGTTCTGGACCCTGTATTGTCTGTAGGTGGGTTCTGGACCCTGTATTGTCTGTAGGTGGGTTCTGGACCCTGTGTTGCCTGTAGGTGGGTCTGGACCCTGTGCTGCCTGTAGGTGCTGGAGTCTGTGTTGCCTGTTGGTGGGTTCTGGACCCTGTGTTGCCTGTAAGTGGGTCTGGACCCTGTGCTGCCTGTAGGTGCTGGAGTCTGTGTTGCCTGTTGGTGGGTTCTGGACCCTGTGTTGCCTGTAAGTGGGTCTGGACCCTGTGCTGCCTGTAGGTGCTGGAGTCTGTGTTGCCTGTTGGTGGGTTCTGGACCCTGTGTTGCCTGTAAGTGGGTCTGGACCCTGTGCTGCCTGTAGGTGCTGGAGTCTGTGTTGCCTGTAGGTGGGTTATGGACCCTGTGTTTCCTGTAGGTGCTGGACCCTGTGTTGCCTGTAGGTGCTGGAGTCTGTGTTGCCTGTAGGTGGGTTCTGGACCCTATGTTGCCTGTAGGTGCTGGACCCTGTATTGTCTGTAGGTGGGTCTGGACCCTGTGTTGCCTGTAGGTGCTGGACCCTGTGTTGCCTGTAGGTGGGTGGTGGACCCTGTGTTGCCTGTAGGTGCTGGACCCTGTGTTGTCTGTAGTTAGATGCTGAACCCTGTGTTGCCTGTTGTTAGGTGCTGGACCCTGTGTTGCCTGTAGGTGCTGGACTCTGTGTTGCTGTAGTTAGGTGCTGGACCCTGTGTTGCCTGTAGGTGGGTTTTGTACCCTGTGTTGCCTGTAGGTGCTGGACTCTGTGTTGCCTGTAGTTGGGGGCTGGACCCTGTGTTGCCTGTAGTTAGGTGCTGGACCCTGTGTTGCCTGCAGTTAGCGTCCCACCTGCGGGACACAGCCAGTGAAATATCAGGCAAATTCAAAACAACAAAATGTCATAATTCAACTTTCTCAAACATACAACTATTTTACACCATTTTAAAGATACACTTCTCCTTGATGTAACCACATTGTCCGATTTCAAAAAGGCTTTACAGCGAAAGCAAAACATTAGATTATGTTAGGAGAGTACATAGACAAAAATAATCACACAGCCATTTTCCAAGCAAGGACATGTGTCAATAAAACCCAAAACACAGCTAAATGAAGCACTAACCTTTGACGATCTTCATCAGATGACACTCCTAGGACATTATGTTACACAATACATGTATGTTTTGTTCGATAAAGTTCATATTTATATCCAAAAACAGCATTTTACATTGGCGCGTGATGTTCAGAAAATGTATTCCCACCAAAACTCCGGGTGAATGTGCACATCAATTTACAAAAATACTCATCATAAACGCTGACAAAATATATAACAAATATTTAAAGAATTATAGATAGACTACTCCTGGATGCAACCGCTGTGTCAGATTTTAAAATAGCTTTACGGAGAAAGCACATTTTTCAATATTCTGAGTACATAGCTCAGCCATCACAGCAAGCTATACAGACACCCGCCAAGTTCGGGGCCACCTAAACTCAGAATTAGTATTAGAAATATTCTCTTACCTTTGCTGATCTTCGTCAGAATGCACTCCCAGGACTGCTACTTCCACAAGAAATGTTGTTTTTGTTCGAAATAATCCATATTTATGTCCAAATACCTCAGTTTTGTTCGTGCGTTCAGAGCACTATCCAAAGGCATAACGCGCGAGCGCGGTGCCAGAGACGAAAAGTCAAAATGTTCCATTACCGTACTTAGAAGCATGTCAAACGCTGTTTAAAATCAATCTTTATGGTATTTTTAACGTAAAATTGCGATAATATTCCAACTGGACAATAGCGTATTCATTCAAGGAGAAAGAGAAGGAACAGCGCGCTCGCGGGATCGAGCATATCCAATCCCTTTGTTGCCAGGCAGTCCACTCAGTAACTGAGCTCCTATTATCTGCCCAGTGACAGGAGAATGCTGAAACAACTTTCTGAAGGCTTTTGACAGCCAATGGAAGCCAATGGAAGTGCAATGTAACCCCACAGATACTGTAGTTTCGAAAGGGACTAGAAAGAAGAACTACAATTCTCAGATCCTCCACTTCCTGGTTGACTTTTTGTCAGGTTTTTGCCTGCCATATGAGTTCTGTTATACTCACAGACACCATTCAAACAGTTTTTGAAACTTCAGAGTGTTTCCTATCCAATTCTACTAATAATATGCATATTCTAGTTTCTGGGCCAGAGTAGTAACCTGTTTAAATTGGGTATGTTTTTCATCCGGCCGTGAAAATACTGCCCCCTAGCCCAGACAGGTTAAGTGCTGGACCCTGTGTTTCCTGTAGTTGGGGGCTGGACCCTGTCTTTCCTGTAGTTGGATGCTGGACCCTGTCTTTCCTGTAGTTGGATGCTGGACCCTGTCTTTCCTGTAGTTGGGTGCTGGACTGCTGCTCTGAGGCTGCCAGCTGGCGGTGGAATCATCAGAGAGGTGATGATGGTGTAGATGAAAGAGCATCAGCTGGTGCTGGGGACTCCTTTGTAAAGTGGTATTCATCCCTTTTTTCTTCTCTCACGTTTTTTTCTTCTCCCTTTTTCTTTGTTGGAGTGGCATCATTTTCTGTCTGAAAACCGCCTTGCCCGTGTGAGATTACAAGGGTCTATGCATGTTGCTGGACAGTGTCAATAATGATGCCATTAAGCAGGAATTCCGAGGTGAGGGGGTGGAGGGGGTTTGAGGTTGAAAATGGTAGTGAGGCAGTCGAGGAGGAGTGTGGCAGAGGACAGTTCACCTCTCCTGTTTCATCTTTGTAACGACCTGCCTGGAATATGAAAATAGCCTTTAATTTTTAGGAGTGCTTGACTCGTGCACCTTTTTTCTCTATACCTCAGGAGTTGTGAGAGCAATAGTTTAAAACTCCACTTAGTGTCTTTGTAGTTTTCCTACAGGGTTTCTCCCTGGGCTTTCATCTGGGAAAGTTTAGAATACCTCAGGGCTTGTTTGGAAGCACTTCTAAACATCACCTCCATTTGTGTTACTGTTTCAGCAGTTTGTAGACAAAGAGCTGTTGTCTAGGTAGGTTTACACTGGTCTAAGTTTAATGTCACTTTGGAACATCATGCAGACTTTCCTGCAGTTTGTTGTGTTTTCTACATAAACCAGCCGTGTCTCCATCCTCACGGTCTCTGTGTTTTCTCCTACAACCTGGGCTGTATACTCCCGGCCTGTGTCCCAAATCGCACCATATTCCGTAGTGCACTACTTTTGACCAATGCACTTCATAGGTTATATGGTTCCATTTGGGACACAGGCTCTGTCTCATCTGGAGCTTCGGAGAGTTGGTCTGTCCTGATTGTGACCTGGCGGGGGTGGTGACTCCATTCTCTGTCTGTCTGTGCTCTCTGCTTTGTAATGATTGGATAATGGGATATCATCTGACCTCTGATGACCGGCGCAGATTTGTGAGGTCACAGCCTCCCTCAGGTCACTGTCTGTGTGCCTGTGTGTGAAAGAAGGCCTGAACTTGATACGGTGGTGCCAGCCGAGTGGAGTAACTGGATCTAGGATGGAGGGATGGGAGAAGGGGGGGATGTATCCCTGTCTGGCAGTGATTTTAAAGTTTCTTGTAGAGGGAGAAAATAGGGATCAAATAGGTAAAGACATTTAGCTACACAATGATGCTCTGCTTACAGGGAAGTTGATTACAGGTTGATTACAAGTTGAGCAGGCTTACTGGACCCAACATTGGAAAATAATTTCCAGTCCATGTTCCAACCATTTTAGCCATTTCCAGCCACTTTCAGCCATGCTAATCTTTAGGTAAATAGTAGTGAGGTTTTGTCGTTACCCAAATGGTCTGCGTGCTTCCCAGCCAAAACAGTTCGGAAGAGTTCATGCATATATTGTGACAACATTTTTTGTGATGATGTTTTGGACATCAGTGAGGGTTTTTTCGGCTGTCCGGGCACACAATTTATTTTCTGGAGTTAAGCCGAAGTCTACGCCCCTTCATCTGTGATTGGTCCACATTAGGGATTCTTCAATACGTTTTTGTTGTCATTCAATGAGAGACGACTCGTTTTCATGCACATTTTTTCATTGAGAAATACTGCACCAAAGATCTTAGTTAGAGGTCAAATTGCTAGACTAAGATCTCCTCGGCAAAAAAACGTCAAAATTAATGACAGATTTCTTGAATGATCTTAAAATCAATTCTGAATACTTTGATGAAGTGGCTACGGGGTCACAAAATGGACAAACAGTACTATTGACGCTTTTTCTCATTTTTCAAGCGAATGTCTTTTAAGAGAGTATGCGAGTACAATCGTTTGGTTCGGCTAGCCGAGTTCGGCTTAGCGCCAGCCGAACTAAAGCATGCTGACGCCTTTAGCCAGGTCTCCCTTGTGAAAGAGGTCTGCTGACATTAGTGGGAGAACCTGTTTAAATAAAGTGTATACAAAATTACAAAAAAAGCAGAATAATTATGAACCCATGAAAGATAGTAGCTGTTGTTTCACCTCATTGCTCCTTGATCAACTTCCTCTTGGTTCAGTGTTCAGTGGGTTTCCACCTTTTCCTGTTACTGTCAACGAGTTAATCCAGATACACCCAAACAGCTGTGTTGATGTGTGATTTATATGTGACAAGGTGAGCTTAAAAGTGAACCGTTGAACGTGACGTCAGAGGAATCCAACCCTTGAACTCTGCCTTCTTTTGACGAAATATGAATTGTGGTGCATAAAGGCATGTTTTGCTGCTTGTCTGGGGGCTGTGAGGTCAGTTGTGTTAACTAACTGTCTTGGCATGACATGCCTACACTGCTGATATGCTGGTGACCAGCTTATACTGGTAGGCTGGTGATGCTGTTATGCTCGTGACCAGTTTATGCTGGTATGCTAGTGATGCTGGTATGCTGGTGACCAGCGTACCAGCATTTGTTGATCACCAGCAAAACCAGCGTCAAAGTGTTTAATTTTTTAAGACAATTGAATACATATATCATAAGGCCTTACTTTGAGGGCCTAGTTTTTCCCTAATACAGTGGCCACATCAGGCCTGCAAGTCACATTATGCTGGCTTGTAAAGTGATATTTAATTCCTATTGGAATCCAGCCAGATAGTGGGGATGTCCAACAATTTGAACTTCTATTCACCCTCAATCTTCTTTCAAAATGACTGCCAGGGTTAGAAAGATGAATAAATAAGACTACCTAAACCATCTAAACAGTAATGGGTGCAAGAAGTCCAACTAAGATTGGATTAGTTTAGAAAAATGTATGTTATTTACCAGTTGCGGCCCACTTTTTGGAAGCAAACCACTCGATTTCGTCTCTGCGTTATATTGGCATCGAACATGTCACCCTCTCTAGGAGAGGGGGTGACCTTGATAATTTATTGTTAAAACGAGAGGCTGCCTAGATCTTTAATTTAAAGACCCTTGCACCCTTCGGTCTCAACATAGACTTTGATCTGAAGCCATTCTTGTGATTATTGTGACTTTTCCATTGTAATTGTTTGTAAGCTTGTGTAGTCTAAAATGAATCTATGATCGTATGCTATCCATTTGTTTTTTTGTATGCTGTTCTTTGTATGCCATTTTTATATTTGAGAATTAACCAATGATATTAGGTCACACTTGGCCATGATTACAGACACCTGTGTGTCTTTTGACACTATATAAATGACTCATCCCGCAGTGTTTGTGATGATACCCTGATGAAGACAGCTTTGCTGTCGAAACGTTGGTTATTACATTTTTGCATCTGAGCTCTTAGAGTGTGCGGCTTTCCCTTATTTTCTACTCCGCTAGCCAGCACCTCGCCTTAATAGGTGTGCGTTTCTTTTTCTTCTAGATTTATCTTTGTGTAGCAAAAGATTTATGCATCAATCAAAAACACAGATATTGAAACAAACCGTAGAATTGCAATTGAGCATGCTGAGAAATATAATGATGGGCGTGGTTAGATGGATCGAGAGATAGATAGAGTAACGATGTGCGCTGAGAGTCGGGAAGCAAGTTCAGGGAGTGTACAATTTAATAAACAAAACAAGAAACTCGAACAACGCACAGACAAGAAACAGAAACAATGACACCTGGGGAAGGAACCGAAGGGAGTGACATATAAAGGGCAGGTAATCAAGGAGGTGATGGAGTCCAGGTGAGTCTGATGACGTGCAGGTTCGCGTAACGATGGTGACAGGTGTGCGCCATAACGAGCAGCCTGGTGACCTAGAGGCCGGAGAGGGAGCACACGTGACAGTACCCCCTCCCCGGCGCGGGAGCCTGATGAGCCGGCTGAGACCTCCCCGGTTGCCTTGGTCGAGGCACAGGAACCTGTTCACCCAGCTGAGGCACGGGAGCCTGTTGAGTCAGCTGAGGCACGGGAGCCTGTCAAGTCAGCTGAGGCACAGGAACCTGGTCACCCAGCTGAGGCACGGGAGCCTGTCGAGTCAGCTGAGGCACGGGAGCCTGTCAAGTCAGCTGAGGCACAGGAACCTGGTCACCCAGCTGAGGCACGGGAGCCTGTCGAGTCAGCTGAGGCACGGGAGCCTGTCGAGCCAGCTGAGGCACGGGAGCGTGTCGAGCCAGCTGAGGCACCGGAGCCTGTCGAGCTAGCTGAGGCATGGGAGCCTATCAAGCCAGCTGAGGCAAGCTGAGGTTTGGGAGCCTGTCGAGCTAGCTGAGGCATGGGAGCCTATCGAGCCAGCTGAGGCATGGGAGCCTATCGAGCCGCTGAGGTATGGAAATCCGACAAACCGGCTGAGGCATCCCAGGTAGCTCCGATTCTGACAACCGGACCCAACATCTCCTCCAAAACAAAAACAAACAAAAAAACACTCCGTGTGCCCTGGGAGTTGGGAAGCATATTCAGGAAGTGCATAATTGAATGAACAAGACACCCGAACAACGCACAGATAGGATACAGAAACAATAACGCCTGGGGAAGGAACCAAAGGGAGTGACATATAAAGGGCAGGTAATCAAGGAGGTGATGGAGTCCAGGTGAGTGTCATAATGCACTAATGCGCGTAACGATGGTGACAGGTGTGTGCCATAACGAGCAGACTGGTGACCTGGAGGCCAAAGAGGGAGCACACGTGACAGATAGAGAGATAGATAGATAGACAGAGAGATAGAGAGAGAGACAGATAAGGAGATAGAGAGACAGAGCGATAAGGAGATAGATAGAAAGTCAGATAGACAGAGAGACAGAGAGAGATAGAGAGATAGACAGATAGTCAGATAAATAGATAGACAACGAATTGGAGCGGGCACTAGAAAAGTCTGCAACACCCGGCCTCACCCTACTAGAATCTGAAGTCAAATGTCTACTGTTTGCTGATGATCTGGTGCTTCTGTCACCAACCAAGGAGGGCCTACAGCAGCACCTAGATATTCTGCACAGATTCTGCCAGACCTGGACCCTGACAGTAAATCTCAGTAAGACCAAAATAATGGTGTTCCAAAAAAGGTCCAGTTGCCAGGACCACAAATACAAATTCCATCTAGACACCGTTGCCCTAGAGCACACAAAAAAATTACACATACCTCGGCCTAAACATCAACACCACAGGTAACTTCCACAAAGCTGTGAACGATCTGAGAGACAAGGCAAGAAGGGACTTCTATGCCATCAATTGGAACATAAAATTCAACATACCAATTAGGATCTGGCTAAAAATACTTCAATCAGTTATAGAACCCATTGCCCTTTATGGCTGTGAGGTCTGGGGTCTGCTCGCCAACCAAGAATTCACAAAATGGGACAAACACAAATTGAGACTCTGCATGCAGAATTCTGCAAAAATATCCTCTGTGTACAACGTAGTACACCAAATAATGCATGCAGAGCAGAATTAGGCCGATACCCAGGGGCGAAAATCTGATATCAACTTTGGAGGGGACAATTACATTACATTTTCTCAAGAGCAATTCCTGAGGGGGACACCAAAAGTAGTGCTGTAACACATAGCCTACGTTTAATATGGTAAATGTATATTGAGGAACCAAAGAAATAAGGTGTTTGCCGTACTCCTAACTACCGGTACCCAAAACTACACAACTAATCACAACAGCAATACCATTGCCTTTAACAAATCTTAGTTCAGTCACCAGTTTAAGTTGAGAGTGGGGGTATCCATGGCATTTTCCAATTATGTTCCTATTTTACAAGTAAAAAAAATTGAGAACCTTTCATAATGTTGCCAAACAAAGACTCAACAAACTTACCTGAGACTCCCTGTCTCTGCCAGTCTGTCCCTGCATATCTGTCCCCAACTCTGCTGTCTGTGTGCCATCTGTTGCCTGTTCTGCCTAATGACATCATTGTGAAACATTTCCATTAGAATTTAATTTCTTTCTTATGAACATTTTATCAACTAGTCTTTGAGATATTAGGCTACTAGGGTTCTTACTTTGCGTTTTGGTGTACTGAAAAATACTCTGATGTCCGTCTTTTTTCTGCCATTTTTCTGCTATTTTTCTACCTGGTTGGCTACACACACAGTATGTAGGTTATTTACAGTAGGAGATGGGCTTCTATCATCTTATCTTCTATCATTCTATATGGGCTTCGATCTAAAAGGTAGCTAGCAAATATGAAACGGATTGCAGTGACAAGAGTTGACAGCTGTATGAGTTCACCATTTACACAACATATGCTGCAACCTTTTGTAATTTTAATCGTTTGTTTCATATTGGCTGGCTTCTAACAATAGCTGAATTTGCAAAGCTAGCGAGCACCAATTCAGTGGTGTTTGCTATAAACTTTGCTACCCGGGTTAAATAAAGGTGAAATAAAATATATAAATAAAAGTTCCCTTGCGACAATTTAGCTTTTGCAACGAGACCATTAAATATATTTAAAACAATGGTAGAAGAGAGTGTAGTTCTGTTCAGTTTATCGCTAACGTTATCACAGGGACTTTGAAGCACTAACTTACATGCATGCTGATCTTGGAATAAATTGACGATAGCAAAGATTCCATATTTGACTACGCCACATAAATGGAATAGGTACTAGCTAGCTTAATAGTTAATATTTGCGCACTAGCTCTGCATATTCAGCTAGTGTGTGTGCGCGATTGACTGGATTAACCTCACGTCAGTTACGTTCGTTACCTCGCAAGCTAAGCAACTGGCAGTGGATCAAACCATTGTGAGGCAAAGGGTGGGGGGGTCGCAATCTTTTGAAACTTAAAAATGAGCTATTAAGTGTCTATAATCAGCACAATTGCTTTCATTGCGTATTATTAATATTATTTAAATGACATAGTTATGTTTCAGTGATGTATTGGGGGGGCCAAATCATATTTTTCCCAGGATGGGGGGGTCGTGTCCCCCCCGGGATTTCCGCCCCTGCCGATACCCACAAATTATCAAAATCCAGAAAAGAGCCGTTAAATTCTACAACCACCTAAAAGGAAGCGATTCCCAAACTTTCCATAACAAAGCCATCACCTACAGAGAGATGAACCTGGAGAAGAGTCCCCTAAGCAAGCTGGTCCTGGGGCTCTGTTCACAAACACAAACACACCCCACAGAGACCCGGGACAGAAGCACAATTAGACCCAACCAAATCATGAGAAAACAAAAAGATAATTACTTGACACATTGAAAAGAATTAACAAAAAAACAGAGCAAACTAGAATGCTATTTGGCCCTAAACAGAAAGTACACAGTGGCAGAATACCTGACCACTGTGACTGACCCAAACTTAAGGAAAGCTTTGACTATGTACAGACTCAGTGAGCATAGCCTTGCTATTGAGAAAGGCCGCCGTAGGCAGACATAGCTCTCAAGAGAAGACAGGCTTTGTGCAAACTGCCCACAAAATGAGATGGAAACTGAGCTGCACTTCCTAACCTCCTGCCAAATGTATGACCATATTAGAGACACATATTTCCCTCAGATTACACAGATCCACAAAGAATTCGAAAACAAATCCAATTTTGATAAACTCCCATATCTACTGGGTGAAATACCACAGTGTGCCATCACAGCAGCAAGATTTGTGACCTGTTGCCACCAGAAAAGGGTAACCAGTGAAGAACAAACACCATTGTAAATACAACCCATATTTATGCTTATTTATTTTCCCTTTTGTACTTGAACCATTTGTACATTGTTACCACACTGTATATATACATAATATGACATTTGTAATGTCTTTATTCTTTTGAAACTTCTGTATGTGTAAGGCTTACTGTTAATTTGTATTGTTTATTTCACTTTTGTATATTATCTACCTCACTTGCTTTGGCAATGTTAACACATGTTTCCCATGCCAATAAAGCCCCTTGAAATGAATTGAATTGAGACAGATAGATAGAGAGACAGACAGATAGGGAGATCGAGAGATAGATAGATAGTTCAATAGATAGATAGACAGAGAGATAGAGAGAGATAGATAGGGAGATAGATAGATAGATAGATAGATAGATAGATAGATAGATAGATAGATAGATAGATAGATAGATGATAGATAGATAGATAGATAGATAGATAGATAGATAGATAGATAGATAGATAGATAGATAGATAGATAGATAGATAGATAGATAGATAGATAGATAGATAGATAGATAGATAGATAGATAGATAGATAGATAGATAGATAGATAGATAGACAGACAGATAGAGAGACAGATAGATAGGAGATAGATAGGGAGATAGAGAGATAGATAGATAGTTCAATAGATAGATAGATAAATAGATAGATAGATAGATAGATAGGGAGATGGAGATAGATAGTCAGATAGAGAGACAGAGAGATAGATAGATAGATAGATAGATAGATAGATAGATAGATAGATAGATAGATAGATAGATAGATAGATAGATAGATAGATAGATAGATAGATAGATAGATAGATAGTCAGATAGAGAGATAGATAGATAGATAGATAGATAGATAGATAGATAGATAGATAGATAGATAGATAGATAGATAGATAGATAGATAGATAGATAGATAGATAGATAGATAGATAGATAGATAGATAGATAGATAGATAGATAGATAGATAGATAGGGAGATGGAGATAGATAGATAGTCAGATAGAGAGACAGAGAGATAGATAGACTGAGAGATAGATAGATAGATAGATAGATAGTCAGATAGTCAGATAGAGAGACAGAGAGATAGATAGATAGATAGATAGATAGATAGATAGATAGATAGATAGATAGATAGATAGATAGATAGATAGATAGATAGTCAGATAGAGAGACTGAGAGTAGATAGATAGATAGATAGATAGATAGATAGATAGATAGATAGATAGATAGATAGATAGATAGATAGATAGATAGATAGATAGATAGATAGATAGATAGATAGATAGATAGATAGATAGATAGATAGATAGATAGATAGATAGATAGATAGATAGATAGATAGATAGGGAGATAGGGAGATAGGGAGATAGGGAGATGGAGATAGATAGATAGTCAGATAGAGAGACAGAGAGATAGATAGACTGAGAGATAGATAGATAGATAGATAGATAGATAGATAGATAGATAGATAGATAGATAGATAGATAGATAGATAGATAGATAGATAGATAGATAGATAGATAGATAGATAGATAGATAGATAGATAGATAGATAGATAGATAGATAGATAGATAGATAGATAGATAGATAGATAGATAGATAGATAGATAGATAGATAGGGAGATGGAGATAGAGAGACAGAGAGATAGATAGACTGAGAGATAGATAGATAGATAGATAGATAGATAGATAGATAGATAGTCAGATAGAGAGATAGGGAGATAGTCAGATAGAGAGATAGGGAGATAGTCAGATAGAGAGATAGGGAGATAGTCAGATAGAGAGATAGGGAGATAGATAGATAGATAGATAGATAGATAGATAGATAGATAGATAGATAGATAGATAGATAGATAGATAGATAGATAGATAGATAGATAGATAGATAGATAGATAGATAGATAGATAGATAGATAGATAGATAGATAGATAGATAGATAGATAGATAGATAGATAGATAGATAGTCAGATAGAGAGATAGGGAGATAGATAGTCAGATAGAGAGACAGATAGAGAGATAGATAGATAGATAGGGAGATAGATAGATAGAGAGATAGATAGATAGATAGATAGATAGATAGATAGATAGATAGATAGATAGATAGATAGATAGATAGATAGATAGATAGATAGATAGATAGATAGATAGATAGATAGATAGATAGATAGATAGATAGATAGATAGAGAGACAGAGAGATAGGGAGATAGATAGTCAGATAGAGAGACAGATAGATAGAGAGATAGATAGATAGTCAGATAGAGAGACAGAGAGAGGGAGATAGAGAGATAGATAGTCAGATAGTCAACAGATCATGCTGGTCAGAAGATGTGAGGTGGCCTAGTGGTTAGAGAGGCAAGCCACCAACTGGAGGATTGCCACTTCAAATCCTAGCAGGATGTGAGCTGGTATAAAAACCTAAATGCCGTTGTGCCTTTGAACAAGGTACTCAACCCCTCAGAACAACAGCTCTCAGCGTGGCAGCCCTCGGCACCTCTCCCACACTAGAACTATGTATGTGTGTCTTTTGGAGGGTTTGAGTTAAAAGCAGAAGTCACATTTCGGTTGGACGTTGTGTGTAATTGACCAATTAAGTGATCTTAATCTTAACCTTGAGCAGCTGGACCAGTTTGGTCACCAGCTCGACCAGCTACTGGGCCAGCCTAACTAGCTAGACCAGCGTAGACCAGCTTGAAATTTATGCTGGACTAATTAGTTTTTTTCCCCAGCAGGGTGAACAACTCAGTCATTGAGGTTGCAGTACCACATTCTGTCTGATGACCCTAGATAGGAGAGTCGTTGCTACAGGGAGGATGACTGTTATATCGTCTCCCTGTTGGAAAAAGAATGAATGATTAAAGAATTGAATGAATTGTAGCATGGATTCTCTGGTCTAGGCCATCCCCTCAGACCTTGGCAGTGCCACAGAATGAGAAGAGGCATCTAGCTGCCAAGCACTGTGGTAGCATAGTGGTTAGAGTGTTGGGCCAGTAACTGAAAGTTTGCTGGATTGACTCCCGAGCTGACAAGGTAAAAATCTGTTGTTCTGCCCCTGAACAAGGCAGTTAACCCACTGTTCACCGGTAGCTTGTCATTGTAAATAAGAATTTGTTCTTTACAGACTTGCCTAGTTAAATAAAAAATTATAATTTAAACCCTGTTGCCAGGCAGTCAGCATGCAGAGATCCGTAATATCAGGCAGGGACCCCTGGATGAACACACTAATCCTATCAGAGCTTTCCAAACTCAGCCTTTTAACAGTCAAATTAAAACCTATTACACTAAAAGATCGTCTAGACGCTCGTTATTAGGGAAAAGGTTATTTACGCACGATTTTGGTACAGATTAATTTTATTATATCGTGTTTTAAATCGTAGTTTGGATCCAGTCTGGAAAGCTCATTTGTAGGATATTAGATATACTCTCTGTCCGTGCCAAAGGCTAACGATCATTCCCATGGTTTGGGATGACGCGCGACATCAGGTTTGTTTTTCCGAGAAGCACGTTTTTCCCTCTACCTTGTAAGACATTCATGTACAGTTGAATAAAAACATGTGTCAGGCTTCAGTGAGTCCGTAATGCCGGCGCTGACTGGATTGTGCAGAATGACATGTACCTGGTAAAGGAAGGGTGGTGCGGTCGGTTTCTCCCCTCTTGGCAGGCAACCAGCCAATGGATGCGGGGGGTGAGTGGGGGGGTAATGTAGGTGGGAAAGGGGGTAATGTAGGTGAGGGGGTAATGTAGGTGAGTGAGGGGTAATGTAGGTGAGAAAGGGTGTAATGTAGGTGAGTGGGGGGTAATGTAGGTGAGAAAGGGGGTAATGTAGGTGAGTGGGGGGTAATGTAGGTGAGTGGGGGGTAATGTAGGTGAGTGGTTGGAGGCAATGTAGGTAAGGGGGTAATGTAGGCTAGTGGGAGGATGTAGATGAGAGGGGGGTAATGTAGGTGAGAAGGGGGGTAAATGTCGGTGAGTGGGGGGGAAATGTAGGTGAGTGGGGGAGGTAATGTAGGTGAGGGGGTAATGTAGATTAGTGGGGGGAATGTAGATGAGAGGAGGGGGTAATGTAGGTGAGAAGGGGGGTGATGTAGGTGAGAAAGGGGGTAATGTCGGTGAGTGGGGGGTAATGTAGGTGAGTGGGGGGTAATGTAGGTGAGTGGTTGGAGGCAATGTAGGTAAGGGGGTAATGTAGGCTAGTGGGAGGATGTAGATGAGAGGGGGGTAATGTAGGTGAGAAGGGGGGTAAATGTCGGTGAGTGGGGGGGAAATGTAGGTGAGTGGGGGAGGTAATGTAGGTGAGGGGGTAATGTAGATTAGTGGGGGGAATGTAGATGAGAGGAGGGGGTAATGTAGGTGAGAAGGGGGGTGATGTAGGTGAGAAGGGGGTAATGTAGGTGAGTGGGGGGGTAATGTAAATGAGTGGGGGAGGTCATGTAGGTGAGGGGGGTAATGTAGGTTAGTGGGGGGAATGTAGATGAGAGGAGGGGTAATGTAGGTGAGTGGGGGGAAGAACTGAGCTGCTCCTGAAAGAGTTTTCTCTCTTCTTCCTCTCCCCCTGGAGTGGGCTAGTCTGGGGTGGTCTAGGCTGGTCTGGGGTGGTCTGGGCTGGGGTGGTCTGGGGTGGCTTGGTCTGGGGTGGTCTGGGGTGGCTTGGTCTGGGGTGGTCTGGAGTGGGCTGGTCTGGGGTGGTCTGGTCTGGGGTGGTCTGGGGTGGTCTGGGCTGGGGTGGTCTGGGGTGGCTTGGTCTGGGGTGGTCTGGGGTGGCTTGGTCTGGGGTGGTCTGGAGTGGGCTGGTCTGGGGTAGGCTGGGGTGGTCTGGTCTGGGGTGGTCTGGTCTGGGGTGGTTTGGTCTGGGGTGGTTTGGTCTGGGGTGGTTTGGTCTGGGGTGGTCTGGGGTGGTTTGGTCTGGGGTGGTTTGAGGTGGGCTGGTCTGGCCAGGGCTGGGCTGGGGTGGTCTGGGGTGGCTTGGTCTGGGGTGGTCTGGAGTGGGCTGGTCTGGGGTAGGCTGGGGTGGTCTGGTCTGGGGTGGTCTGGTCTGGGGTGGTTTGGTCTGGGGTGGTTTGGTCTGGGGTGGTTTGGTCTGGGGTGGTTTGGTCTGGGGTGGTTTGAGGTGGGCTGGTCTGGCCAGGGCTGGGCTGGGGTGGTCTGGGGTGGTCTGGGCTGGGGTGGTCTGGGGTGGCTTGGTCTGGGGTGGTTTGGGGTGGGCTGGTCTGGCCAGGGCTGGGCTGGGGTGGTCTGGGGTGGTCTGGTCTGGGGTGGTTTGGTCTGGGGTGGTTTGAGGTGGGCTGGTCTGGCCAGGGCTGGGCTGGGGTGGTCTGGGGTGGTTTGGTCTGGGGTGGTTTGGGGTGGGCTGGTCTGGCCAGGGCTGGGCTGGGTGGTGGTGCGTTTGAGCACATAGGCAGACGGAGAGCGACAGATAGATTCTCTACGGCCTCTATTCTGCACCAGTGAGTGAACAGAGTGTGTGGTCCACAGAGCTGATGCGCCGCTGCTTCCCAGTCGGACACACACACACACACACACACACACACACACACACACACACACACACACACACACACACACACACACACACACACACACACACACACACACACACACACACACACACACACACAAACAGACACACACACAGAGATGGAGACGGAGAGACAGAGACAAAGAAACAGAGACAGAGATGGAGAGACAGAGAGACAGAGAGAGGGAGAGAGAGAGACAGAGAGAGGGAGAGAGAGAGACAGAGAGAGGGAGAGAGAGAGAGAGAGACAGAGACAGAGACAGAGAGAGGGACAGAGAGACTGAAAGCAGCAGTCATTCAGCTGTCCTCTCGCATTTTTTCTTAAGCTGTCTCTGTCCGGGAGTCTGTCTGTCCAGGGCGTGACGGGACCCTCAAGTCTATAATGGCTCCAATCTGCCCTCCTCTCCCACAGCATTTACCTTCCCTGCCTCAAACCAAACCATGCAGGAGTCCCACCATCACACACTAAAGGTCAGGGGTCAGGCGCCATCCCAGACAGAGGTGTCAATCAGGGAATCTCTGAGGAATAACACAACCCCACAACATTTCCTCACTCTCCTGCACTGCTTAGCTTTAGGAAGACCCAGACTCATCTGAAAGAATGTACCAGAATGTACTTGTTGTGTATAGACTTTCATACCTATAGACATTCAACATTTTATTCAGTGCACAAACACACATTCACAGATTCCTCCCACACGCATATAAACATGCAATATCATGCATAGACACACGCCGCATGCACGTGCATACTTCTTGCATATATTGTGACTTGTGGAAATGTGGAACCCATTTTGACTTTGCCTTGTGGAACCCATGCTAACACAGCATGGCAAAAGTAGATGACCACAAAGCAGGCCTTCAAATCAAATCAAATCAAAGTTTATTGGTCATGTACACAGATTTGCAGATGTTATTGCAGGTGCAGCGAAATGCTTATGTTTCTAGATCCAACAGTTCAGCGTTATCTAGCAACACAATAACAATAAACACATCATCTCAAAAGTAAAAAAATATTAGAAATATCAGAATGAGCAATTACAGAGTTCGGAATATGAATATACATATAGATGGTGTGTATAGACAGTGCAGACAGTATAGGAATATAACATACTGAACCTGTATATAGCTTACTTACTTTCTCATGTTCTTCTCTTCTATGTTGCTGTTTTTAGATAGTACTACTGATATTGATTAATGCCTTGTTGGGAAAGAGACAATAAAACGTTACATTTTAAAAGGTGTGTACAGCGGTAATTACAGTTGAAGTCGGAAGTTTACATACATTTTGGTTGGAGTCATTAAAACTCGTTTTTCAACCACTCCACAAATGTCTTGTTAACAAACTATAGTTTTGGCAAGTCGGTTAGGACATCTATTTTGTGCATGACACAAGTCATTTTTCCAACAATTGTTTACAGACAGATTATTTCACTTATAGTTCACTGTATCACAATTCCTGGGTCAGAAGTTTACATACACTAAGTTGACTGTGCCTTTAAACAGCTTGGAAAATTCCAGTAAATGATGTCATGGCTTTTGAAGCTTCTGATAGGCTAAATGACATAATATGAGTCAATTGGAGGTGTACCTGTGGATGTATTTCAACGCCTACCTTCAAACTCAGTGCCTCTTTGCTTGACATCATGGGAAAATCAAAAGAAATCAGCCAAGACCTCAGAAAAAAAATTGTAGACCTCCACAAGTCTGGTTCATCCTTGGGAGCAATTTCCAAACGCCTGAAGGTACCACGTTCATCTGTACAAACAATAGTACGCAAGTATAAACACCATGGGACCACGCAGCCGTCATACCGCTCAGGAAGGAGACGCGTTCTGTCTCCTAGAGATGAACGTACTTTGGTGCGAAAAGTGTAAATCAATCCCAGAAAAACTGCAAAGGACCTTGTGAAGATGCTGGAGGAAACGGGTATAAAAGTATCTATATCCACAGTAAAACAAGTCCTATATCGACATATCCCGAAAGGCCGCTCAGCAAGGAAGAAGCCACTTCTCCAAAACTGCCATAAAAAAGCCAGACTACGGTTTGCAACTGCGCATGGGGACAAAGATCTTACTTTTTGGAGAAATGTCCTCTGGTCTGATGAAACAAAAATATAACTGTTTTTTAATGTTTTATTTATTTAACCGTTATTTAACTAGGCAAGTCAGTTAAGAACAAATTCTTATTTACAATGACGGCCTACCCCGGCCAAACTCGGACGATGCTGGGCCAATTGTGCGCCGCACTATGGGACTCCCAATCACGGCCGGATGTGATGCAGCTTGGATTCAAACCAGGTACTGCAGTGATGCCTCTTGCACTGGAATGCAGTGTCTTAGACCACTGCACCACTTGGCCATAATGACCATCGTTATGTTTGGAGGAAAAAGGGGGAGGATTGCAAGCCGAGGAACACCATCCCAACTGTGAAGCACGGGAGTGGCAGCATCATGTTGTGGGGGTGCTTTGATGCAGGAGGGACTGCTGCACTTTACAAAATAGATGTCATCATGAGGTAGGTAATTATTATGTGGATATATTGAAGCAACATCTCAAGACATCAGTCAGGAAGTTAAAGCTTGGTTGCAAATGGGTCTTCCAAATGGACAATAACCCCAAGCATACTTCCAAAGTTGTGGCAAAATGGCTTAAGTACAACAAAGTCAAGTTATTGGAGTGGCCATCACAAAGCCCTGACCTCAATCCCATAGAACATTTGTGGGCAAAACTGAAAAAGCGTGTGCGAGCAAGGAGGCCTACAAACCTGACTCAGTTACACCAGCTCTGTCAGGAGCAATGGGCCAAAATTCACCCAACTTATTGTGGGAAGCTTGTGGAAGGCTACTCGAAACGTTTGACCCAAGTTCAACAATTTAAAGGCAATGCTACCAAATACTAATTGAGTGTATGTAAACTTCTGACCCACTGGGAATGTGATGAAATAAATAAAAGCTGAAATAAATTATTATTAAATTATTATTGTTCTGACATTTCACATTATTAAAATAAAGTGGTGATCCTAACTGACCTAAAACAGGGATTTTTTACTATGATTAAATGTCAAGAATTGTGAAAAACTGAGTTTAAATGTATTTGGCTAAGGTGTATGTAAACTTCCGACTTCAACTGTATATAGGATGAGCCATGACTAGAATGCAGTATGTAAACATTATTAAATTGACCAGTGTTCAATGTCTCTATATACATGGGGCAGCAGTCTCTAAGGTGCAGGGCAGAGTACCGGGCAGCAGCCGGCTAGTGACAGTGTCTCAGGTGCAGGGTAGAGTACCAGGCGGTAGTCGGCTTGTGACAGTGTCTAAGGTGCAGGGCAGAGTCTAGGCGGTGGCTGGCTAGTGACAGTGTCTAAGGTGTAGGGTAGAGTACCTGGCGGTGATCTGCTAGTAACAGTGTCTAAGGGGCAGAGTATCAATCGGTGGTCAGCTAGTGACAGTGTCTAAGGTGCAGGGCAGAGTACCAGGTGGTGGTCGGCTTGTGACAGTGTCTAAGGTGCAGGGCAGAGTACCAGGCGGTGGCCGGCTAGTGACAGTGTCTAAGGTGTAGGGCAGAGTACCAGGCGGTGGCCGGCTAGTGACAGTGTCTAAGGTGTAGGGCAGAGTACCAGGCGGTGGCCGGCTAGTGACAGTGTCTAAGGTGTAGGGCAGAGTACCAGGCGGTGGCCGGCTAGTGACAGTGTCTAAGGTGTAGGGTAGAGTACAAGGCGGTGGCCGGCTAGTGACAGTGTCTAAGGTGTAGGGCAGAGTACCGGGCGGTGATCTGCTAGTAGCAGTGTCTAAGGGGCAGAGTATCAATCGGTGGTCAGCAAGTGACAGTGTCTAATGTGCAAGGTAGAGTACCAGGCGGTGGCCGGCTAGTGCCAGTGTCTAAGGTGCAGGGTAGAGTACCAGGTGGTGGTCGGCTAGTGACAGTGTCTAAGGTGCAGAGCAGAGTACCGGGCGCTGGCCGGCTAGTGATGGCTGTTCAACAGTCTGGTGGACTGAAGATAGAAGCTGTTATTCAGTCTCTCTGTCCTGGCTTTGATACACCTGTACCGTCTCCGACCTTGTAGATGGTAGCAGGGTGAACTTGGGTGGCTGAGGTCCTTGATGAGCTGCTTGTCCTTCCTGTGACACCAGGTGCATGTAATCATTGTACATGTATAGAGCCAAACGCTTCCAGTACTAGATGTTAGAGAGGTGTGGTAATGTGGTCCAGTAATGTTATAAGGTGTGGTAATGGGGTGGACAGTGCTTGGCGACTTCCTCCAGACCAGAGGTCTAGTCCTGTCAGGAGCCAGAAGTCTAGTCCTGTCAGGAGCCAGAGGTCTTGTCCTGTCAGGAGCCAGAGGTCTTGTCCTGTCAGGAGCCAGAGGTCTAGTCCTGTCAGTAGCCAGAGGTCTAGTCCTGTCAGGAGCCAGAGGTCTAGTCCTGTCAGGAGCCAGAAGTCTAGTCCTGTCAGGAGCCAGAGGCCTAGTCCTGTTAGGAGCCAGAGGTCTAGTCCTGTCAGGAGCCAGAAGTCTAGTCCTGTTAGGAGCCAGAGGTCTAGTCCTGTCAGGAGCCAGAAGTCTAGTCCTGTCAGGAGCCAGAGGCCTAGTCCTGTTAGGAGCCAGAGGTCTAGTCCTGTCAGGAGCCAGAGGTCTAGTCCTGTCAGGAGCCAGAGGTCTTGTCCTGTCAGGAGCCAGAGGTCTAGTCCTGTCAGGAGCCAGAGGTCTAGTCCTGTCAGGAGCCAGAGGCCTAGTCCTGTTAGGAGCCAGAAGTCTAGTCCTGTCAGGAGCCAGAGGTCTAGTCCTGTCAGGAGCCAGAGGTCTTGTCCTGTCAGGAGCCAGAGGTCTAGTCCTGTCAGGACAAGAGGTCCTGTCCTGTCAGGAGCCAGAGGTCTTGTCCTGTCAGGAGCCAGAGGTCTAGTCCTGTCAGGAGCCAGAAGTCTAGTCCTGTCAGGAGCCAGAAGTCTAGTCCTGTCAGTAGCCAGAGGTCTAGTCCTGTCAGGAGCCAGAGGTCTTGTCCTGTCAGGAGCCAGAAGTCTAGTCCTGTCAGGAGCCAGAGGTCTAGTCCTGTCAGGAGCCAGAGGTCTAGTCCTGTCAGGAGCCAGAGGTCTAGTCCTGTCAGGAGCCAGAGGTCTTGTCCTGTCAGGAGCCAGAAGTCTAGTCTTGTCAGGAACCAGAGGCCAAGTCCTGTCAGGAGCCAGAGGTCTTGTCCTGTCAGGAGCCAGAGGTCTTGTCCTGTCAGGAGCCAGAGGTCTAGTCCTGTCAGTAGCCAGAGGTCTAGTCCTGTCAGGAGCCAGAGGTCTAGTCCTGTCAGGAGCCAGAGGTCTAGTCCTGTCAGGAGCCAGAGGTCTTGTCCTGTCAGGAGCCAGAGGTCTAGTCCTGTCAGGAGCCAGAGGTCTAGTCCTGTCAGGAGCCAGAGGTCTTGTCCTGTCAGGAGCCAGAGGTCTAGTCCTGTCAAGAGCCAGAAGTCTAGTCCTGTCAGGAGCCAGAAGTCTAGTCCTGTCAGGAGCCAGAGGTCTTGTCCTGTCAGGAGCCAGAGGTCTAGTTCTGTCAGGAGCCAGAAGTCTAGTCCTGTCAGGAGCCAGAGGCCTGATCTCCCTCAATGTGTCCCTCCTGTTCCTCCACAAAGGATGTTCTGAGTTACACTGTGGGGAGCCCCAAATGGCCCCCTATTCCCTATATACAGTACACCTATACAAAAGTATGGGGACACCCCACACAACCATGCAATCTCCATAGACAAACATTGGCAGTAGGATGGCCATCATAGTGTCACCGTCATAGGATGTCACCTTTCCAAAAAGTCAGTTTGTCAAATTTCTGCCCTGCTAGAGCTGCCCCGGTCAAGTGTAAGTGTTGTTATTGTGAAGTGGAAACGTCTTAGAGCAACAACGGCTCAGCCGCAAAGTGGTAGACCACACAAGCTCACAGAATCTTAACGCTACAGCATACTCTAGACAATTCCTTGCTTCCTGACCTCAACTCCATTGAACATCTTTGGGATGAATTGGAACGCCAACTGCCAGCCAGGTCTAATCGCCCAACATCAGTGCCCGACGTCACTAATGCTCTCGTGGTTGAATGGAAGCAAGTCCGCGCAGCAATTTTCCAACATCTAGTGGAAAGCCTTCCTAGAAGTGTGGAGGCTGTTATTGCAGCAAAGGGGGGACCATCTCCATATTAATGCCCATGATTTTGGAATGAGAGGTTCGACGAGAAGGTGTCCACATACATTTGGCCATGTAGTGTAGGTCACAGGGAACAGGGTGCCATTTGTGTCCGCACCCTAAGACACCGTAGTGTGTGGTCCTCCTCTCTAACCATACTCTGCTCATTCCATTCCACTAAAGTGGTTTGGATTTGGATTTGATTTAGTCAGCCTGTTCCCACTTTGTCCTTTTAACATGTCTTCATAGACATTTACTCATAGCAATGCGTCATATTGTCTTCCATTGATGTGGCAACCTGCCTGCCAACATCTGGCTGGGTTTATGGTTCCCAACAAACGATTCATTCTGGGGCTTTTCTATTGTCATCGATACACACACACACACGCACACACGCCTCCCCTGGTGTTAAAGACTAGCCCTGCATTGATGGATCAGACCGTGAAGTGGACCTCTGGTTAACTCATCATTTCCTCCTACTACATTATCCCCTATTCTGTTATTGCTGATGCTTGTGTGTTAATCAAGCACAGATGTGTGTGTTTCAGTTCAACACATCCTGCTTTTTTCTCTTGGATTATACTGTTGGCAGAAGCTTTTGTGCAGCTGAAGTGTCCAGCTATTGTTAACTCAAAGCTATTAGCCATCACCTGTCTTCAGTCATCACCTGTGAATAAACTATGTATGGTACTGTCTGTGTATAACTGTATATAGTACTGCCTGTATATATTACTGCTTGTATATAGTACTGCCTGTATATAGTACTGCTTGTATATAGTACTGCCTGTGTATAGTACTGGCTGTATATAACTGTATATAGTACTGCCTGTAATATAGTACTGCCTGTATATAGTGCTGCCTGTATATATTACTGCCTGTGTATATTACTGTCATTATATTGTACTGCCTGTATATAGTACTACCTGTATATAGTACTGCTTTTATCTAGTACTGTCTGTATAGTACTGCCTGTATATAGTCCTGCCTGTGTGTTGTACTGCCTGTATATAACTGTATAAAGTACTGCCTGTATATAGTACTGCCTGTATATAGTACTGTCTGTATATAACTGTATATAGTACTGCCTGTATATAGTACTGTCTGTATATAGTACTGCCTGTATATAGTCCTGTCTGTATATAGTACTTTCTGTATATAGTACTTTCTGTATATAATACTGTCTGTATATAGTACTGTCTGTATATAGTATTGCCTGCCTCTACAATGAGTACAGAGGATTCATGGCCCCAGTTGACTTCCATCCCCCAGCATGTCTGCCTGGCCTGCCTGCCTGCATGTGTGGTTGGTTGGTGGCTGTTTCTCTCTTTCTCAACAAGATACTGTGTGGGACACAGTGGTGGCCATGTCTTACAGTTTTATTTGGCCCTGGCTGTCACACACAAACACAGCCACACACACACACAGTTCTCACACACAGGTCAGCGTCACTCAAACTGAAGACCCTCCGAGCTCCCCCCACTGGAGGACCGAGGCTTCTCACAGCCAATCAGGTCCAGCCAAAATTGGAAACAGACCCCTGAATGGTGGAGGATCCCTGAGGCAATTCCTGGCTGCGATACGCCCAGGGCTTTAAAACGCGACAAAATATTTGACTGTGCGACCAGGAGTTGTATTTTGGGAGCACTGTGTGACTGTGATAATAATTGTTGTAATGATACCGTTGTTTATGAGTGCCCTAGAGAAACAAGCGAGTGCATACTCGTTAGCGTCATGGTTGCGTCATTACTATCGCTGGGACCGCATTTTACATTCATAAACCATGTTGTAGGCCGTTCTAAAACTACTCGCGCATCGATGTCGTTTACACTTTGTTCAGTCATGTTACCTCATTGGCTAGCTAACTAACTTTACCAGTTAGCTAGCTTTACCAGTATATCCTAATATTTGGGGGCATAGAAAGAAAATGTAAGAAAGGGATAGTCAATGATTTTTATCAAAAAATGTTAACCTTTATAACCTTTATTTAACTAGGCATGTCAGTTAAAAACAAATGATTATTTCCAATGACAGCCTACCCCGGCCAAGCCCGGACGCTGCTGGGCCAATTGTGCGCTGCCCTATGGGACTCCCAATCACGGCTGGATGTGACACAGCCTGGTATCAAACCAGGGACTGTAGTGACACCTCTTGCACTGAGATGATGTGCCTCAGACTGCTGTGCCACTCGGGAGCTCCATAACAATAAATGAATGAATGACAGATCTCTTGCATGTCGTCATCACAAACCAGGCATTTTTAAAGAGACAGTGTAACATGTTCTATGTAATGCATCTCAAGAGCAAAATCATTTTTTTAACCCCTTTTTTTGTGATATCCAGTTGGTAGTTACAGTCTTGTCCCATATGAACTCGGGAGAGGTGAAGGTCAAGAGCCATGTGTCCTCTGAGAGCCATGTGCCATGTGTCCCCCTGCCAAGCCACACTGCTTCTTGACACACTGCTCACTTAACCCATAAGCCAGCCACACCAATGTGTCGAAAGAAACACTGTACGGCTGGCGACTGAAGTCAGCTTGCAGGCGGCCAAACCCTCCCCTAAATGCGACGACGCTGGGCCAATTGTGCACCGCATCATGGGTCTCCCAGTTGCAGCCGACTGCAACACAGCCTGGGATCAAACCTGGGCCTGTAGTGACGCCTCTAGCACTGCAATGCAGTGCCTTAGACCGCTGCGCCACTCAGGAGGCCCTGAAACTAGTACTTTAAGACAATGTAGAAACCTAATATTCCACAAATTAATTTGTAATTTCAATGGCAGGTATTCGTATCAACATTTTAGCATTTATAATAAACAAATGTCTTTACAGTGTTACTTATTAGTTTCTAGAGCACATGTGCATCACAAGTAGCTAGAATTTTCTGGTGCTTCTAAATTTCATGTGTGTGTGCTACCAAATATTTTTTACATTTAGAGCCCTCGTACACACACACCCACACACACACACACACACACACACACACACACACACACACACACACACACACACAAAATCTCTAATTCTCAGGCTGTTTACTCTGGGTTCTGTCTAGTTGTTCTGTCAGAGGGATGAGTAGTACACGACGTGTGGCTGTCTGTCTGTCACTCAGTTTGTATTCAGGGATTAGTGTTTGTTACTACCGTTTTATTAGTGCTCTCTTTGTGGAGAGCAACTCTCCCCCAAAACCATTCAGTCAGAAAGACTGCAGTGTATGAGGCCGCCAAGCATCTGTCTCTCTTTCTCTTTCATTTGTGGAGAGAGAAGTTTCCATCACAAGCTAAGTTGTGGTGGTTGAGTACGGAGCTTACAGTCTTCTCTTCCTCCCCTCCGCTAAACCTCACTCATTAGCTGGTGGTTTGAGTCAGCATGTTTGCAAAGAGTAAAGAGTGTGTGTGTGTGTGTGTGTGTGTGTGTGTGTGTGTGTGTGTGTGTGTGTGTGTGTGTGTGTGTGTGTGTGTGTGTGTGTGTGTGTGTGTGTGTGTGTGTGTGTGGGGTGTGTGTGTGTGTGTGTGTGTGTGTGTGTGTGAAGATGGATGAGGGTTTGGAGCACAGACTGGCCCTAAGGGGTCTCTGCTACAGAACACTGTCTCTGTGCAGGAGAGAGTGAGTGGGACAGAGCCCAGCTCCCACTGACAGAGAGGGATGATGATGTTGTTTCTGCTTTCTGGTTTGTGCTTGGTGGGGGGTACACCTCAGGTCGGGATGAGTTGTATTTCAGATGTGCTGTATAGATGTAGTGTTTGTTTTTCCTGATGTTGTTTTGAGACTTTGAGAGAGAAAAGAAGAGGGAGAAAAATACAGCCCACTGGGAAAACTGGTTGAATAATTTTTTTTTACAATCACTTTGGCACTAATTTCAGAACCTTGCGGTCATTTTTCAAAACTCTAGACACAAAACTGAAAACGGTCATCACTTGTAACAGGCTGTCCAATGTTCAAAACATTACATTGTGCATTCATATCTTTAAAGAAACCTTGCACTTGCAGAATCATTGGTTCAAATAACTCATTTATCATGAAATACCATAGGAACATTAATTTAGATCACCCACACACAAGATACCGATAGTTTCACTGTGTAGTTGTTTGTACAATCATTTAATATTGTAGTACAAAATATGTGATACATGTTTCATTATGGTACTACACATAAATACATCACTGTAAAAGGACTAGTAGAGAGAATACTACAGACACAGAGGAATCATTGAACAACATCTGAAATGTATTGATGAAATACAATAAAATCACAACATAGGTTTCTTTGAATCAAAGCAAAAATAATTAGCTACAAAAAAGAAAAAACTACAGTAAAACGTCAACTGCAGTGTTCCTCACCTGGCTTACTGTAAAAAGCAAAACAAAGGATTGATTACTGTATTTCTATATTTCCATCAACCCTGTCTTCTGGATTTGGCCACAGGTTCTCATCCACATCACAATGGATGTTTTCATTAGCCAAACATCTTGGGAAGAATCTTTGGGCGAATCCACGCCTGACACTGGTCTGCCGTGATGTCATTGCATGCGTCATTCATGGCCTGGAGAAGGGTGGCTTGTTCGTGAGGGCGCCTATCATATACCTTCCACCTCCATGTGGAGAAAAATTCCTCAATCAGGTTAAGGAAAGGAGAGTATGGGGGTAACTACAGGGTTGTAAATTGTGGATGGGCCTGAAACCATGCTTGCACCATTTGAGCATGGTGGAACCTGACATTATCCCACACAATGACATAGGTCACGCCATCAGCTCTACAGACCTGATTTAGCTCATCAAGGAAGGTTACAAGGAGAGCTGCATTATATGATCCAATACGGGGTCTGCGTCCCAACACACCATCTTCCGATATAGCCGCACACATGGTGATGTTTACCCCATGTTGTCCAGGTACTTGGATGGTTGCCCGCTGGCCAATGAAATTCTGACCTCTCCTCCTTGTCTTGGCCAGGTTGGAGCCTGCCTCATCCAAAAATAGGAATTTGTGATGGTTTTTCATCAGCATCCAGCTCCATCACCCTCTAAAAATACATTTTGGAAAGAGAATTACTGATTACAATGATGTAGAACTTGGGGGGAATTTTTCACAACAGGCATCTTGAAACTGAACATACCTGAACATTCTCAGTCCTCAGTTGCTTCACTCTGTCTGCATTTCTTTCAAAAGGCACACGGTATAGCTGTTTTAGAGACACCTGGTGCCTTTTCAGCATGCGTGCAATAGTCGGAAAACTTATGGCTTCCACATTGTTGAACATGTCGTCATTGTCCAAGATGTGCTGCCGAACTTCTGTAAGGCGAATATCATTTCTGGCCCAAACCAAATTGACCACAGCCTGCTCTTGTTGTTCAGTCAGAATTTTGCCTCTGCCTCCCCTATTTGGCCTAGTCTCAATTCTGCAGGGTAAATGACAGTAAGAACACATTTAGTCACATCACCTACTCTGTGGTACACATTGGCATGCAATATACAGTCATTTGACAATTGAGAGTAGCCTAATGTTTAGTGCATGCTGAAGACTTACCGGTTCTCAATGCGGAAAGTTCTGATGATTGAGGCCACAGTTGATCTTCTGAGGTTTGGTTGAATCATTGTCATGCCGTGATTTACGACATGGTCTACAACTATTTCTCGGATTTCATTGGACACTCTTTGCTGTTGCTGCCACTGTCTTGGTCCGTGGCCTTGTCCTCTACCACGTTCTCCCACACCTCTCAAACGAGGCCCACGACCACCTCTCAGAAGTGGTGCTTGTTCCATGCCATTCCTTTGACCACCACGTTTTCCTCGTCTTCCTCCTCCCACTGCTTGACCGATATTGTGACCTGGATCACCTGCCGGCTCCATGTTATCATTATGTTGTTGTAGGTGGATACCACTCATTTCACTATATACTTGTACCACAATGGGAAATCAATCATCAGTAACGAGTTGGTAATATTGGAAAAGCAATTATAAGGGCCTGCATACGTACACTTACCTGACCACTTTATTAGGTACACCTGCGTGTTAACGCAAATAGCCTGCTCCTTCGAACAGCGAATCATGTGGCTGCCTGCAACTCAATATATAGAGTATATATAGTAGAGAGCTTTAGTTGTTGTTTGACCAAACATAAGAACGGGCAAGATGCCCGTGGTATGATTGTTGGTTCCACACATGGTGGTTTCAACATCTCAGAAACAGCTGCCCTCCTGGGATTTTTATGCACTACAGTCTCTAGAGTTTACAGAGAATGGTGCGATAATCAAAACACATTCAGTGAGCGGCAGTTCTGTGGGCAAAAACACCCTGTCATTAACAGAGAGGTCAGAGGAGAATGTCCAGACTCATTCAAGCTAACAGAAAGGCTACAAATGCTCAAATAACAGCCGTTTAAAACAGTGGTGTGCAGAAGGGCATCTCTTAACGTACAACACCGTGAATAATTCAGGCTGTTGTGGAGGCCAAAGGGGGTCCTACTTAGTACTAAATAGGTGTACCTAATAAAGTGGTCGAGTGTACAGTAATGTCAAATCTGAAAACATGGTCTGGAAAAGTGGTACATGGGACCATAGAAACAGTGTCGGATAAAGAATGATGATGAAATATTACATCCATAGATAATGTAGTCCAATTGGTTCATGTTCCACGGTAATTGGTGTCAATGGATCTCATTATCCTGAAACCTTCATCATCAGTTTCCATAAAACTATGCATTAAGAGTAATGCAACAATTACCGTGGAGAATGAACCGGCGCCATCTTAAATTTGTAAGATGGCGCCGGAGAAGAAGCCAGACGTTTAATGTGCCCCCAACCGATTAGATTTTTTTGTTCATTTATTTACTTTGTTTGTAACTTATTTTTTTACTTATTTTGTACATAATGTTGCCGCAACTGTCTCTTATGACGGAAAATAACTTCTGGACATCAGGACTGCGAACAATATACTGCTTTCTCGGGAACAGGCCCAGATCCCTGTGATTTGCGTGAAGAGGAGGCGGAGAAAAAGGGTCCGGAGGGTGAGCTACCTTCTGAGAATTCGTAGGCGATCGAATAAACCCCCACTTCCTTCCATTCTGCTAGCAAACGTGCAATCTTTGGACAATAAAATAGATGACTTACGCGAAAGATTAAACTACCAACGGGACATTCAAACTGTAATATCTTATGCTTCACGGAGTCGTGGCTGAACGACGACATTATCAACATACAGCTGGCTGGTTATACGCTGTATCAGCAGGACAGAACAGCTGCGTCTGGTAAGACAAGGGGCGGCAGACTATGTATTTTTGTAAATAACAGCTGGTGCACGATATCTAAGGAAGTCTCGAGCTATTGCTCGCTTGCGGTAGAGTATCTCATGATAAACTGTAGACCACACAACCACTACTGTTTACGCACCACCACAGTCAGAGGCTGGCACTAAGACAGCATTGAATGAGCTGTATTCCGCCATAAGCAAACAAGAAAACGCTCACCCAGAGGCGGCGCTCCTAGTAGCCGGGGACTTTAATGCAGGGAAATTGAAATCCTTTTTGCCAAATTTCTATCAGCATGTTAAGTGTGCAACCAGAGGAAAAAAAACTCTGGACCACCTTTTCGCCATACACAGAGACGCATACAAAGCTCTCACTCGCCCTCCGATTGGCAAATCTGACCATAATTCTATCCTCCTGATTCCTGCTTACAAGCAAAAATTAAAGCAGGAAGCACCAGTGACTAGATCAATAAAAAAGTGGTCAGATGAAGCAGATGCTAAGCTGCAGGACTGTTTTGCTAGCACAGACTGGAATATGTTCTGGGATTCCTCCGATGGCATTGAGGAGTACACCACATCAGTCATTGTCTTCATCAATAAGTGCATCGATGACGTAGTCCCCACAGTGACCGTATGTACATACCCCAACCAGAAACCATGGGTTACAGGTAACATCCACACTAAGCTAAAGGCTAGAGCTGCCGCAGTCAAGGAGCAGGACTCTAACCTGGAAGATGGTAAGAAATCCCGCTATGCCCTCCGACTAACCATCAAACATGCAAAGCCTCAATACAGGACTAAGATCGAATCATACTACACCGGCTCTGACGCTCGTCGGATGTGACAGGGCTTGCAAACCATTACAGACTACAAAGGGAAGCACAGCCGAGAGCTGCCCAGTGACACGAGCCTACCAGACGAGCTAAATAACTTCTATGCTTGCTTCGAGGCAAATAACACTGAAACGTGCATGAGAGCACCAACTGTTCTGGAAGACTGTGTGATCACACTCTCCGCAGCCGATGTGAATAAGACCTTTAAACAGGTCAACATTCACAAGGCCGCTGGGCCAGACGGATTACCAGGACGTGTACTGCGAGCATGCGCTGACCAACTGTCAAGTGTCTTCACTGACATTTTCAACCTCTCCCTGTCCGAGTCTGTAATACCAACATGTTTCAAGCAGACCACAATGCACAGTGCATGTGCCCAAGAATCTAAGGTAACCTGCCTAAACAACTACCGACCCGTAGCACTCACGTCTGTAGTCATGAAGTGCTTCGAAAGGCTGGTCATGGCTCACATCAACCCACTCCAATTTGCATACCGCCCCAACAGATCCACAGATGATGCAATCTCTATTGCTCTCCACACTGCCCTTTCCCACCTGCACAAAAGGAACACCTACAGTGGGGAGAACAAGTATTTGATACACTGCCGATTTTGCAGGTTTTCCTACTTACAAAGCATGTAGAGGTCTGTAATTTGTATCATAGGTACACTTCAACTGTGAGAGATGGAATCTAAAACAAAAATCCAGAAAATCACATTGTATGATTTTTAAGTAATTCATTTGCGTTTTATTGCAATGTGAGAATGCTATTCATTTATGTGAGAATGCTATTCATTGACTACTGCTCAGTGTTCAACACCATAGTGCTCTCAAAGCTCATCAATAAGCTAAGGTCCCTGGGACTAAACACCTCCCTCTGCAACTGGATCCTGGACTTCCTGATGGGCCGCCCCCAGGTGGTAAGGGTAGGTAACAACACATCCACCACGCTGATCCTCAACACAGGGGCCCCTCAGGGGTGCGTGCACAGTCCCCTTCTGTACTCCCTGTTCACTGATGACTGCACAGCCAACACCATCATTAAGTTTTCCCATGACACAACAGTGGTAGGCCTGATCACCGACAACGACGAGACAGCTTATAGGGAGGTGGTCAGAGACCTGGCCTGTGGTACCAGGACAACAACCTCTCCCTCAACAGGAAAAAGAGGATGAAGCACGCCCCCATTCTCATCGACGGGGCTGTAGTGGAGCATGTTGAGAGCTTCAAGTTCCTTGGTGTCCACATCACCAACAAACTAACATGGTCCAAGCACACCAAGACAATCGTGGAGAGGGCACAACAAAACCTATTCCCCCTCAGGAGACTGAAAAGATTTGGCATGGGTCCACAGATCCTCAAAAGGTTCTACAGCTGCACCATCGAGAGCATCCTGACTGGTTGCATCACTGCCTGGTATGGCAACTGCTCAGCCTCCGACCGCAAGGCACTACAGAGGTTAGTGCGAACAGCCCAGTACATTACTGGGGCCAAGCTTCCTGCCATCCAAGACTTCTATACAAGGCGGTGTCAGAGGAAGGCCCTAAAAATTGTCAAAGACTCCAGCCACCCTAGTCATAGACTGTTCTCTCTGCTACCACATGGCAAGTGGTACCGGAGCGCCAAGTCTAGATCCAAGAGGCTTCTAAACAGCTTCTTCCCACAAGCCATAAGACTCCTGAACACCTACCGTAATTTCCGTACTATTAAGCCGCACATGTCTATAAGCCGCAGGTGCCTACCGGCACATTGAAACAAATTAACTTTACACAGGCTTTAACGAAACATGGCTTGTAACAAAAATAAATAGGCTTTAACGAAACACGCCTTGTAACAAAAAATAAACAATTAGCAGTAAGCTTTAGTTGTCTTTTTGCACTGAGTCAATTCCTCACACTGCTGTTTCCAACGTCTTATCATCGACTCATTAAGACCAAGCTCCCGTGCAGCAGCTCTATTTCCTTTTCCAACAGCCAGATCAATCGCCTTCAACTTGAAAGCTGCATCATATGCATTTCTCCGTGTCTTTGCCATGATGAGGGTGACAAAATGACTACCGTAATCAGAATGATGGGAAGTTTGAGAGCGCTCGATTTAATCTAAACAGTAAACAAAAAAGTTGTTTGACCTTAACCCGTTCGGCAATTTCATTGGTCTAATGAAAGCTTCATGCCGCCAAAAAACTGAGCATGTCACGTGTTTTTTTGGAGAAAAAAAATTGAAAGCGGGAAAAATCCATATATTAGCCGCGTCATTGTTTAAGCCGCGAGGTTCAAAGCTGGGAAAAAAGTTGCGGCTTATAGTCCGGAATTTACGGTAATCAAATGGCTACCCAGACTATTTGCATTGCCCCCCCCTTTTACACCGCTGCTTCTCTCTGTTGTTATCATCTATGCATAGTCACTTTAATAACTCTACCTACATGTACATATTATCTCAACTGACCGGTGCCCCCGCACATTTACTCTGTACCGGTACCCTGCTGTATATAGTCTCACAATTGTTATTTTGCTCTTTAATTACTTGTTACTTTTATTTCTTAAACTTATCCATATTTTTTTAACAGCATTGTTGGTTAGGAGCTTGTAAGTAAGCATTTCACTGTAAGGTCTACACCTGTTGTATTAGGCGCAGTTACTTATCATTTTGGGCAGTTATGTCAATTGATAGATCATTGTAATGAAATGAACAGACAGTTATCTCAGATGTAATGTGTGAATTGTATTTTGAAATGGTAATATTTTGATGTTAACTTGTGTCATTTTGAACAGGTGATTTTAGTTCAATGAACAAATGATCTTAGCTTTATGTGTATTGTATCCAAGCAATTGGAAAAAGTGTTAGAGTTTTGAAAAATTAGCATTTTGATCATCGGTTGTGAGATTTGTGTCTAGAGTTTTGAAAAATGACATCAAGGTCCTGAAATTTAGTGCCAAAGTGATTGTAAAAAACTAATGTTGTTTCCACATCATTTCAACAAAAGAAATGCAATGTGATGACGTTGTATCAACTTTGAAAACTGATTGGATTTGCAAAAAGCCATCAACTTAAAGGAATTTCTGGAATGTATTTTTTTTCACCCAACTTGGGTCTAGACTCAATACTAGACTTTGAACTGACGTCTGTGTCCAGTGAGAGAAAGAGAGAGCGCAAGGTGTGTGTGTGTGTGTGTGTGTGTGTGTGTGTGTGTGTGTGTGTGTGTGTGTGTGTGTGTGTGTGTGTGTGTGTGTGTGTGTGTGTGTGTGTGTGTGTGTGTGTGTGTGTGTGTGTGTGTGTGTGTGTCTGTGTGTGTGCGTGTGTGTGTGTGTTGTACCAGTTGAGGAGTGCTTTAGTTTAAATAGAGATTATGGCATACCGTACCATATGTTTCCATTATATCTGGGGTAGAAGGCTACTCACACAGTGGTAATTAACCACGTCATTAAACCACATGTCATTAAACCACGTCATTAAACCACATATCATTAACCCATGTCATTAAACCACGTCATTAAACCACATATCATTAACCCATGTCATTAAACCACGTCATTAAACCACATATCATTACACCACATATCATTAAACCACATATCATTAATCCACATATCATTAAACCACGTCATTAAACCACATAATTAAACCTCATGTCATTAAACCTGTCCCAAAAACAATTCAGAATCGCCTTCTGAATGTCTTTCTTGAGTTTATGTATGGCCACAGTGTAACCACTAACCACAGAGCTGATCATGGTTGGACCGAAGGTTAAGATTAAGGGTCCTTGCAGTCACTGAATGGTCGTATTGTCACACTGCTTGTTTGTGGAGCTCTGTGATTTGTTCCTTTTATAGAGAGCAGTAATTGTACATTCGGACGTCCAGAGCTTCGCCTTGAGGAATGTAAAAAAATGAAAACAAATGTTCTATGCTGTTAATGTGAATGCTTCCACAGCTATATAAACTCTTGCATGTGGCGAGGGGGTGGGGAGGGGTCTGAGACGGAGGGTGTCTGTGGTGAGGGGAGTTTGATATTCGTTTCCCAGACTGCTCTAGTCAGTGTGACATTTTTGGACTTGTCTTGTACACAGGAAGGAGGAAGAGTGTCTGGGCTAAAGGGGCTTTTGTTACATTCTATTTTGAGTTTCTTGACATTTTCAAACTCCTGGAAGCCTGGGAAACACTTAGTATTTAAACAAACACACACATTGGATTGAAAATAAATACAATAATGACTGACATTTCTATGGATGGGTCTTCAAAATTCCCTGGCTGCCATTTTTTCCATGTGGAAATAGCCAGTCCGAATGAGACGTTCCACGGACTAATATGAGAGTGATTCCCAGTAAATTAGCCCAAGCTGAATGTCATAGGAGGTGAATTATGTGTGTGTGTCTGAGATTGTGTGTGCGCGGTGTCTCTGTGCATGTTCATGCGTGTGGGTGTTTGTGTGTATGTAACTTCGGAGGAGGTGAAATTAAGATTGCACTGGAAAGCTGCCCAGTTTGTTCCATCCCATTAGCCTCTCTGTTAGTGTTTAAGCATGCATGGGATTTGCAGGGTACGCTAATTTGGCTAACTAGCATTACCTCAGATAAACACGATGAGAATGCAAAGGTTTACAAGAAACAACAACAACTGGAACCAGAGTCATCTGTTTTCATTTGTTTACCTCATGCAACTTGAATCATCCTCCGCCTGTCTCTTACACTCTCAAGACAAAGAAAGTAGAGAAAAGGATGAGAGATGTTCTTCTGAGCAGATCAACATTTGGCCCATTGTTTAGGGTGGATTCTCTCTCTCCTTTTTTTAATCTCTCTGGTCAGACTTCAGAGCATTCCTTCAGACTGAGTTCACACATGTGTCCCTGTTTACGCCACTAACCCACCGACCGATGTGTTCTTTATCATCACAGAGAGAAAACACTAAAACCACTTCCTGTCTTATGTCTAATGGCTGAGAGGCTGACCCAGTACTAACTGCTGAAGTGAACACTGGAACATCACCACTGTCTTATTTTTCTTTCTAATGAAAAAGATGATCAGAACATGAGCATCTTTATTGGGACACACAATGGTGGCCTATATAGGTCTAAATGAGTCTCTGAATAAAAGGTTTAAGGGCTTAAACAAGCAGACTCTGTGACCCCTGTGGACCAGAGAAGTTTCTTTATGAAGCATTTCACCCCTGGTCTAGTTATCAGAGCAGAAGAGCCACGGTTTTGGTGTGCCTTCCGTTACACCATGTACTGTACCGGTATGTAGAAGTTGGGCCAAAGTAGCTGTACCTTAGCCTGGTCCCAGATCTGTTTCTGCTATCTTGTCAGCTCCTTGTCACTCAGTCACACCAAACATGACGATTCAATAAGGAATAACAGAGAGCAGAAATAGACTCCCTTTGATTTAACTAGAGAGCAGAAACAGACTCCCTTTGATTTAACTAGGCATGTCAGTTAAGAACCAAATCTTATTTTACAATGACGGCCTATCCCAGCCAAACCTAGACAATTGTGCACTGCCCAATTACAGCCGGTTGTAATACAGCCCAGGATTGAACCAGCTTCTGTAATGACACCTCTAGCACTGAGATGCAATGCCTTAGACCACTGCGCCACTCGGGAGCCCTACTATATACCGGGTTATTTGACTAAGCTTGAGCAGTATACCGTAAACCGGGGTATTTGGAAATAGCCAAGGGATGGTTTCTCAATACCATCAATATCGTTTAAACAATTTATTTGAAGTTTTTCAATACATTTGAATATTCGTAGCTACTTTTTATTAAGTAAAAGCCTGACGTCAACTTGTGCAATACCTTAGGAGATAAAGCAGATCGCGTTCTTCATTTCACCTGTCACATTATTTTATATTATGAAGCTTAACGTCGTTCCCCAGAACAGTTGAGCCAGTCACGTGTTTGTCTGTAAATAGCACAATGGGAGAAAGCGGGAGTCCAGATGTGTATTTGGTTTAACAGGCTAGTTAGCTAGCTATGTTCAGTAGATGACTGAATGAATACGGAGTCGGGGCACCATATAGTGTTACCTTTCTGCCATTTTTAAGAAGTCAAAAGGCTTTGTTAAAATGGCGCCGGAAGAAATGGCAGCAGTTCTACGGGCGCCCAACCAATTGTGCTATTATTAGTTTTTTCGCGTTATTTGTAACTTATTTTGTACATAATGTTTCTGCCACCGTATCTTATGCCGAAAAAGAGCTTCTGGATATCAGGACAGCGACCACTCACCTCGGATTAGACAAAGATTTTTTCTTCAACAAACAAGACGCACAAGACATCCTCCAAACACCCGGCAGGACCGACATCCACGTTATTTGCAAGAGGAAGCGACGGTCAGGTCAGGACCAGAAAAAGGCGAGTGGGAAAGCTGCCGTTACCGTCAATACTACTCGCCAACGTGCAATCATTGGACAATAAACTAGACGATGTCCGATCACGAATATCCTACCAACGGGACATCAAAAACTGTGATATCCTATGTTTCACGGAATCGTGACTGAATGACGACATGGATATTCAGCTAGCGAGATACACGCTGCATCGGCAAGATAGAACAGACGAGGGGGGGCGGTCTGTGCATATTTGTAAACAACAGCTGGTGCACGAAAGGTCTCTAGATTTTGCTCGCCTGAAGTAGAGTATATTGTGATAAATTGCAGGTCACACTACTTGCCTAGAGAGTTTTCAGCTATACTTTTTGTGGCTGTTTATTTACCACCACAGACAGATGCTGGCACTAAAACCGCACTCAGTCAGCTGTACAAGGAAATAAGCAAACAGGAAACCACTCACCCAGAGGAGGCGCTTCTAGTGACCGGAGACTTTAAAGCAGGGAAACTTAAATCAGTTCTACCAAATTTCCATCAACATGTTAAATGTGCAACCAGAGGGAAATAAATTCTAGATCACCTGTACTCCACACACAGAGACGCGTACAAAGCTCTCCCTCGCCCTCCATTTGGTAAATCCGACCACAATTCTATCCTCCTGATTCCTGCTTACAAGCACAAATTAAAGCAGGAAGCACCAGTGACTCGGTCTATAAAAAAAGTTGTCAGATGAAGCAGATGCTAAACTACAGGACTGTTTTGCTATCACAGACTGGAACATGTTCCGGGATTCTTCCGATGGCATTGAGGAGTACACCACATCAGTCACTGGCTTTATCAATAAGTGCATTGAGGACGTCGTCCCCACAGTGACTGTACGTACATACCCCAACCAGAACCATGGATTACAGGCAACATTCGCACTGAGCTAAAGGGTAGAGCTGCCGCTTTCAAGGTGCGGGACTCTAACCCGGAAACTTACAAGAAATCCTGCTATGCCCTGCGACGAACCATCAAACAGGTAAAGCGTCAATACAGGGCTAAGATTGATTCATGCTACACTGGCTCCGATGCTCGTCTTATGTGGCAGGGCTTGCAAACTATTACAGACTACAAAGGGAAGCACAGCCGCGAGCTGCCAAGTGACACGAGCCTACCAGACGAGCTAAATCCCTTCTATGCTCGCTTCGAGGCAAGCAACACTGAGGCATGCATGAGAGCATCAGCTGTTCCAGGCGACTGTGTGATCACGCTCTCCGTAGCCAACGTGAGTAAGACCTTTAAACAGGTCAACATACACAAGGCTGCAGGGCCAGACGGATTACCAGGACGTGTGCTCCGGGCATGTGCTGACCAACTGGCAGGTTTCTTCACTGACATTTTCAACATGTCCCTGATTAAGTCTGTAATACCAACATGTTTCAAGCAGACCACCATAGTCCCTGTGCCCAAGAACACAAAGGCAACCTGCCTAAATGACTACATACCCGTAGCACTCACGTCTGTAGCCATGAAGTGCTTTGAAAGGTTGGTCATGGCTCACATCAACACCATTATCCCAGAAACCGTAGGCCCACTCCAATTTGCATACCGCCCAAACAGATCCACAGATGATGCAATCTCTATTGCACTCCACACTGCCCTTTCCCACCTGGACAAAAAGAACACCTATGTGAGAATGCTACTCATTGACTACAGCTCAGCGTTCAACACCATAGTACCCTCAAAGCTCATCACTAAGCTAAGGATCCTGGGACTAAACACCTCCTTCTGCAACTGGATCCTGGACTTCCTGACGGGCTGTCCCCAGGTGGTGAGAGTAGGTAGCAACACATCTGCCACGCTGATCGTCAACACTGGAGCTCCCCAGGGGTGCGTGCTCAGTCCTCTCCTGTACTCCCTGTTCACCCACGACTGCATGGCCAGGCACGACTCCAACACCATCATTAAGTTTGCAGACGACACAACAGTGGCCTGATCACTGACAACCATGAGACAGCCTATAGGGAGGAGGTCAGAGACCTGGCCGGGTGGTGCCAGAATAACAACCTATCCCTCAACGTAACCAAGAATAAGGAGATGATTGTGGACTACAGGAAAAGGAGGACCGAGCACGCCCCCATTCTCATCGACGGGGCTGTAGTGGAGCAGGTTGAGAGGTTCAAGTTCCTTGGTGTCCACATCAACAACAAACTAGAATGGTCCAAACACACCAAGACAGTTGTGAAGAGGGCACGACAAAGCCTATTCCCCCTCAGGAAACTAAAAAGATTTGGCATGGGTCCTGAGATCCTCAAAAGGTTCTACAGCTGCAACATCGAGAGCATCCTGACTGGTTGCATCACTGCCTGGTACGGCAACTGCTCGGCCTTTGACCGCAAGGCACTACAGAGGGTAGTGTGTACGGCCCAGTACATCACCGGGGCTAAGCTGCCTGCCATCCAGGACCTCTACACAGGACCTCAGGCCCTAAATATTGTCAAAGACCCCAGCCACCCCAGTCACAGACTGTTCTCTCAACTAACGCATGGCAAGCGGTACCAGAGTGCCAAGTCTAGGACAAAAAGGCTTCTCAATAGTTTTTACCCCCAAGCCATAAGACTCCTGAACAGGTAATCAAATGGCTACCCGGACTATTTGCATTGTGTGCCCCCCCTCCCCAACCCCTCTTTTTACACTGCTGCGACTCTCTGTTTATCGTATATGCATAGTCACTTTAACTATACATTCATGTACATACTACCTCAATTGGGCCAACCAACCAGTGCTCCCGCACAGTGGCTAATCGGGCTATCTGCATTGTGTCCCACCCACCACCCGCCAACCCCTCTTTTACGCTACTGCTACTCTCTGTTCATCATATATGCATAGTCACTTTTACCATATCTACATGTACGTACTACCTCAATCAGCCTGACTAACCGGTGTCTGTATGTAGCCTCGCTTGTTTTATAGCCTCGCTACTGTATATAGCCTGTCTTTTTACTGTTGTTTTATTTCTTTACCTACCTATTGTTCACCTAATACCTTTTTTGCACTATTGGTTAGAGCCTGTAAGTAAGCATTTCACTGTTGTATTCGGCGCATGTGACAAATAAACTTTGATATGATTTGGATGAGTTATCTGTACAGCTGCTACTGCTGCTATCTTGATTTCCTTGCATTTTGTTCTCCTTTCTCGGCCCGCCAGTCTGCTCCTCCCCCTCTTTTCCCGAGCATAGCAGGCAGTTCTGTTCGGAGCTAGCTAAAAGGCGTCTTTCTTTGATCGGCCCAAATGTTCCTTCTCTCTCTCCACAACTGCCAAAATCTAGATCCCTCTCGGCTTGTTTTATTATACATTATTAAAGAATTTTAAAAGTATTTGTTTGTACAGTGCTTTCATAAGGAAGAGAGATGTTATTTGCTGTGAAAATAAACATCAAAGAAATATTGCTGATTATTAGCAATTAAGTTTCCTCAGATCTTTCGGTTGCCAGGATGTATGGTGCAGAGCTGTGTTGACTTTAAAAGCTTAACATTATATAAAACAAATGTAAGAATGTGTAGACGTTGAAACGGAATTGGCCTCAATATTCTGCTGTCGAGAAGTGGAGAATTGCCCTTTGCCCTGTTTCATGAAATATCTGAGTTTAAAAAAAGAAGAAAAAAAGAATATCTAGTATGTATCAGTCAGCACTACCACCAGCTCTTACCTTATCGTCAGAGTAGAACGCCCCCTGGCCTGTAATTTCTGTTGTGAAATTCATTTGTAGGTTTTTGACCCCTTGGCACTTCTGTGGCTCTTTGTTTCAGTCAACCCTCCCAGTAGGTGGCGCTAGTGCAGAGGCCTGGCCAGAATTCTCAGTAGCTATGATTCCATTAACTTCTCCTGTGATTTTGTTGTTGAAGTTTAGACAGTTGGCATGGAAAGTAGATGCAACAATTACCTGCTACGGTGCGTTTCCATTCAACTGTCTTGCGTCAATAAAAACAGCTGGACCTACTGTAATTACGCCACACCTAAAAATATAAATAAATCCGCAAAAATACAGAATGTCGAAAAAAAAACGAAGTGGTTGAAGTGATTCCATTATCCATTTATGCAAATTCCGCATTAATAGCCTACATTTGCCCTCCCACCTATCTGTTTCATGTCTCAGGTAGCCCGCGAAAGCCAGCATGGATAGAATACAAGAATTTGCCATATTTGAATAATTCTCATTTGCCAACATATCTCTACGGTCCGTGCCATGGTGAAACTTGCACTCCTGTAAATCTGAAATAATTGGATGGGGAAACTTGCATCCAGCCAACCAGAAAAGCAAGGCGAAGCCATTCAGGCATTCTTGGAAGTCAGGACAATCGTGGTCCTGAAAATAAAGATACTTTTTTATAGTTTAACATTTTCATGAGACTGAAAAAAAGACAAACACAAGTGAGTTTAGAAGAAGCGCTTCGACTACCGACCAACCAACGCTGACTGTAGAACAGAGTCTTCTCCACAGTTGGAGAAAAAAGGTGCATGCTGATGTCACTCACCCTCTGGGGCTTTTATAACTGTTTTTATAACCGGCGAAGCCGAAGGATGTCCTCACGCCGAACCCCGGCTGGCCATGACACAAGAGCATACCTGAGCCGTAAGGTCTTCCCCCAGAGCTGCAGAACAGCTGACTGCCTGGGGGAGGAGAGGAGGGATGCAGGGATGAAGGAAGGGTAGAGGTGGAGGGAGGGGAACAGGAACATTGTTAATGAGAACATGTTGGCCTTTTGTAACGGAGCCATTCCCAATTAGTGTCAGTGGGGGTTGCCGTGAGACAGGCCTTTATTGGATGGTGTTAGCAGTGGAGTTCCACAGCTAGGATCAGCCCATCCATTCCGTGTGTTGTGTTCAGGCTGGAAATCAGTTTGAAAGAGTTGCAACATGTGGAGCATTCATTTAGAGGTGAAATGTTAGTAGGTTTCCATAAGCATTTTTTATGAGAATGACTTGGCCTCCAATCGGCTCAGTCAGAGTATCATTCTGGACTTTTTCCTCAGTCCTATGCTTTTGCTAGATTTTTTTATCTGAAAATGAACTAGCATATTGTACCAAGTAAACCATGTGAAATGTGGTTCAATTGCCATGTTCTTTGTCTCATGACGACTTGAAAATGATTGCGGTTGACTATTAAAACTCCTCTACCATCCAAGCCTTTGATCTGTCGTCGAGTTATGTTGACCTCACAATAACAGATTTTCATGTTCCAAGTTATTGTAAGTTCCACTTCCTTGTGTTTCATCGACCCTCTAATCATAGTTGGGATAGGCACATGAGAAAGGCCATGTGAGCCATGATAGGCTTGTGAAAGAGGGCATTGACGTTTCTCCAGAGCTGGGGTCTCCTTATCAATTCCAAAGCAACTCCTCGGTGCCTGCATGGCGCGCCTACCCAGACACTGCCCTCCCGGATACTGTGCGTACGTGTGTGAATGGGAAAATATTTAGAGCCGAAAAGGGCCTCATTTCAGCATAGCCCATTTGAAGATACAAAATGGAAATCTCTTCCCTCTCATCACAAACACACACAATGTGGAGGGATGGATCTGGTTTCCTGAGTGTTTACAGGAAGCTCCCTGTCACACCAGTTCAAACTGTGAAATTTGAACTTGGACGTCTGCACAAATATTTGGCCACAGTCAGGATTTCAGACCAAGAAACTATGTCAATTATTCATTCTAATAGGGCTATTAGTCTAAAACACTATGCATCATGTTCTGGCTGTCTGTAATGCTTAATGTATCTTGTTTCTTTGCAGAAATAGGACCGGTAACCATCACAACGGATCCGAAGAAGTTTCAGTTTGAACTGAGGGAGCTGTACGTCCAGGTGGGTTCAGGAGTTTATGACCTCCGGCCTCTGACATTTTAGATTGTGGACCCTTCTATAGATCAGAACATTGATCATATAGATCTTAAAGCCCTCAGTTATACAGAGCTGTTGCCTTTGTGTTTGTCTGAAAGTTGACCATACTGGATGCATAACAACATTCCCGTGAAACCTTGGTTTGTTTTCCTTCCTTATTTTACATAGCCGTCGCAAACACATATCTAAACAGAAATAACATATCTAAACAAAAATAACACATATCTAAACAAACACATATTGTTACGAACCGGCTCATAGCCCGTAACAAAGAGGGAGACAACGCGGAGATAAGGAAATGACAAACATATTTATTAAATAAAGTAAACTATACACAATTAACAATGGTGTGTGTAGTCGGTAGTGTAAGTGAGTGGCTGCGTGCATAGATGGTGATAGTGAGGGGTGTTGAGAGCTGCCAAAACAAACTAACACAAAGAAGCCCCAAAATGCCACAACCAAAACCAACAGTGTGTCTGCGTGGAGAGAGTCTCCTCGATGTATTGGGGGAAGGTGTATTTATCCCCGGGACACACCTGAGCACAGGTGTCCTATTTCGCTGATGACCCTTCCAGCTCCGCCCACCAACATCATATTAAGGAAAACAAGAGCAAAGAGAAATAATTTGGCAGACCGAGTGGGAGGGACGTCACATTATCTAAACAAAAATAACACATATCTAAACAAACACATATCTAAACCAAAAATTATCAACTGAGTCAGAGAGCCAAACAGAGCAACGCGAAATCCAAATTCTCCTGCAATCGCTCAGAGGAAGGGAAGAGAGGGAGGAAGTTGTCTTGCGATTGATTGGTGGTTATCACTTCTCTATATGGTAATCCATTATTTGAACAATGCTGCTAAAGTGCTTCACTGAAACCCAGATTTGTCTCTCAGCAGTATCAGTATCTGAGCAGACCACTGACAGAAGAGTGATTTTTGTCTGGGAGCGAAAGGAGCTCTGAGATGAAACCAGTAGCTATCGTTCAGATACTGCAGCTAGCTGCCCTGCGAGGGGACATCCTTGCCATGTGCTTGTACATCCTTGGCGTGTGCTAGCTTGTGTTTGGCGTGTGAGTGGGTTGTTCTGGGTAACACAGTACCCCCATAGAGATCCATGAGCTTCCTTTTACAGGACTATGCTAGGCTATCCTCACCCCGGTTGTCACCTGTCATCGCTCTGCTGCTCTAGGCTGGGACCAGGTTAAAGAACTGATTCGTTTTAGGACTCTCTCATGTAGTTGTATGTAGATGACGTCTAATCTAATACAGTTAAACTCTGATGTAGTGAACCTCTTATATGGGTCAGCTCCATAGCTGTACATACATTGTTTATATACATCATTGGGTCAGCCCTTTCAATATCCAGTAGGCTAACCTCAGGTTGGTTGTTGAGATCAGCTGGTGCGGTATATAGTACCTTCTGTTCGGTCCCATATTTTGTTACTGTAGAGGGGAATGAGAGTACACATACAGGGGGTGATAGGGTTATTGGTACGGGGGTGGGAGGGTGTGGGGGATTCTTTTCGATTTTTATTTCACCTTTATTTAACCATTGTAGGCTAGTTGAGAACAAGTTCTCATTTGCAACTGCGACCTGGCTTTGACGGAGGGTGGGGGTGTTAGGGAGCGGAGGAGAGGAGGAGAGGAGTTCTCCTCACATTCCGTCCCTCTGGTCTGGAAACAGGGATCAGTCAGTTCCAGATGTTCCTCCTGGCATCCAGTGCTCCCCTCAGACAGACACGTGCCTCCTAGAATGCTCCAGAGGACAGCTCCCCCGACCCCACAGAGAGAGGGGGGAGGGGGGAAGAAAGAGAGCGATAGAGAGTGAGGAATAGAGAGAGAGAGAGAGCGAGGGGGGAGGGGAGGGGAGATGGATAGAGGTGAGTGAGAGAGTGGGGGGGGTGGGTGGAGAGACAGCAACAGAGAATAAGAGGCAAATGTAAGAGACTTTAAGATGCAGAATATAATATATTATTTCAGTTAATGTCAAACCTATCAAACGCTATATATGTACACTAACGTTCAAAAGTTTGGGGTCACTTAGAAATGTCCTTGTTTTTGAAAGAAAAGCAATTTGTTTGTCCATTAAAATAACATAACATTTATCAGAAATACAATGTAGACATTGTTAATGTTGTAAATGACTATTGTAGCTGGAAACTGCAGATTTTTAATGGAATATCTACATAGGCGTACAGAGGCCCATTATCAGCAACCATCACTCCTGTGTTCCAATGGCATGTTGTGTTAGCTAATCCAAGTTTATCATGTTAAAAGGCTAATTGACCATTAGAAAACCCTTTTGCAATTATGTTGCACAGCTGAAAACTGTTGTTCTGATTAAAGAAGCAATAAAACTGGCCTTCTTTAGACTAGTTGAGTATCTGGAGCATCAGCATTTGGGGGTTTGATTACAGTCTCAAACAAAGAACTTTCTTCTGAAACTCGTCAGTCTATTCTTGTTCTGAGAAATGAAGGCTATTCCATGCGAGAAATTGCCAAGAAACTGAAGATCTTGTACAACGCTGTGTACTACTCCCTTCATAGAACAGCGCAAACCGGCTCTTACAGAATAGAAAGAGGAGTGGGAGGCCCCGGTGCACAACTGAGCAAGAGGACAAGTACATTCGATTTTCTAGTTTGAGAAGTCCTCAAATGGCAGCTTCATTAAATAGTACCCGCAAAACACCAGTCTCAACGTCAACAGTGAAGAGCTGACTCTGGGATGCTGGCCTTCAAGGCAGAATTGCAATGAAAAAGCCATATTTCAGACTGGCCAATAAAAAGTAAAGATTAAGATGGGCAAAATAACACAGACACTGGACAGAGGAACTGTGAAGAGTTGACTCTTCACTGTTGACGTTGAGACTGGTGTTTTGCGGGTACAACATTAACAATGTCTAAACCGTATTTCTGATCAATTTGATGTTATTTTAATGGACAAAAAAATAGCTTTTCTTTCAATAACAAGGACATTTCTGACTGACCCCAAACTTTTGAACAGTAGTGTATATGATTATAAACTGGGTGGTTTGAACCCTGATTGTCATGGTATATCATAGGAATTTGTTGTTAACCTTTATTTAACTTGGCAAGTCAGTTAAGAACAAATTCTTATTTTCAATGACAGCCAAGGAACAGTGGGTTAACTGTCTTGTTCAGGGGCAGAACATATTTTTACCTTGTCAGCTCTAGGATTTGGTGTTGCAACCTTTTGTTTACTGGCCCAATTCTCTAACCACTAGGCTACCTGCCGCCCCGCATGACGAACCATTTATTTTTACTGCTCTAATTACTTTGATAACCAGTTTATAATAGCAATGAGGCACCTCGGGGGTTTGTGATATATGGCCTATATACCACAGCTTAGGACTGTATCCAGGCACTCCGCGTTGCGTCGTGCTTAAGAATAGCCCTTAGCCGTGGTATATTGGCCATATACCACACCCCCTCGTGGCTTATTGCTTAATTATATCATTATGAAAAGACCCCTATGGTAATACACTGATTGGCCAAGAGTCCTCATAAATGCTACGTAAAGCTTTTATAAAGCTAGATAATGGCATGCAGCAGTGGCGTGCGGTGAGGCCGGTGGCAGGGTAAGCACAGGGTATTATCAAAGCCAGATTTACTCACAAATAAACCTTGATGAAGCCCAAGTTCACCGTACAACAACCAGAATGACAGGCTATTAACCGAAATGTACCCAAAATCTAAATACCAATGTAGCCAAGATACACAAGCGATAGCCTCTGATGGCAGCATATTTTAAATGTTGACATTTTTTATTTAGCCTTTATTTAACTAGGCAAGTCAGTTAAGAACAAATTCTAATTTACAATGATGGCCTACAACAGGCCAAACCTGGACATTTTTACATTTTAGTCATTTAGCAGACGCTCTTATCCAGAGCGACTTACAGTAGTGAATGCATACATTTCATTTCATAATTTTTTTTTTCTTTCTGTGCTGGCCCCCCATGGGAATAGAACCCACAACCCTGCCATTGCAAACACCATGCTCTACCAACTGAGCTACAGGGAACGCTAATTGGATGACACTGGGCCAATTGTATGCCACCCTATGGGACTCCCAATCATGGCTGGATGTGATTTAATCCTGCAAAATTACATACTGCTCAAATCACCTCAGCCATAGACCGATGTAGCATCCACAGTAACAACTGATATGTGGCACTAAAATACCAATATATAGACACATTTCATCTGAATATGGGGAATGGGGGATGGGGGAAAAATGGGGGATGGTGGAAAAAATGGGGAAACAATAGATACATTTAAATATCGCAATATTATTTTTGGACGATATTATATCGTTATTTGACTCCAATTATTTGTAAGGTAGTGTGAGTAAGACCTTTAAACAGGTCAACATTCACAAGGCCGCTGGGCCAGACGGATTACCAGGACGTGTACTGCGAGCATGTGCTGACCAACTGGCAAGTGTCTTCACTGACATTTTCAACCTCTCCCTGTCCAATTCTGTAAGACCAACATGTTTCAAGCAGACCACCATTGTCCCTGTGCCCAAGAACACTAAGGTAACCTGCCTAAATGACTACCGGCCCGTTGCACTCACGTCTGTAGCCATGAAAAGCTTTGAAAGGTTGGTCATGGCTCACATCAACACCATTATCCCAGAAACCCTGCACCAACAGATCCACAGATGATGCAATCTCTATTGCACTCCACACTGCCCTTTCCCACCTGGACAAAAGGAACAGCTACGTGAGAATGCAATTCATTGACTACAGCTCAGCGTTCAACACCATAGTGCCCTCAAAGCTCATCGCTAAGCTAAGGACTCTGAGACTAAACAGCTCCCTCTGCAACTGGATCCTAGACTTCCTGACGGGTAGGTAACAACACATCTGCCACGCTGATCCTCAACACGGGGTCCCCTCAGGGGTGCGTGCTCAGTCCCCTCCTGTACTCCCTGTTCCCTCATGACTGCATGGCCAGGCACAACTCCAACACCATCATTAAGTTTGCTGCTGACACAACAGTGGTAGGCTTGATCACCGACAATGATGAGACAGCCTATAGGGAGGAGGTCAGAGACCTGACCATGTGGTACAAGGACAACAACCTCTCCCTCAACATAATCAAGACAAAGGAGATGATTGTGGACTACAAGAAAAACAGGACTGAGCACGCCCCCATTCTCATCAACAGGGCTGTAGTGGAGCAGGTTGAGAGCTTCAAGTTCCTTGGCGTCCACATCAACAACAAACTAACATGGTCCAAGCACACCAAGACAATCGTGAAGAGGGCACGACAAAACATATTCCCCCTCAGGAGACTAAAAAGATTTGGCATGGGTCCTCATATCCTCAAAAGATTTTACAGCTGCACCAACATTTAATTTGATTTGATTTGACTGAAAATGCAGTTCAAAACATCAGAACGAAATTCTGGCTTGATAAATTCAATGCATTCAAAGAGATGTTGTCTCTTCTCACGATTCAACAGTAGCCTAACCTGCAAATTGCAAAGGAGAATGCATTTAGGCCTCCCTTTACTTGTAAATGAAGTCCAGTTGTCTGCTGAACCTCTCGGTGACAGCGTTGTAGAAGTCACTGCAGAACCCCATGTCCATTATTTTATTCTGCAGAACAGCAGGCCCACGGCTATTTGAGACACATCCCCAAGGCCTCCTTCAGTTCCATTTTCACACTAACACAAAAAGAATTTCCCATTCTGATTACATCTACAAAGCAAAAGAAAATGTCCAATATGTTGTAAAAGTTTGGGTAAAAAGTATTAAAGGTGCAATATGCAGAAATCACTCCACCATTTCCTTGTTGCTGAAATTCTAATATCAATCAAATGTATTTATAAAGCCCATTTTACATCAGCAAAGGTCACAAAGTGCTATACAGAATCCCAGCCTACAACACAAAACAGCAAGCAATGCAGACATAGAAGCATGGTAATAGTTTTCCTAATTTCAGTTTATGTGACAAAACAATCAGCTAGCAGTGAGGGAGATGGTGGTTGCCTGTCAGCTAGCAGTGAGGGAGATGGTGGTTGCCTGTCAGCTAGCAGTGAGGGAGATGGTGGTTGCCTGTCAGCTAGCAGTGAGGGAGATGGTGGTTGCCTGTCAGCTAGCAGTGAGGGAGATGGTGGTTGCCTGTCAGCTAGCAGTGAGGGAGATGGTGGTTGCCTGTCAGCTAGCAGTGAGGGAGATGGTGGTTGCCTGTCAGCTAGCAGTGAGGGAGATGGTGGTTGCCTGTCAGCTAGCAGTGAGGGAGATGGTGGCTGCCTGTCTTGTCATGTCTTGTGTGTAGAGCTTCTGTATACTGTCTCTGTTTGGTCTTAACTTTCATTGTAGTTGACGCTCCACTCTTCGAACCTTCCAAATGGCGCTCGTTACATTATTCTAACTTGGAAAATTTTTGAGGTGCAATAGTGTCAAATTTTCAGGTTGATTTTGCTAGCTAGCTTTATTCAGTTCAAGGGATGCGAGCGCCAAATTATGTAGACACGCCCAAATGTGCACAGCGTACCCCCGGCAATACCCACACAACATGTTTAAGAAATACGCATACGCAAAATATGATATTGTCTCAATGCAACGAATGAAGCTTCAAGCTAGGCAAGGCAGCGAGGCCTATGCTGACCCTGTCCATTAACAGTGACTGGACACAGGAACGGCCGTGGCATCAACGATTTGAATGTATTTGAATGGCTGGAAAAAGGCATGAATACCCTGGTGCCTTTCCTGAGATTTTGATGCAGTTTCAGCAAATGTAGAGATTTTGAGCGAGAAATCACCAGAATCAAAAACATTAGATAACAATTTTTGTTGTTGTTTTTAAAAAATATAATTTCATAACAGCTTTTCTGCCTACCCTGCTTGCACGTCACCAGGATGCAGTAGGTAGTCATTAACATTTAGCGGAACAAATTACCAATCATCGACAACCTCTCCATGCTATTTATTTTTTAATTTAACCTTTATTTAACTAGGCAAGTCAGTTAAGACCAAATTCTTATTTACAATGACAGCCTATCCCGGCCAAACCTGGAGGACATTGGGCCAATTGTGCGCCGCTCTATGGGACTCCCAATCACGGCCGGATGTGATACAGCCTGGAATCAAACCAGGGACTGTAGTGATGCCTCTTGCACTGAGATACAGTGCCTTAGACCGCTGCGCCACTCGGGAGCTTTATCTACAACACATCAGTCAATTTCAGAGTCCTCTCGTCCCCAGTCCAAATCTGTCTATAGGATTCATAGACATGCTATTAATGTGTTTAAATTATAATCTTGTTAATCTACAGTACGCATTACAGACTCTATGTCATTACTGCATTCATCCTTAATGGTTTCCAATGTGCTTTAAATACAAATAGGTGTGGAATCAAGTGTTCTTGCAAAATTCCCATGTAGTGCTCTGTTTCATAATGCCAAGAATGTTCTAGAACACTGTAATAGTGAACGTACCCAACATGCTGTATAGGTTTGTTTTGGCTCATCCTAATGGTTCTGTCACCAGGGAGGTGGAGACTGCCCAGAAATGAGCATTGGCGCCATCAAGATCGCCCTGGAGATCTCCCTGCCAGGGTCCTTCATTTACGTCTTCACAGATGCCCGATCCAAAGACTACAAGCTGACCCAGGAGGTCCTGCAGCTCATCCAGCAGAAACAGTCTCAGGTACAGCTGTGAACATCTGGAAGAGATTGTTGAAGAAGATTGAATGTGGTTTAAAATGTAAATATTGCATTCCTTTATTTCTGCCGCTGTGTCTACAGTCTGATGCCCTTTGTGTTTTGTGTATGTGTGTGTGTGTAGGTGGTGTTTGTGCTGACAGGGGACTGTGATGACCGGGCTCACATCGGGTACAAGGTCTACGAAGAGATCGCCTCCACCAGCTCTGGACAGGTGTTCCACCTGGACAAGAAACAAGTCAACGAGGTGAGATTCAGCCCGATTGGAACTAGCTTCTTTAGTCAGCCCGAATGGAACTAGTCCGGTCAGTCAACCTGAATGGAACTAGTCTTTTCAGTCAGCTCGAATGGAACTAGTCCTGTCAGTCAGCCGAAATTGAACTATAAATGTCAGTCAGCCCGAATGGAATTAGGAACTAGTCCTGTCAGTCAGCCCGAATGGAACTAGTTCTCTCAGTCAGCCCGAATGGAACAAGTCAGCCAGTCAGCTCGAATGGAACTAGTCCTGTCAGTTAGCCGAATTGAACTATAAACGTCAGTCAGCCCGAATGGAACTAGTCTTTTCAGTCAGCCTGAATGGTACTAGTCTTTTCAGTCAGTCTGAATGGAACTAGTTCTCTCAGTCAGCCCAAATGGAACTAGTTCTCTCAGTCAGCCCGAATCAAACTAATCCAGTCAGTCAGCCTGAATGGAACTAGTTCTGTCAGTCAGCCTGAATGGAACAAGTCAGTCAGTCAGCCTGAATGGAACTAGTCCCGTCAGTCAGCCTTAATGGAAAAACTCAGCCAGACAGCTCGAATGGAACTTGTCCTGTCAGTCAGCCCGAATCAAACTAGTCCAGTCAGTCAGCCTGAATGGAACTAGTCCTGTCAGTCAGCCTGAATAGAACTAGTCCTGTCAATCAGCCTGAATGGAAAGACCTGTCAGTCAGCCTGAATGGAATTAGTCCTGGCAATACACCTGAATGGAAAGACCTGTCAATCAGCCTCAATGGAATTAATCAATTCTACACTTACTGTCCGCCAAACAGCTCTTGGTTCAGTTGTTCATCTCTTTGCTCTTAGTTTAGTTGTGTGCCTCCCTCACTTTCTATGTCTTTCTATGTTCTCACCCTCTATGTCCTCAAATAACATTTGGTAATTTCAGACATAGAATAGTACCTAAAAAAAACATCTAACTCTGCTCCTCTTCGGGGAGGAAGTTATGAGTTACTTTCATCACTTCATTCTTCTCAACTACTGAGCAGACTGTGGTGCTTAGCTGGCTCTGCCTGACAGGAGTCGGGTCTCAGTAGAACACAAACATAGGACTGATCTATGACTTGGTTCCAGACCCAGAACATTTTCAGACCTAGAACATTCTCAGATGCAGAACATTCTCAGACACAGAACATGCAGGCTTGAAATGAAGTGGAGTTACGGATGGTGGAAGGATCACTGGCTTCAGAGTGCCTCAACTTGGCCCGGACATTAGCCTTAGATTCATGTAAATAAAGCATCGCTGGACGGTTTTACTGCTCTAGTGTCGTATCCTATAGGTGGGACCACTCCAAGCCTGCCTGAACTGTGATTTATGTGGACTTCACTGTGAAATAGTTCTTTAATTGATTGCACAGCTCTTCAACAGATTGATGCATGATGTCTGAGCATTCCAAAGAATGCAAATCAATGGAAATATTATGTCTTTTAGTTAGATTTTCTTGAAGTCTAAATCTTGAAGGGCAATATAAAAATGACTCTCTCTTAGCTCTGACATGGGCATTGACTCACATGTTTCCCCCTCCCCCGTCTCTGTCTCTCTCCCCCGTCTCTCTCTCTCTCCCCCGTCTCTCTCTCTCTCTCTCTCCCCCGTCTCTCTCTCTCTCTCCCCCGTCTCTCTCTCTCTCTCTCTCCCCCGTCTCTCTCACTCTCTCTCTCTCTCTCTCTCTTTCTCTCGCTCTTTCTTTTTCTTTTGCTCTCTCTCTCTCTCTCTCTCTCTCTCTCTCTCGCTCTCTCTCTCTCTCTCTCTCGCTCTCTCTCTCTCGCTCTCTTTCTTTCTCTCTCTCTCTTTCTTTCTCTCTCTCTCGCTCTCTCTCTCTCTTTCTCTCTCTTTCTTTCTCTCTCTCTCTCTCTCTCTCTCTCTCTTTCTCTCTGTATCTTTTAAACATCCTTGACTACTGAAAGCTATCCTTTGATCACCTCTGAAAACAATGAGTTCATTATGTCTGAGGCGTAACCACCTGTCTACTGATGAAGAAGCACAAGCAGGGGGCTGACATAAAGAATAATGGCTAGGTGACCTCTACCATTCCCAATGAACCCTCTACTCCCACCTGGCCCGACCCTGGCCCCATGGCCTCCATGGTCCCACAGGAAGAGAGGCTGGGGTCCCCTTCTGTCTGCCCAGCTACGGCCCCCTGCACCTGGGCCGGTGTCGTTTGACCTCCACATGACAGACCTGCCACTGTGTCCCCTCTGGGCCAGGGGGACAGCTCCAGGACCCCAGAGAGGGGAGTGATGGAGGGGGCATGTGCAACAAGGCAATGGTGAGGGTTGAAGAGGTCTGGAAGTAGTGGGTCGGTCACACAGAACAGAAGCTGGGGAAAACAGGAGCTGTGGCTCGGGCTGGGTCAGGACGCAGGGGGGTCTCAACCCCTTTTCTCCAAAGTCCTTGCACATGTTGGGGGATGAGACCTTGCAGCTGACGAGGGTCAGTAAGTGGTGGTTACGATGGTTTGGGGCGGGGGGCGATGGTGGTGGATTCGGGGAGGAAGAGAGGGATCGGTGGAATGTCAGAGATGTGTGATGTGGGAGATGGGGGTGTGTGTTTGTGGATCTGGGCAGGTGTGATGTAGTTGATGGTTGTATGATGTTGTAGTTTGTGTGTGTATGTCTGGTATTGTTTATAAAAGACCAAATAAAAAGGAATGTCAGAGAAGAAATAATAGTCTGTAATGGTCTTGTGTGTTTTGGTCAATGAACCCCTGATGCTGCCTATGAGCCTTTACTCTGGGACTGAGAAGGAGTGGGCGTGGGAAACCTGAAAGTAAGGTGTGAATACAATAATGTGTGGAACGACAACTAGCTTGTGGATGATTCCACGCCAAGATAGCCCGAAAATATTTCAAAAGTACCAGAGAGCCCACTATGGAAATGTTATATGTTTCAAGAGGATATTGTTCCAAACAATAAGTTTGGAACAGTTTTGAGATATTTATATTAATATTTTGAATGTTGAATAAATAAATGAATATGAGCATTTGTATTTCAGAATCTGGACATACTCCATCTGTTAGAGCACACTATAAGGAGTATAATGACTCGAACATGTTGTCTGCATCATGTACGCTTCACACATCATAGGGTCTTACAGGAGGCATGTACAGGTCTAAAAAGGGCCTAAAATGGCCTCTTTTATTATAATAATAATAATAATAATAATACTTTGTATAGCGCTAATAATTTGTATAGCGCTTTTCATTACAGAGTTATGTCAAAGCTCTCATAGCTTTATCATGATTTTCTCAGTAATGGTTTATGATACAAATGTAAAAAGCATATAAAAACATCCTTCCTCTCAATGAAGTTTCTATTTGAGAATTTCCAGAACAATCTGAGATACCAGAAATATTTATGGGCCTTCTGGCATGAAATTGCCCTTCTATGTTCTGTGTGTATGTGTATGTGTATGTGTGTGTGTGTGTGTGTGTGTGTGTGTGTGTGTGTGTGTGTGTGTGTGTGTGTGTGTGTGTGTGTGTGTGTGTGTGTGTGTGTGTGTGTGTGTGTGAGTGTGTGTGTATATGTGTGTGTGTGTGTGTGTGTGTGTGTGTGTGTGTGTGTGTGTGTGTGTGTGTGTGTGTGCATATTGTCATCTCTGTGCATATTGTCCTCTCATCCCTCTCCCTCTGTCCCTTCCTGTAGGTGTTGAAATGGGTGGAAGAGGCAGTGCAGTCGTCCAAGGTCCACCTGCTGTCCACTGACCACTACAACGGGGTCAGCAACACCTGGCCGATCCCCTTTGACCCTAGCCTGAAGGAGGTCACTGTGGCACTCAGCGGCCCCGCACCTGACATCGAGATACGCAACCCCCAGGGTAGGCCACTGCACAAAACACAACACCCCTTCCCTATGACCCTATGACCTTTCCTCTTTTATCACCTTTCACAGGACTGTCTGCTCGCTGAAGGCTTTTCTAATATACTGTAACTTTACTATTTGGGGGACTTCTTTCAGTTCCACTCAGCTATGAAGTGCTTTGAAAGGCTGGTCATGGCTCACATCAACACCATCATCCCAGACACCCTGGACCCACTCCAATTCGCATACCGCCCCAACAGATCCACAGATGACGCAATCACAGTTGCACTTCACACTTCCCTCTCCCATCTGGAAAGAGGGGAAATACCTATGTGAGAATGCTGTTCATAGACTATAGCTCAGTGTTCAACATCATAGTCCACTCCAGGCTCCTCGCCAAGCTGGGGACCCTGGGACTGAACTGCTCACTCTGCGACTGGATCCTGGACATCCTCATGGGCCGGCCCCAAGTGGTGAGGGTAGGCAACAACACCTCTGCCATGCTGGCCCTCTACACGGGGGGCCCTCTGGGGTGTGTGCTTAGTCCCCTCCTGTACTCTGTATTCACCCACGACTGCGGGTAGGCCTAATCACAGACAGCGATAAACCAGCCTACAGGGAGGATGTCAGAGATTTAGCAGTGTGGTGCCAGGACAACAACCTCTGCCTCAATGTTTGTAAGACCAAGGAACTGATTGTGGACTACAGGAGAAAGAGGGGGGAGAGCATGCCCCCATCCACATCGACAGGGCTGTAGTGGAGCGGGTGAAGAGCTTCAAGTTCTTTGGCATCCACATCCCTAAGGACTTGCCCACACACACCTGTACAGTCATGAAGAGGGCATGACAACACCTCTTCCCCCTCAGGAGGCTGAAAAGATTTGGCATGGGTCCTCGGATCCTCAAAAGGTTCTACAACTGCACTATTGAGAGCATCTTGACTGGCTGCATCACCGCTTGGTATGGCAAATCCACCGCTCTCGACCGCAAAGCGCTACAGAGGGTGGTGCAGACAGCCCAGTACATCACTGGGGCCGAACTCCCTGCCATCCAGGACCTCTATATCAAATCAAATCAAATTATATTTGTAATATGCGCCGAATACAACAGGTGTAGACCTTACCGTGAAATGCTTACTTACAAGTCCTTAATCAACAATGCAGTTCAAGAAATAGAGATAAGAAATATTTACTAAATAAACACAAAAAAATTAAAAATAACACAAGAAAATTACATAACAATAACGAGGCTATGTACAGGGGGTACCGGTACCGAGTCAATGTGAGGGGGTACATGTTAGTCGAGGTAATTTGTACATGTAGGTAGGGGTGAAACAGTGAGTAGCAGCAGTGTAAAAACAAAGGGAGGGGAGGTCAATGTAAATAGTCCGGGTGGCCATTTGATTAATTGTTCAGCAGTCTTATGGCTTGGGGGTAGAAGCTGTTAAGGAGTCTTTTGGATGTAGACTTGCCATGCGGTAGCAGAGAGAACAGCCTATGACTTAGGTGACTGGAGTATTTGACAATTTTTTGGGCCTCCCTCTGCCACCGCCTAGTATAGAGGCCCTGGATGGCAGGAAGCTTGGCCCCAGTGATGTACTGGGCCATACGCACAACCCTCTGTAGCGCAATACGGTCAGATGCTGAGCAGTTGCCGTACCAGGCGGTGATGCAACCGGTCAGGATGCTCTCAAAGGTGATATATCAGGCAGTGTCAGAGGAATGCCTGAAAAATGTCCAAAGACTGTTCACTCTGTTACCATCTGGCAAATGGTACCAGAGCATGAGCTCTCGGACCAACAGGCTCTGAGACAGCTTCTACCCCACCTGAAACCCCACCTCTTCAAGGAATACCTGGGATAGGATAAAGTAATCCTTCTAACCCCCCCCTTAAAAGATTTAGATGCACTATTGTAAAGTGGTTGTTCCACTGGATATTATAGGTGAATGCACCAAATTGTAAGTCGCTCTGGATAAGAGCGTCTGCTAAATGACTAAAATGTAATGTAAATGTAAAATGTTCTACCCCCAAGCCAATAGACTGCTAAATAGCCATAAGGCTACTAGATAGTTCATTAAATGGATACCCGGACTATCTGCGCTGACCCTATTATCCACTGACTATATGCACTCACAAGACTATACACTGAGGGTACAAAACATTATGATTTTAACATTATCTTTCCATGACATAGACTGACCAGGTGAATCCAGGTGAAAGCTATGATCCCTTATTGATGTCAACTGTTAAATATACTTCAATTAGTGTAAATGAAGGGGAGGAGACAGGTTAAATAAACATTTTTTAGCCTTGAGACAATTGAGACATGGCAAGACAAAAGATTTAAGTGCCTTTTAAACGGGGTATGGTAATAGGTGCCAGGTGCACCGGTTTATGTCAAGAACTGAAACGCTGCTGGGTTTTTCGTGTTCAACTGGGGCGGTGCAACTCAATATTAGGAAGGTGTTCCTAATGTTTTGTACACTTAGTGTATATACTATATACACCCTCGTACACACTACATTAACACTCGCACAAAACCCACACACATACATTCACATTCACAGTACATACACACACACACCACACACACACACACACACACACACACACACACACACACACACACACACACACACACACACACACACACACATAAAACACACACATACTTTTACACTCACCATTTGCTGCTGCTAGTCTGTTCTTTATTTTACTCTTATTATGATCTATCCTGATGCCTAGTCACTTTACCCTGCCTTCATGTACATATCTACCTCAAATACCTTGTTATTGTCTATCCTGATGCCTAGTCACTTTACCCTGCCTTCATGTACATATCTACCTCAAATACCTTGTTATTGTCTATCCTGATGCTTAGTCACTTTACCCTGCCTTCATGTACATATCTACCTCAAATACCTTGTTATTGTCTATCCTGATGCCTAGTCACTTTACCCTGCCTTCATGTACATATCTACCTCAGATTCCTTGTTATTGTCTATCTTGATGCCTTGTCACTTTACCCTGCCTTCATGTACATATCTACCTCAAATACCTTGTTATTGTCTATCCTGATGCCTAGTCACTTTACCCTGCCTTCATGTACATATCTACCTCAAATACCTTGTTATTGTCTATCCTGATGCCTAGTCACTTTACCCTGCCTTCATGTACATATCTACCTCAAATACCTTGTTATTGTCTATCCTGATGCCTAGTCACTTTACCCTGCCTTCATGTACATATCTACCTCAAATACCTTGTTATTGTCTATCCTGATGCCTAGTCACTTTACCCTGCCTTCATGTACATATCTACCTCAAATACCTTGTTATTGTCTATCCTGATGCTTAGTCACTTTACCCTGCCTTCATGTACATATCTACCTCAGATTCCTTGTTATTGTCTATCCTGATGCTTAGTCACTTTACCCTGTCTTCATGTACATATCTACCTCAAATACCTTGTTATTGTCTATCCTGATGCCTAGTCACTTTACCCTGCCTTCATGTACATATCTACCTCAAATACCTTGTTATTGTCTATCCTGATGCCTAGTCACTTTACCCTGCCTTCATGTACATATCTACCTCAAATACCTTGTTATTGTCTATCCTGATGCTTAGTCACTTTACCCTGCCTTCATGTACATATCTACCTCAAGTACCTTGTTATTGTCTATCCTGATGCTTAGTCACTTTACCCTGCCCTCATGTACATATCTACCTCAAATACCTTGTTATTGTCTATCCTGATGCCTAGTCACTTTACCCTGCCTTCGTGTTCATATCTACCTCAAATACCTTGTTATTGTCTATCCTGATGCCTTGTCACTTTACCCTGCCTTCATGTACATATCTACCTCAAATACCTCGTACCCCTGCACAATGATCTGGTACTGGTACTCCCTGCACAGTATATAGATCCATTTTGTATTTTTTTCCTCTTGTGTTACTATTTGTATTTTATTATTCTTTTTTAACTTTGCCTTGTTGGGAAGGGCTCGTAAGCAAGCATTTCACGTAAAGTTGTATTCGGCGCATGTGACAAATACAATTTCATTTGATTTCAGCTCAATATTAGTTTGATGAGTTCAATTCTATTGTTTTAGCTCTGAGATGATGAAGTTTGTTTGGTTTGTTTGGCTGCAAAGAAAATGTAAATGTATTTCCAAACAGGGAAGCTCGTCGGGAAGAGCGATGGTCTGACGGAACTCCTGCACATTCCTAACTCTGCCAGGGTCGTCAACATCAAGGACCCGGAGCCTGGAATGTGGTCCATTAAGGTAAACAATAAATTCCTCATTCCTCACACGGAAATGTTTGTCCCAAATATTTTTGGATTTCCTCTCTCACGCTTAAAGTAAGCTGGAGTAGTTGTAAAAAATGACTTTTATAGGTCAGCGGTATGGCCTACCGATCAGCACACACCCAGGAGGCTGCATGCTACTGCCGCTGGTCCCTTGAGCAAGACACTTAACCTGAATTACTACAGTAATACATCAAGGTGTGCAGATGTAATTGATAAGCCATGCTTCAGTTGAAGCATCTGTCTGCTGACCTACTGTAAGACTGGAATGATAGAGAAGAAGACATTCTTTATTCTTCAGAGTTGGCTCTCCGTAGCGGTCTGACGGTCTGATGGTCTGACGGTCTGATGGACTGATTGATGAAAATGGATACATGGTCATAATGTGTGTTTGTTTTGTGCCATGCCATGTCATGTATTTCCTGTCCTGCCTGTTAAGGGCCCCCAGTGTTCAGTTCCAGTGTTGGGTTTCAGTGTTGGGTTTTAGAATTGGGTTCTGGTGTTGAGTTCTAGAGTTGGGTTCCAGTGTTGGGTTCCAGTGTTGGGTTCCAGTGTTGGGTTTCAGTTTTGGGTTTCAGTGTTCAGTTTCATTGTTGGGTTTCAGTGTTCAGTTTCAGTGTTGGGTTCTAGTGTTTAGTTTCAGTGTTGGGTTTCAGTGTTGGGTTCCAGTGTTCAGTTTCAGTGTTGGGTTCCAGTGTTCAGTTCTTGTGTTGGGTTCCAGGGCCAATGGAATGTATTTCAGGGCCCTGCCCACTTGCTGTGAGGTGAGCGCAAACAGAGACGCAAAGCAGGGTGCCCATAATGTCAACTCTGTCAGACAGGAAATGACACACATTTTTACCTGAGTGATTTGTTGTCGTATGAGGAGTGGGCGTGAGGGGCGCTGTTTAGTCTCTGAAGGCCCCTGTGGGGCCACTTTCAATGTCCTAGCCACTGTCCTAGCCACTGTACTACATGTCCTAGCCAATATCCTACATGTCCTAGCCAATATCCTACATATCCTAGCCACTGTCGTACATGTCCTATCCACTGTCCTACATGTCCTAGCCACCATCCTACATGTCCTAGCCACTGTCCTAGCCACTGTCCTACATGTCCTAGCCACTGTCCTACATGTCCTATCCACTGTCCTACATGTCCTAGCCACTGTCCTACATGTCCTTTCCACTGTCCTAGCCACTGTCCTACATGTCCTAGCCACTGTCCTACATGTCTTAGCCACTGTTCTACATGTCATAGCCACTGTCCTACATGTCCTAGCCACTTTCCTAGCCACTGTCCTACATGTCCTAGCCACTCTCCTAGCCACTGTCCTACATGTCCTAGCCAGTCTCCTAGCCACTGTCCTAGCCACTGTCCTACATGTCCTAGCCACTCTCCTAGCCACTGTCCTACATGTCCTAGCCACTGTCCTACATGTCCTAGCCACTGTCCTACATGTCCTAGCCACTTTCCTAGCCACTGTCCTACATGTCCTATCTACTGTCCTAGCCACTGTCCTACATGTCCTAGCCACTCTCCTAGCCACTGTCCTAGCCACTGTCCTACATGTCCTAGCCACTCTCCTAGCCACTGTCCTACATGTCCTAGCCACTGTCCTAGCCACTGTCCTACATGTCCTAGCCACTGTCCTAGCCACTGTCTACATGTCCTAGCCACTGTCCTAGCCACTGTCCTACATGTCCTAGCCACTGTCCTAGCCACTGTCCTACATGTCCTAGCCACTGTCCTACATGTCCTAGCCACTGTCCTAGCCACTGTCCTACATGTCCTAGCCACTGTCCTACATGTCTTAGCCGCTGTCCTACATGTCCTAGCCACTGTTCTAGCCACTGTCATAGCCACTGCTGTGTTCTGTGTACTGTGTTTGCAGCCAGGGATGATTTATGAAAAAGAGGGATGAAAGGAAAGATGGCGTCCTTCCTCTCTGGGTGGACTAGCCTCCTCAGGAGGGAGTTTAGTTGGGTGGGGTGGTGGTATACGGTCTGAGCAGCGAGCCGGACAGATTGATGACCAATTTCTCTGTAGATCTGGCTGCTGTAGTTGAGGCTGAAGTCTCAAGAGGTATATTTTTTCGTTCTTCAGAGTTTTGGTACTTGTCAAGTGTTATTGACTGAGGTTGTCGCGGCAATGGCTCCGGCCGAACCGCCCCGCGTCCTTGCATATCACTCCTCGGGCTCTTTCATGTCATGTCTCTCTGTTTTCTGGCCCCTCACTCCCCTACTCCCATCAAGCCCCAGTCCACTAGCCACTATGACCTCATACTTCCCTGCTCAGAGCCACAGTACTGTTGTTTTACTATACGAGTGTTGTTAGATGTTCTTGTTCACAGAGTAAGTCTTTAAACCGGATTAGTATGTGTGCAATCTTGTGGAAGGAGAGGGATTTCACGCCTGATGAGAATACCAGGCCTAGCTCTCTTTCTCTCTGCCTAAAAGAGATGGTCTCTTGACGGTTTCCACTGACTGGTGATTGAAAGTCAGGGCCAGAATGTTGCTTTGGGGGCCTTTGGTTTGTGCCTTGGAAATAGTCTAGTAGAAAGACTGGTAGTGGTTGACATAGAGGAACAAGTGGACTAGTCTGACTGTGGTTGACATAGAGGAACAAGTGGACTAGTCTGACTGTGGTTGACATAGAGGAACAAGTGGACTAGTCTGACTGTGGTTGACATAGAGGAACAAGTGGACTAGTCTGACTGTGGTTGACATAGAGGAACAAGTGGACTAGTCTGACTGTGGTTGACATAGAGGAACAAGTGGACTAGTCTGACTGTGGTTGACATAGAGGAACAAGTGGACTAGCCTGACTGTGGTTGACATAGAGGAACAAGTGGACTAGTCTGACTGTGGTTGACATAGAGGAACCAGTGGACTAGTCTGACTGTGGTTGACATAGAGGAACAAGTGGACTAGCCTGACTGTGGTTGACATAGAGGAACAAGTGGACTAGCCTGACTGTGGTTGACATAGAGGAACCAGTGGACTAGTCTGACTGTGGTTGACATAGAGGAACAAGTGGACTAACCTGACTGTGGTAGACCTGAAGTTGAACAAGTGGACTAGCCTGACTGTGGTAGACCTGAGGTTGAACCAGTGGACTAGTGGACTAGTCTGACTGTGTTATGGTTGACTAGAGGTTGAACCAATAGACTAGGCTGACTGATTTGTGTTAAAAAAAAGTAAAGTCAGTTAAGAACAAATTCTTATTTTCAATGACAGCCTAGGAACAGTGGGTTAACTGCCTTGTTCAGGGGCGGAATGACAGATTTGTACCATGTCAACTCGGGGATTCAAACTTGCAACCTTTCGGTTATTAGTCCAACGCTCTAACCACTAGGCTACGCTGCCACTGCTGACTAGCTGTTGAACCAATGGACTAGTCTGACTATATTGTGGTTGACTAGAAGTTGAACCAGTGGACTAGTCTGACTGTGGTTGACTGGAGGTTGAACCAGTGGACCAGTGGTCTGACTGTATTGTGGTTGACTCACTAGAGGTTCATGTATCTCTAGGGGTATCTGTTTTGTTCTCTGACCGGCTGTGTCTTCCAGAGGTTAATCTCATGCTGAGCTGTCTCACTTAACCCAGACAGAGCAGTGAAATGGTGGTGTTTACCCTCTGCTAGCTAGGGCTGTTGGCTGTACTCAATGTTACGGCTATGCTTTTGATTTGTCTGTGTGATGACTGTGTTTCGCCATGTTTTGACGGTGAAAAATGCTGTTTTACAACACGCTGTAACTGTTCTGACTGTGGTAAGTCTATTTTAAACTAAGTATATTATAAACTGAGCTTTAGGTTGGGTTTAGTATGGCGGCTCTAAGGTGAAAAGTTCTGAAATGCTTTGTCTTCTTCCTCCACAGTCTAAACACAACCCGACAAGGCTTTACGCCTGACCGCGCTTTAACCTTTCAGACATTCCCAGAGTGTCTCAAGAGTAGGGCTGTGACAGTCATGAAAGTTTGGATTACCAAATGACAGGGGTTACGTTTATAATCGTTCGAATAGAAAAAAAGAATATACGCCCACACCATTCTGTTGTTATGGTACGCCCACACCATTCTGTTGTTGGGGTACGTCCACACCATTCTGTTGTTGTGGTACATCCACACCATTCTGTTGTTGGGGTATGTCCACACCATTCTGTTTTTGGGGTATGTCCACACCATTCTGTTGTTGGGGTACGTCCACACCATTCTGTTGTTGTGGTACGTCCACACCATTCTGTTGTTGGGGTACGTCCACACCATTCTGTTGTTGGGGTACGCCCACACCATTCTGTTGTTGGGGTACGTCCACACCATTCTGTTGTTGGGGTACGCCCACACCATTCTGTTGTTGGGGTACGTCCACACCATTCTGTTGTTGGGGTACGTCCACACCATTCTGTTGTTGGGGTACGTCCACACCATTCTGTTGTTGTGGTATGTCCACACCATTCTGTTGTTGGGGTATGCCCACACCATTCTGTTGTTGGGGTACGTCCACACCATTCTGTTGTTGGGGTACGCCCACACCATTCTGTTGTTGGGGTACGCCCACACCATTCTGTTGTTATGGTATGCCCACACCATTCTGTTGTTGGGGTGCGCCCACACCATTCTGTTGTTGGGGTATGTCCACACCATTCTGTTGTTGGGGTACGTCCACATCATTCTGTTGTTGTGATACGCCCACACCATTCTGTTGTTGTGATACGCCCACACCATTCTGTTGTTGGGGTATGTCCACACCATTCTGTTGTTGTGATACGTCCACACCATTCTGTTGTTGTGATACGTCCACACCATTCTGTTGTTGTGGTACGCCCACACCATTCTGTTGTTGGGGTACGTCCACACCATTCTGTTGTTGGGGTACGCCCACACCATTCTGTTGTTGGGGTACGTCCACACCATTCTGTTGTTGGGGTACGTCCACACCATTCTGTTGTTGGGGTACGTCCACACCATTCTGTTGTTGGGGTACGTCCACACCATTCTGTTGTTGGGGTACGCCCACACCATTCTGTTGTTGGGGTAGGTCCACACCATTCTGTTGTTATGGTACGTCCACACCATTCTGTTGTTATGGTACACCCCCACCATTCTGATGTTGGGGTACACCCACACCATTCTGTTGTTGCGGTATGTCCACACCATTCTCTTGTTGGGGTACGCCCACACCATTCTGTTGTTGGGGTACGTCCACACCATTCTCTTGTTGGGGTACGCCCACACCATTCTGTTGTTGAGGTATGTCCACACCATTCTTTTGTTGGGGTACGTCCACACCATTCTGTTGTTGGGGTACGCCCACACCATTCTGTTGTTGGGGTAGGTCCACACCATTCTGTTGTTATGGTACGTCCACACCATTCTGTTGTTGGGGTACGCCCACACCATTCTGTTGTTATGGTACGCCCACACCATTCTGTTGTTGGGGTACGCCCACACCATTCTGTTGTTGGGGTACGCCCACACCATTCTGTTGTTGGGGTACGCCCACACCATTCTGTTGTTGGGGTACGTCCACACCATTCTGTTGTTGGGGTACGTCCACACCATTCTGTTGTTGGGGTATGTCCACACCATTCTGTTGTTTGGGTACGTCCACACCATTCTGTTGTTGTGGTACGTCCACACCATTCTGTTGTTGTGGTACGCCCACACCATTCTGTTGTTGGGGAACGCCCACACCATTCTGTTGTTGTGGTACGCCCACACCATTCTGTTGTTGGGGTACGCCCACACCATTCTGTTGTTGTGGTACACCCACACCATTCTGTTGTTGTGTTACACCCACACCATTCTGTTGTTGGGGTACGTCCACACCATTCTGTTGTTGTGGTACGCCCACACCATTCTGTTGTTGTGATACGCCCACACCATTCTGTTGTTGGGATACGCCCACACCATTCTGTTGTTGTGGTACGCCCACACCATTCTGTTGTTGTGGTACGTCCACACCATTCTGTTGTTGTGGTACGTCCACACCATTCTGTTGTTGTGGTACGTCCACACCATTCTGTTGTTCAGGTACGCCCACATCATTCTGTTGTTGTGGTACGTCCACACCATTCTGTTGTTGGGGTACGTCCACACCATTCTGTTGTTGTGGTACGTCCACACCATTCTGTTGTGATACGCCCACACCATTCTGTTGTTGTGGTACGTCCACACCATTCTGTTGTTGTGGTACGTCCACACCATTCTGTTGTTGTGGTACGTCCACACCATTCTGTTGTTGGGGTACGTCCACACCATTCTGTTGTTGTGGTACGTCCACACCATTCTGTTGTTGGGGTACGCCCACACCATTCTGTTGTTGTGATACGCCCACACCATTCTGTTGTTGTGGTACGTCCAGACCATTCTGTTGTTGGGGTACGTCCACACCATTCTGTTGTTGTGGTACGTCCACACCATTCTGTTGTTGGGGTACGCCCACACCATTCTGTTGTTGTGATACGCCCACACCATTCTGTTGTTGTGGTACGTCCAGACCATTCTGTTGTTGGGGTACGTCCACACCATTCTGTTGTTGTGGTACATCCACACCATTCTGTTGTTGTGATACGCCCACACCAATCCAACACAGAAAAGCAGCTTTTTAACATAATTAATTACCATGTTTTGGAAGGAAAACTATTTAATTCATATTGTAATTCATTATTGTAATCACATTTAATAGAAATCATCTGGAAACACTGGACACTAACTTTAGTTGCTAGTTGGTCCCCCCCTCCCCCACACACAGAGTTCACCTGAAAGAATGTGGACCTTTTCCCCACTGCCCACAAACAAAAAACAGTGTTTCCCAGGTCATCCAATGGGTTTAGGTGAATAGTTTTGAGGGGATTTCTATGCTTGTGCCATGCTGTGTGGTTCAGTCATGGTAATGGACCATGACACCTTAGTGGAGGCCATGGGCATAGATTGTGTGTGAAAGAGTTTGATCCTTTTTAATCTGTCTTTAATTGGGTGCTGGTTCACCCCCCCCCCATCACAACCTGTTCCCTTCCATCACAACCTGTTCCCCTCCATCACAACCTGTCCCTCTCCATCACAACCTGCCCTTGCCCTCCCTTGTTCCTCCTTGGATATCCAGGCACTCACTTAGATATTTGTTCCAGGAGTGTGTGTGTGTGCTTTCCTCTCCCAGGGATACACCAGGTTGGTCTCCTTAGCTATCTCCTGACCTTAGCAATGAGCACGTCTTGGCTTCATACTGCGTGGTGTTTTATGGCCCATGATAATAGTTCAGGAAGGTTGTAACTTGAAAAGTATGCGAACAACCCTGAGGGATAGCTGCAGTGGCAGCCTGCCTGTCCCGTTCCATCTCTCGCTTTGTGCTCTGCTCTGGAGACGGCAGCAGCACCGGTCCTCCCGGAGCTCAGAGAACACATTGATTAGTAAAAGAAGCAGGGGACAGCAGCAGGACTGTATCTTTTAGTGACTCCAGGACTGGACTTCTCTTGCCAAAGAAGACAAAGAGGAGGAAAAAAGAGAATGAAGAATGTTTTTCCGTTTGACGCCGGATCAGTGTTTCAAGATGTCCTTCTGAGAGTCCTGGGGATTTTTTCAGATCAGGGTTGGATTCATAGCTGATGAGAGTCTGTGTCTGGTGCTGCTGACCAACTGAAGGTGTGAAGATCAGCCTTCAACCAAGGCACTTAAAAAACACATAATAAACCTGAGTCCTTTGTCTTTCTCTCTGGTGGACCCACCCTGACACTGGTTGCTAACAGGATAGTTAGTACAGTATTCACCTTAATTCAGGCAATCCAAGGGACAACCCTTAATAAGGACCCCTGGGGATATATTAGTTGAGTGTAGCACTGTCAGGGTCTCACTGCATCCCAAATGGAGCCAGGGCTCTGGTCTAAAGTACTGCACTATAAAGACAATAGGGTAACATCTGATAAATATGTCTATGTGACCAATCAACAATTTGATTTGATGTGGGACTTAGCCCGGCACTGCCGTGGCTTCCCCTCCCAAGGGTGTGTCCATTCCAGGGGCAATCTGTCCTGCTGGGGTAGGGCAAATCTGTCCTACTGGGGTAGGTGCAGTCTGTCCTGCTGGGGTAGGGGAAATCTGTCCTGCTGGGGTAGGGGGAATCTGTCCTACTGGGGTAGGAGTAGTCTGTCCTGCTGGGGTAGAGGAAATCTGTCCTGCTGGGGTAGGGGAAATCTGTCCTGCTGGGGTAGGAGCAGTCTGTCCTGCTGGGATAGGGGCAATCTGTCCTACTGGGGTAGGAGCAGTCTGTCCTGCTGGGGTAGGGGAAATCTGTCTTGCTGGGGTAGGGGCAGTCTGTCCTGCTGGGATAGGGGCAATCTGTCCTACTGGGGTAGGAGCAGTCTGTCCTGCTGGGGTAGGGGAAATCTGTCCTGCTGGGGTAGGGGCAGTCTGTCCTGCTGGGATAGGGGCAATCTGTCCTACTGGGGTAGGAGCAGTCTGTCCTGCTGGGATAGGGGCAATCTGTCCTACTGGGGTAGGAGCAGTCTGTCCTGCTGGGGTAGGGGAAATCTGTCCTGCTGGGGTAGGGGCAGTCTGTCCTGCTGGGATAGGGGCAATCTGTCCTACTGGGGTAGGAGCAGTCTGTCCTGCTGGGATAGGGGCAATCTGTCCTACTGGGGTAGGAGCAGTCTGTCCTGCTGGGGTAGGGAAAATCTGTCCTGCTGGGGTAGGGGAAATCTGTCCTGCTGGGGTAGGGTGAATCTGTCCTGCTGGGGTAGGGGAAGTCTGTCCTGCTGGGGTAGGGGTAATCTGTCCTGCTGGGGTAGGGGGAATCTGTCTTGCTGGGGTAGGGGAAAATCTGTCTTGCTGGGGTAGGGGGGATCTGTCCTGCTGGGGTAGGGGAGATCTGTCCTGCTGGGGTAGGGGAAATCTGTCCTGCTGGGGTAGGGTCAGTGTGTCCTACTGGGGTAGAGGCAATCTGTCCTGCTGGGGTAGGGATAATCTGTCCTGCTGGGGTAGCAGCAGTCTGTCCTGCTGGGATAGGGGCAATCTGTCCTGCTGGGGTAGGTGAAATCTGTCCTGCTGGGATAGGGGCAATCTGTCCTGCTGGGGTAGGGAGGGTCTGTCCTGCTGGGATAGGGGCAATCTGTCCTGCTGGGATAGGGGCAATCTGTCCTGCTGGGATAGGGGAAATCTGTCCTGCTGGGGTAGGGGATATCTGTCCTGCTGGGGTAGGGGATATCTGTCCTGCTGGGGTAGGGGAAATCTGGCCTGCTGGGGTAGGGGAAATCTGTCCTGCTGGGGTAGGGTCAGTGTGTCCTACTGGGGTAGAGGCAATCTGTCCTGCTGGGGTAGGGATAATCTGTCCTGCTGGGGTAGGAGCAGTCTGTCCTGCTGGGATAGGGGCAATCTGTCCTGCTGGGGTAGGTGAAATCTGTCCTGCTGGGGTAGGGGAAATCTGTCCTGCTGGGGTAGGGGAAATCTGTCCTGCTGGGGTAGGGGAAGTCTGTCCTGCTGGGATAGGGGCAATCTGTCCTGCTGGGATAGGGGCAATCTGTCCTGCTGGGATAGGGGAAATCTGTCCTGCTGGGGTCGGGGAAATCTGTCCTGCTGGGTTAGGAGCAGTGTATCCTACTGGGGTAGAGGCAGTGTGTCCTACTAGGGTAGGGGAAGTCTGTCCTACTGGGGTAGAGGCAGTGTGTCCTACTAGGGTAAGGACAGTCTGTCCTGCTGGGGTAGGGGAAGTCTGTCCTGCTGGGGCAGGGGCTGTGTGTGATGGGGGTAGGGCTGTGTGTGATGGGTTAAGGGCTGTGTGTGATGTGGTAGGGGCTGTGAGTGATGGGGTAAGGGCTGTGTGTGATGGGGAAGGGGCTGTGTGTGATGGGGTAGGGACTGTGTGTGATGGGGTAGGGGCTGTGTGTGATGGGGTAGGGGATGTGTGTGATGGGGTTGGGGCTGTGTGTTATGTGGTAGGGGCTGTGTGCGATGGGGTAGGGGCTGTGTGTGATGGGGTAGGGGCTGTGTGTGATGTGGTAGGGGCTGTGTGTGATGGGGTAGGGGCTGTGTGTGATGGGGTTGGGGTTGGGGCTGTGTGTGATAGGGTAGGGGCTGTGTGTGATGGGGTAGGGGCTGTGTGTGATGGGGTAGGGGCTGTGTGTGATGGGGTTGGGGCTGTGTGTGATGGAGTTGGGGTTGGGGCTGTGTGTGATGGGGTTGGGGTTGGGGCTGTGTGTGACGGGGTAGGGGCTGTGTGTGATGGGTTAAGGGCTGTGTGTGATGGGGTAGGGGCTGTGTGTGATGGGTTAAGGGCTGTGTGTGATGGGTTAAGGGCTGTGTGTGATGGGGTAGGGGTTGTGTGTGATGAGTTAAGGGCTGTGTGTGATGGGGTAGGGGCTGTGTGTGATGGGGCAGTGGTAGGGGATGTGTGTGATGGGGTAGGGGCTGTGTGTGATGGGGTAGGGGTTGTGTTTGATGGGGCAGGGGTAGGGGCTGCGTGTGATGGGGTAGGGGCTGTGTGTGATGGGGTTGAGGTTGGGGCTGTGTGTGATAGGGTAGGGGCTGTGTGTGATGGGGTAGGGGCTGTGTGTGATGGGGTAGGGGCTGTGTGTGATGGGGTAGGGGCTGTGTGTGATGGGGTTGGGGCTGTGTGTGATGGAGTTGGGGTTGGGGCTGTGTGTGATGGGGTTGGGGTTGGGGCTGTGTGTGACGGGGTAGGGGCTGTGTGTGATGGGTTAAGGGCTGTGTGTGATGGGGTAGGGGCTGTGTGTGATGGGTTAAGGGCTGTGTGTGATGGGTTAAGGGCTGTGTGTGATGGGGTAGGGGTTGTGTGTGATGGGTTAAGGGCTGTGTGTGATGGGGTAGGGGCTGTGTGTGATGGGGTAGTGGCTGTGTGTGATGGGGTAGGGGTTGTGTTTGATGCGGCAGGGGTAGGGGCTGCGTGTGATGGGGTAGGGGCTGTGTGTGATAGGTTTGGGGCTGTGTGTGATGGGGTAGGGGCTGTGTGTGATGGGGTAGGGCCTGTGTGTGATGGGGTAGGGGCTGTGTGTGATGGGGAAGGGGCTGTGTGTGATGGGGTTGGGGTTGGGGCTGTGTGTGATGGGGTTGGGGCTGTGTGTGATGGGTTAGGGGCTGTGTGTGATGGGTTAAGGGCTGTGTGTGATGGGGTAGGGGCTGTGTGTGATGGGTTAAGGGCTGTGTGTGATGGGTTAAGGGCTGTGTGTGATGGGATAGGGGCTGTGTGTGATGGGGTAGGGGTTGTGTGTGATGGGTTAAGGGCTGTGTGTGATGGGGTAGGGGCTGTGTGTGATGGGGTAGGGGCTGTGTGTGATGGGGTAGGGGCTGTGTGTGATGGGGTTGGGGTAGGGGCTGTGTGTGATGGGCTTGGGGTTGGGGCTGTGTGTGATGGGGTAGGGGCTGTGTGTGATGGGTTAAGGGCTGTGTGTGATGGGTTAAGGGCTGTGTGTGATGGGGTAGGGGCTGTGTGTGATGGGTTAAGGGCTGTGTGTGATGGGTTAAAGGCTGTGGGTGATGGGTTAAGGGCTGTGTGTGATGGGGTAGGGGCTGTGTGTGATGGGTTAAGGGCTGTGTGTGATGGGTTAAGGGCTGTGTGTGATGGGTTAAGGGCTGTGTGTGATGGGGTAGGGGCTGTGTGTGATGGGTTAAGGGCTGTGTGTGATGGGTTAAGGGCTGTGTGTGATGGGGTTGGGGTAGGGGCTGTGTGATGGGGTAGGGACTGTGTGTGATGGGGTAGGGGCTGTGTGTGATGGGGTAGGGGCTGTGTGTGATGGGGTAGGGGCTGTGTGTGATGGGGTATCGGCTGTGTGTGATGGGGTAGGGGCTGTGTGTGATGTGGTAGGGGCTGTGTATGATGTGGTAGGGGCTGATTTCAGCCTCTTTATACTGTAGGCTCTATTTGATGACCCTGTCGTCTGCCCACTAAAGCCCCTATGTGGCTCTGCCCAGTGTGTTGCTGTACAGCCACTATTAGGCCACTTTAACGGTCACTACGGGGATTGTGCTTTAAGCCATTTGCTTTGTGACATTCCCCATTGAGCTGGATATTGCCACCCACACACTCCTTTGAATGGCCTCTGAATGGTGAAGACATTTGCCAGACTTGTACATCCTCTCAATAGCCTTGGTTTGGTTGGAGTGTGAGGAAGATGTATTGATGCATTGATATTCATCATCTTCTTGGAAGAGTAGTCAAGTCATTTTCTTTATGGTTAGACAGTATATCAGTATATCTCTTTCTATAAGAGTTGTCATTGTTACTGATACTGACTAGACTGCAGTGAACTCTTTTGCGTGTAAAGGTGAGGATTTTCCCCGTTTCACCAACCTTTATTTCAATGTAATGACTAAGTGTTTATTTGAGGCCTGCTTCAAAGAGCTGCAGTATAATGAAGAGCCCATAACGCCAGCTCATCTTCTCCCTGATTATAGTCCTCATGTTTGTCAAATGAAAGCGCCACTGACTGACTGACAGACAGACTGAAAGATCATGTTGTTGGGGAATTGTAGATGTTGCTATAAATCATCATAGGCATTTTTCAATGTCAGGGCTTGACAGACTGATACTCTTTCTCTCACTTCAGTCACTGTAAATGTCTTGTTTATACAAGTGGAAATGGCTGCCATACTTCCCTCCGTAGTCATAGTTCACTCCAAGATCAACTTGGGGAACTCTGCTTTACACAAATTGGCTGAAAATACAAAGTATTATTATGTTGATCCTCGGATGTTGCCCAAAGTACACAGTCTTGTTGGAAAATGGTGTTCAATTTGGTGTAAAAGCTTTGGCTTCTCTTGAGTTGGAGACATGATCATAATCATTCTGGCACATCCAACTTGGATCAACCATACCGGCACAGACATCTTGGATCAACCATACCGGCACAGCCATCTTGCATCCAAAATACCAGCACAGCCATCTTGGATCAACCATACCGGCACAGCCATCTTGCATCCAAAATACCAGCACAGCCATCTTGGATCCACCATACCGGCACAGCCATCTTGGATCCACCATACCGGCACAGCAATCTTGGATCCACCATACCGGCACAGCCATCTTGGATCCACCATACCGGCACAGCAATCTTGGATCCACCATACCGGCACAGCCATCTTGGATCCACCATACCGGCACAGCCTTCCTAAGCTTATCACATTGTTATGTTCTAACTTTAGAAACGGTTATAAAATATTTGAATAACTGTGGTGATGGCTTAAGCAGACCAAGTTTAGAGACATCATCATGAAACCCTGCTCCTAACCAGTGTTTAGTGACGTCATCATGAAACCTTGCTCCTAACCAGTGTTTAGTGACATCATCATGAAACCATGCTCCTAACCAGTGTTTAGTGACATCATCATGAAACCATGCTCCTAACCAGTGTTTAGTGACATCATCATGAAACCATGCTCCTAACCAGTGTTTAGTGACATCATCATGAAACCATGCTCCTAACCAGTGTTTAGTGACATCATCATGAAACCATGCTCCTAACCAGTGTTTAGTGACATCATCATGAAACCATGCTCCTAACCAGTGTTTAGTGACATCATCATGAAAACATGCTCCTTTTTATCAACTCTATTGTGATGAATTCTAAACTTGTCTTGTATGAGACAAACCACTGTATACAGTAGGTCTAGGATACAGATACAGACATTGCCATTGTGTGTGATCCCACATCACATCACAAACAACACTCTAATACACTGGTATTCAAACTCTTTAAGCTGGGACCCATTTTTTTTGCCAGAATCTCAGGGGACACAATTTTTTCCCATAATAATTTATTGCGACCACTCCACAAATCTAATGACACAACCTTAAAATCTGTACATTTAGATTTTAACATCAACAAATAACCTTCAATTCATTGCATTTTCATCTCTTATCAAATTATATTTTTCAAATACGTTTGTATATTGCCCCATACAATAATCTGTACTCTTAATATTTTGCCCCCCCCCCAAAAAAGACATATATATACTACCATTCAAAAGTTTGGGGTCACTTAGAAATGCCCTTGTTTTCCATGAAAACATACATGAAATTAGTTGCAAAATGAATAGGAAATACAGTCAAGACATTGACAAGGTTATAAATAATGATTTCTATTTGAAATAATAATTGTGTCCTTCAAATTTAGCTTTCGTCAAAGAGTCCTCCATTTGCAGCAATTACAACCTTGCAGACCTTTGGCATTCTAGTTGTCAATTTGTTGAGGTAATCTGAAGAGATTTCACCCCATGCTTCCTGAAGCACCTCGCACAAGTTGGATTGGCTTGATGGGCACTTCTTACGTACCATACGTCAAGTCCACAGGGTATGGCATGGCGTTGCAAAATGTAGTGATAGCCTTCCTTCTTCAAGATCTCTTTTACCCTATACAAATCTCCCACTTTACCACCACCAAAGCACCCCCAGACCCTCACATTGTCTCCACTATGCTTGACAGATGGCATCTTTTCATTTTTTCTGCGCCTCACGAATGTTCTTCTTTGTGATCCGAAAACCTCAAACTTAGATTCGTCTGTCCGTAACAATTTTTTCCAATCTTCCTCTGTCCAGTGTCTGTGTTCTTTTGCCCATCCCGGAGTCACCTCTTCACTGTTGACATTGAGACTGGTGTTTTGCGGTACTATTTAATGAAGCTGCCAGTTGAGGACTTGTGAGGTGTCTGTTTCTCAAACTAGACACTCTAATGTACTTGTCCTCTTGCTCAGTTGTGCACCGGGGCCTCCCACTCCTCTTTCAATTCTGGTTAGAGCCAGTTTGCGCTGTTCTGTGAAGGGAGTAGTGCAAAGCCTTGTACGGGATCTTCAGTTTCTTGGCAATTTCTCGCATGGAATAGCCTTCATTTTTTACAGAACAAGAATAGACTGACGAGTCACAGAAGAAAGTTACTTGTTTCTGGCCATTTTGAGCCTGTAATCAAACCCACAAATGCTGATGCTCCAGATACTCAACTAGTCTAAAGAAGGCCAGTTTTATTGCTTCTTTAATCAGAACAACAGTTTTCAGGTGTGCTAACATCATTGCAAAAGGGTTTTCTAATGATCAATTAGCCTTTTAAAATGATAAACTTGGATTAGGTAACACAACGTTGATAGACTGACGGGGTGGCAGGTAGCCTAATGGTTAGAGCATTGGACTAGTAACCGAAAGGTTGCAAGATCAAATCCCTGAGGAGACAAGGTACAAATCTGTTGTTCTGCCCCTGAACAAGGCAGTTAATCCTCTGTTCCTAGGCTATCATTGAAAATAAGAATTTGTTCTTTACTGACTTGCCTAGTTAAATAAAAGAATGTGCCATTGGAACACAGGAGTGATGGTTGCTGATAATGGGCCTATGTAGGTATTCCATTAAAAATCAGCTGTTTCCAGCTACAATAGTAATTTACAATGTCTACACTGTATTTCTGATCAATTTGATGTTATTTTAATGGACAAAACATTTGATTTTCTTTAAAAAATAATGACATTTCTAAGTTTTATTTTTTTATTTTTTTTAAGGCCCCAAACATTTGAACGGTATGGTGTATATAGAGATTTTAGCGACCCCATTGCAGTTCCCCCGCGACCCTGACTTTGAATATCACTGCTCTAATAGAATCTAATCTGAACAAAGATGATTTTAACCTTTGACCTATTTCCCCACTCCCCAGACGTCTAGCGAGGGCAGACACTCAGTCCGGATCTCAGGAGTCAGCACCATCGACTTCCGGGCCGGATTTTCCAGGAAGCCCACTCTGGACTTCAAGATGACCTCCAGCCGGCCGGTTCAAGGTCAGTAAGGTCACGTGACCCACATCGTTGTACCATCATACACCTGCTCCTTTAGTTTGACTGGAAATGGTGGGATGTTACCTTTTGGAAAAATAGCTATCTTTTGTGTGCTTTACCTTAATTTCATGTTTAAGTTTCAAGGATATTTGGTATTAGTTTTTTCAAATTATTTGGAGATTTATGAATCGGACAAATTTGACACTATTCTTATCATCCTCTCATTGTCGTCACCTAACCTCCCCCTTTCTCCCCCTTTCTCCCCCATCCCCCTCCCTCCCTACCTCCCTCCATCTATCCTAACCTCCCTCCCTCCCTCTCTCCAGGTATCGCCACTTACATCCTGCTGAACACCACAGGGCTGTCCCATCCGGCGCGAGCTGATAGGCTGGAGCTTGTATCAATCACAGGCGGTGTGATTAAGACCCTCCCAGTGCGGTACTATCCCAACACTGGGACGGGAAGTCCCCTGACAGGAACCATCTGGAACATCACAGAGTTTGTCCCGCCGAAAGAGGCCTTCTTCCTGCGGGTCACAGGTTATGACAAGGACGGCTTCCTGTTCCAGAGGGTCTCCAGTGTGTCCTTCTCCAGTATTGTTCCTGGTCAGTTACCTGCACTAACAGTGGTTTTGTCAGTGGTAAAGGGCTCTGGTCAAGTAGTACACTATATAAGGAATTTGGGAGGCAGCCAGTGACCCCCCCCCCCCCCCCCCCCCCCAGTGACTCCCCCCCCCTCCCCCCAGTGACCCGCTAACAAGTGGTTTAAGATAAATTCTATTGTATATTTCCCACTGGATAGTTTTAGACTAGGGTTCCCAATGTTAGTACATGTTCTGGATGTTAACAATAACAATGTTTGTCCGTTCTTGCCCTACCCTGTTCCACCCCTAACCCCTGCCAGATGCACCTAAGGTTGTGATGCCCCCCACCACCCCGGGGTACTACCTGCAGAGAGGGACCATCTCCTGCCAGGTAGACAGCCTCATCCCCTTCACCCTGCGCTTCACCAGGGAGGGGAAAAGCCTGGGTGTCGATCAGCTCTTCAGGTAATATAGGACACTATTTGGGAGGGAGGGGAGGGGAGAGGGAGGCGAAGGAGGGGAGGGGAGAAGGAGAGGGAGGATAAATGGAAGCATGTGAAATGAATGGCGTTTCCAATACAGTCTGAAGGCATTCAATAAGCATCATATTATTAGCTAGATAGGGGGCTCCTAGTTTTACACACATCATCCAATCTCTAATATCTCCCTGTTCTAGGTCTTAAATCACATCATGGCACAGTACAGTATGTGAATGTTTTGTGTCTCTGTCCCTCTGGCAGGGAGTCAGCCAATGCATTGTGGGAGCTGGCCCAGGTGACTCTGAAGGATGAGGGCTTCTATGAGTGCATCGCCATCAGCAACGCTGGGACAGGACGCGCCCGAACCTTCCTGGATGTCTCAGGTAGGACCATCCCCTGACCCCTGACCCATACCGCTCTGTCATCTCTATGGCAACACAGGCCAAGTCAGTGTACGTCAAGCAGAATGGTCTGGGAACCAAAAACGACATACCTGACTTCATCTTACTCTCAGAACTATGTATCTGACTCCATCTTACTCTCAGGACTACATATCTGACTCCATCTTACTCTCAGAACTACATATCTGACTCCATCTTACTCTCAGAACTACATATCTGACTCCATCATACTCACAGAACCAGGGGCGCAACTTTCACTGGGGGCATGTTCCCGCCACATGCTGTTTGGAGTGTTTATCCAACTGGATAAAAAAAAATAATAATAATAAATGTCCCCCCCACTTCTAAAACCAAAGTTGCGCCCCTGCTCAGAACTATACATGTGACTCCATCTTACTCTCAGAACTATACATGTGACTCCATCTTACTCTCAGAACTATACGTGACTCCATCTTACTCTCAGAACTATACATGTGACTCCATCTTACTCTCAGAACTATACATGTGACTCCATCTTACTCTCAGAACTATACATGTGACTCCATCTTACTCTCAGAACTATACATGTGACTCCATCTTACTCTCAGAACTATACATGTGACTCCATCTTACTCTCAGAACTATACATGTGACTCCATCTTACTCTCAGAACTATATATGTGACTCCATCTTACTCTCAGAACTATACATGTGACTCCATCTTACTCTCAGAACTATACATGTGACTCCATCTTACTCTCAGAACTATATATGTGACTCCATCTTACTCTCAGAACTATATATGTGACTCCATCTTACTCTCAGAACTATATATGTGACTCCATCTTACTCTCAGAACTATATATGTGACTCCATCTTACTCTCAGGTTCCCAGGGTATAGGACACTTGAGTATTAATTAACCAATTAGCCATGGCATGGTTAGATACCGCCCATCTAAAGAAGTGACTCTATACATTACAATACATTACATGTGGAAACATTAAGTAGTGGTGTACAATGGAACCCACAATAAGTATTTTTCTCAGCTGGGGGTTGTATGATTACCCTACACATACACTCATTCAAACACACACTCACACACACGGACGCACACACACACGGACGCACACAAACACGGACGCACACACACACACACACACACACACACACACACACACACACACACACACACACACACACACACACACACACACACACACACACACACACACAGCAGTGGGGATGGATTCCTGAAGTGAAATGTAGCGGTAAGTGAAGCAGGTTTACTTCATGCTCATTGGGACAGAGCCTTAGAGAACACGGTGATGATGTAAGGCTACAAACCAAGCCCCAGGGGACGTGGGTTTGGCTTTTATAGGGCTCAGGGTTAGTGCGTGTTTATCCTGTACCCCCTGTTCCCTGTGGGCCTTGGTCAAAACTAGTGCACTATATAGGGAATAGGGTGCCATTTGGGACTTAGCATGGGGGAGAACCTTGCTCTCAGACTGACCTCTGTCTATGCCTCATAGGCCTCTGGCCATGGGCCATGGTTATGCATGATATGTAAGGTAATGTAGCACAGAGTTATGGGTCATGGTTATGTGTGATATGTAAGGTAATGTAGCACAGCCTTATGGGTCATGGTTATGCATGATATGTAAGGTAATGTAGCACAGCATTATGGGCCATGGTTATGCATGATATGTAAGGTAATGTAGCATAGCATTATGGGCCATGGTTATGCATGATATGTAAGGTAATGTAGCACAGCGTTATGGGCTGTGGTCATGCATGATATGTAAGGTAATGTAGTTCAACATTATGGGACATGGTCATGCATGATATGTAAGGTAATGTAGCACAGCATTATGGGACATGGTTATGCATGATATGTTGGATAATGTAGGACAACATTATGGGCCATGGTTATGCATGATATGTAAGGTAATGTAGCACGGCATTATGGGCCATGGTCATGCATGATATGTAAGGTAATGTAGCACAGCGTTATGGGCCATGGTTATGCATGATATGTAAGGTAATGTAGCACGGCATTATGGGCCATGGTTATGCATGATATGTAGGATGATGTAGGACAACATTATGGGCCATGGTTATGCATGATATGTAAGATCATGTAGCATGGCATTATGGGCCATGGTCATGCATATGTAAGGTAATGTAGCACAGTGTTATGGGTCATGGTTATGCATGATATTTAAGATAATGTAGGACAGCGTTATGGGCCATGGTTATGCATGATATGTAAGGTAATGTAGCACAGCATTATGGAACAAGGTTTCAAACCATTTTATATTTACTATGTATTACATCAGAAGGCAACGTTCCATTATCATAACTAAGAACTAGAAACACTGCCTGGGGACCTCTCTCTGTCTCTCTCTTTCTCCCTCTCTTTCTCTCTCGCTCTCTCTCTCTGTCTCTCTCTCTTTCTCCCTCTCTTTCTCTCTCTCTGTCTCTCTCTCTTTCTCTCTCTCTTTCTCTCTCTCTCTCTCTCTCTCTCTCAATCTCAATTCAATTCAATTCAATTCAAAGGGCTTTATTGGCATGGGAAACATATGTTTACATTGCCAAAGCAAGTGAAATAGATAATAGATAATAAACAAAAGTGAAATAAACTGTCACAAATCTTGCTACTGTGATGGCACACTGTGGTATTTCACCCAAAAGATATGGGAGTTTATCAAAATTGGATTTGTTTTCGAATTCTTTGTCGGTCTGTGTAATCTGAGGGAAATATTTGTCCTACATTTGGCAGGAGGTTAGGAAGTGCAGCTCAGTTTCCACCTCATTTCGTGGGCAGTGTGCACATAGCCTGTCTTCTCTTGAGAGCCAGGTCTGCCTATGGCGACCTTTCTCAATAGCAAGGCTATGCTCACTGAGTCTGTACATAGTCAAAGTTTTCCATAATTTTGGGTCAGTCACAGTGGTCAGGTATTCTGCCACTGTGTACTCTCTGTTTAGGGACAAATAGCATTCTAGTTTGCTTTGTTTTTTAAAATTAATTCTTTAGAATGTGTCAAGTAATTATCCTTTTGATTTCTTATGATTTGGTTGGCCAATTTGTTGATATATATGTTGAACAGGGTGGCGCTCGAGCTCTCCTCCCTCCCTCCCTCCCTCCCTCCCTCCCCCCCCTCCCTCCTCCCTCCCTCCCTCCCTCCCTCCCTCCCTCCCTCCCTCCCTCCCTCCCTCCCTCCCTCTGCTCTGGCTTGGTTTTGTCCCAGAGCCAGTGATGTTATAAACAGGGTGACCATTTCACCCCAGTATGTATGTCATCTTCAGTCCTTCAGTCTCCCCAAATTTATATCAGCCCCCTGTAACCCAGGTCAGAGCTCCTTCCCCTCTTTCCTCCTCCCCTCTTCCCCTCCTCCCCTCCTCTCCTTCCCCCTGTTTTTCCATGCATATTTTTGGCAAACCTCTTAGAGATGATTGATGACAGGCCCTATGAAGCTGAGCAGTACAGGGGTAAAGGTTCCCTTCTCTTTGTCTCTCTTCCTGTCTATTTCCCCCCTCTGTGGCTCTCGTTCCCTGTTTACCCCCATCCTTCTCTCTGTCTCACTCTCTCTCTCTTTCTGTCTACCCCCTACTGTTCTCTCTGTCTCTCTTTCTGTCTATCTCCCCACTCTCTGTGTCTCTCTCTCCCTGTCTACCCCTACCCGTCTCTCTGTCTCTCTCTTTCTTTCTGTCTATCTCCCCCTCTCTCCCCCCTCTCTGAGTCTCTCTCTCCATGTCTACCCCCTACCCGTCTCTCTCTCTCTCTCTCTCTCGCTCTCTGTCTATCTCCCCTATCTCTCTCCCCTCTCTGTGTCTCTCTCTCCCTGTCTACCCCTACCCGTCTCTCTGTCTCTGTCTCTCTCTCTCTCTCTCTCTCTCCCTCCCTCCACAGAGCCCCCTCCAGCAATCACAGTGGGCGGTAACGTGACAGCGACTCCAGGTTCCAGTGCTGTTCTGACCTGCCATGTGGCCAGTACGGTCAAGTTCAACCTGACCTGGCACAGAGGGGGTGTGGACGCCCGGCTGGACCCCCGCCGGCGCCCCCTGGCCAACCTCTCCCTGGACATACACTCCGTTGGCCCCGACGACGCCGGCTGGTACGAGTGTGTCGCCACCAACGAGGGAGGAGTTTCCACCGAACGCATCTACCTCATCGTGCAAGGTGTGTGTGTATTTCTCTGTGTGTATGTGTAAGCCTGGAATTTATTTTGTCCGTCTATGTGTGTTTGTGTATGCATATGTGTACATTTATGTGTGTATGTGTGTCTCACTCCTCTCCACACTGTGTTAGCTGGACTGGAGTATGTCTGGGGGTTCAGATTTACACCGCTGGGGAATGGGGCTCTGGGCAACACAACCTCGCTGCTCCCAAACACAGACCCCCTCCTCGCTCCCAAACACAGACCCCCTCCTCGCTCCCAAACACAGACCCCCTCCTTCGCTCCCAAACACAGATCCCTCTCCCTGCTCCCCAACACAGTCCCCTCTCTCTGCTCCCAAACACAGTCCCTTCTCCCTGCTCCCAAACACAGTCCATTCTCCCTGCTCCCAAACACAGATCCCTCTCCCTGCTCCCAAACACAGACCCCTCTCCTTGCTCCCAAACACAGTCCCCTCTCTCTGCTCCCAAACACAGATCTCTCTCCTTGCTCCCAAACACAGTCCCCTCTCTCTGCTCCCAAACACAGACCCCTCTCCTTGCTCCCAAACACAGTCCCCTCTCTCTGCTCCCAAACACAGATCCCTCTCTCTGCTCCCAAACACAGACCCCTCTCCCTGCTCCCAAACACAGACCCCTCTCCCCACTCCCCAACACAGTCCCCTCTCCTCTCTGCTCTCTCCCCAACACAGTCCTGTCTCCCCAACTTAGTCCGCTCTCCTCTCTCCCGAACACAGTCCACTCTCCTCTCTCCCGAACACAGTCCTCTCTCCCAACACAGTCCACTCTCCTCTCTCCCCAACACAAACCTCTCTCCCCAACACAGTCCCCTCTCCACAACACAGTCCTCTCTCCCCAACTCAGTCCTCTCTCCTCTCTCCCGAACATAGTCCACTCTCCCCTCTCCCCTCTCCCCAGCACAAACCTCTCTCCCCAACACAGTCCTCTCTCCCCAACACAGTCCTCTCTCCCCAACACAGACCTCTCTCCCCAACACAGTCCCCAAACACAGTCCCCACTCCCAAACACAGTCCCCTCTCCCCAACACAGTCCTCTCTCCCCAACACAGTCCTCTCTTCCCTCTCCCCTCTCTCCAACACAGTCCCCTCTCCCCTCTCCTCAACACAGTCCTCTCTCCCCAACACAGTCTTCTCTCCCCAACACAGTCCCCTCTCCTCTCTGCTCTCTCCCCAACACAGTCCTCTCTCCCCAACTCAGTCCTCTCTCCTCTCTCCCGAACACAGTCCACTCTCCTCTCTCCCAACACAGTCCTCTCTCCCCAACACAGTCCCCTCTCCTCTCTCCTCTCTCCCGAACACAGTCCACTCTCCCCTCTCCCCAACACAAACCTCTGTCCCCAACACAGTCCTCTCTCCCCAACACAGTCCCCTCTCCTCTCTCCCGAACACAGTCCACTCTCCCCTCTCCCCAACACAAACCTCTGTCCCCAACACAGTCCTCTCTCCCCAACACAGTCCTCTCTCCTCTCTCCCGAACACAGTCCACTCTCCCCTCTCCCCTCTCTCCTCTCCCCAGCACAAACCTCTCTCCCCAACACAGTCCTCTCTCCCCAACACAGTCCTCTCTCCCCAACAAAGTCCCCCCTCCCCAACACAGTCCTCTCTCCCCCCGTTCCCGGGCCCCTATAACTCACCCTAATGCTTTATGGGACGTGTTGGGGCGCTAGCTAACCCAGGCTTTTCCATTGCAGAGGCAGGACAACTTAGAACAAGTTCCTCACAGGACAGTACATCTCCTCTGTAGTTAGCAGCTCTCTTACAAGGCATCAGGAACACATTGTCTGACAGACAGTCAGGTGGTATCCGACGAGGTGCTCTGGATGCCTTCTGTCAGGAAATGGCGATGTGAGACAGATACAAGGAGTTATTAGCAGATGAGCTCAGCCAAAGGCCATCCAGGCCATCCATTACAGCCCAGGTGGCAGGAGGTGAGAAAGGGATAGAGAGAACAGAGAGCGAGAGAACAGAGAGAACAGAGAGAGAGAGAGAGAGAGGGCAGAGAGAACAGATAGAGAGAGGGCAGAGAACAGAGAGAGAGAGAGGGCAGAGAGAACAGATAGAGAGAGGGCAGAGAACAGAGAGAGAGAGAGAGAGAGGGCAGAGAGAACAGATAGAGAGAGGGCAGAGAACAGAGAGAGAGAGAGAGAGAGAGGGCAGAGAGAACAGATAGAGAGAGGGCAGAGAACAGAGAGAGAGAGAGAGAGAGGGCAGAGAGAACAGATAGAGAGAGAGGGCAGAGAACAGAGAGAGAGAGGGCAGAGAACAGAGAGAACAGAGAGGAGAGATAGAGATAGACAAGAGAACAGTGACATGGAGGAGAGGATGTAGTCACTGAAGACTTCATTTACAGCTATTGAAAATCAATCGTTATCTTGGAAGATTCTTTCACTCTCATTTGTCAGTCTCATTACGTTTAATCAACACACATTTTCACTTCTGTTATTTATCAGCCTCAAGATACCCTTAATTAACCGTAACCTTGACATCAACCGTAACTTGACTCAAAGACCCTCTGTGAGGTGTGATGCTACATGTCATGAGCATAACCTTACCTGTAGAATATGGCAGAATGTGTCAGAAGTGTTCCACTGTGTTCTAGGACTGGCAGAATGTGTCAGAAGTGTTCCACTGTGTTCTAGGACTGGCAGAATGTGTCAGAAGTGTTCCACTGTGTTCTAGAACAAGCAGAATGTGTCGGAAGTGTTCCATTGTGTTCTAGAACAAGCAGAATGTGTCAGAAGTGTTCCACTGTGTTCTAGAACAAGCAGAATGTGTCAGAGGTATTCCACTGTGTTCTAGGTTAGCTCCTGGGCTTGTTCTGCTCTCAGGGCTTTAAGGCACTTAGTTAGTGAGGGGTTACTGAAGGTTATAATACAGTACCGGTGCTGCTGCAGACACGTTTGGAGCGAACTTCTCCACCCTGCCCTGTCATTTGCTCAGCTCATTGAGTGATAAGTTGCTCAATCGACCTAAAAAAAAGTTTCCCAGGGTTACTTGGGTGGTTTTCAGTGTTGCACTCTTGTGTTTTTATCTCCTTCCCTACATCCATCTCTCTTGTTCTCTCTCCTAGCTCTTCTCCTCTCCTCCTCTCCCCCTCTCCTCTCTCTTGTTCTCTTCAACTATCTTCCTTTCTACTCCCTTTAGCTCTCTCTTTCCCCTCTCTCTCTCTCTCTCTCTCTCTCTCTCTCTCTCTCTCTCTCTCTCTCTATGTAACAGCTGTTCCAGGGCCCCTGCTGGTCTTTAATAACCCCCTGGTCAGGTCCATCCTAGTCATTAGGCCAGGTCTTTGAAGTGGGCCAGGGCTACTGACACAGGACAACAGTGGCTATTAAAGGCTATTGCTGAGTAAAACTTGAGAAATATGTCTCGTTGTACTGTAGGAAGCCCCTAGTCCTCAGAGTGACGTCACCGGGTCACCCACTAAAGGGGAAAGACGTGGGGCGAAGAGAAGGTGATGAGAGCAGGTAGAGGTGTGTTCAGACAGACAGCATGTTCAAAGTCTTCCTCTATGTGGGATACAGATGGAAAGTGGGTTATAGATGAGGCCAATGAGATTTATTGTCCAGACGATTCCAAGTCAAGGAATTATATGTACATTTTTTTTTCTCTCTCTCTCTCTCTTTTCATGACCTGATGACAGTTGGCTCCTGTAGTGAGAATTGTAAGGATAGTAGTGGACAGTATCACGACAGCCAAACAGCACCTTTATAACATACTGTAGCTATAGTGCTGTCTCTTCGTAATCATTGTAATGTTTTACTGTTTACCCCTCTATCACCCCTGACCCCTTATTGAGACGTCCTAGGTGAAGGGTGTTATCATAGGACTAACTGTCAGTGTCCAAAGAAAAACAGAAAGAAATAATGAAAACACTATCCCAGTCATGGGGGCAAAGGAATGGACAAATCCTTCTTGGGAATTCCTAGAGGAAATGGGAATGAGAATGGGAGGGTTGTTCTGTATAGAACAGGAAACCCTCCTGTAAGTCTTCTTTGTTGGGAAGTCCGGATCCTGCTGTGGATTTTCTCGGAGCTAGAGCGCACTGGGCTCTGGAGATGATTTTGGCAGGCGGCGAAAATTGGGAAAACACATCACATTCATGAGTTACACATCATGAATCAATTGGAAAATCTTTGCGGATTCAGGTGGCTTTGGGAAGATCTGGAATCAATATTCCTTATTTTTTTAACCAATTAAAAGAGAGATGACGATGAAAGATATTCCGTGAAACATTATTGGTTGTAGTTACGTGCAGCAGTTTTAACGCTACCTAGAATATGCAACTGTTATGTTCTATTAAAGCTATTAGGTGTGAACAAGGCAGAAGAGTGACAACTGAGCCTAAATCTTTAGACAGGTCTGTATCAGGCCATGGAGGTCTGGGTTAGTCTGCTGTCTGTGCCAACTAGCTAGACCAAATCTAAGCCTTATATCTGCATCATCTTTAGCCTTTCATCCAGGTCCGTGCAAAAATTTGAGTCATTAATATCTCTAAATTCATAACATACTAACTGCCTGAGCCTTATATGTGCCTCTGTAGTGAATTATGGTAATTATTTTATTTGCATAGGTCTATTTATTTATGCAACAACACACTCATTCATCACACACTGTAAGCACGCTAGTCACAGTGTCTCCTAAAGACATGATTGACACGAGGAAAAGATGCCCGGCTATCAGCTGATCATTTATGTTGATGTAAATCTGCTAGTTAGCTAGCTCTATTCAACTTTTTACCGATTGTGATTTATCTTCAATAATAACTTCATAATATAGCCTAATATCCATCATCTTCTAACTGATATATGGCTAGTGGCTTGTGTGGATATTATCATAGCCTGGTTAACTAGGGTCTAGGCTACTGTGTTCAGTGCTTCATTTGTAAATCGGGAGGTGCTGGAACAAAAAGTGAGTGTCAGAGGGAGGTGACCTGGGGAGCTCTGAGGTCATGAGAGGGGGTGACCTAGGGAGCTCTGAGGTCTTGAGAGGGGGTGACCTGGGGAGCTCTGAGGTCATGAGAGGGGGTGACCTAGGGAGCTCTCAGGTCATGAGAGGGGGTGACCTAGGGAGCTCTGAGGTCATGAGAGGGGGTGACCTGGGGAGCTCTCAGGTCATGAGAGGGGGTGACCTAGGGAGCTCTGAGGTCATGAGCGGGGGTGACCTGGGGAGCTCTGAGTTCATGAGAGGGGGTGACCTAGGGAGCTCTGAGGTCATGAGAGGGGGTGACCTAGGGAGCTCTGAGGTCCTTAGAGGGGGGTGACTTGGGGACCTCTGAGGTCATGAGAGGGGGTGACCTAGGGAGCTCTGAGGTCCTTAGAGGGGGTGACTTGGGGACCTCTGAGGTCATGAGAGGGGGTGACCTGGGGAGCTCTGAGGTCGTGAGAGGGGGTGACCTGGGGAGCTCTGAGGCCATAAGAGGGGGTGACCTAGGGAGCTCTGAGGTCTTGAGAGGGGGTGACCTGGGGAGCTCTGAGGTCATGAGAGGGGGTGACCTAGGGAGCTCTGAGGTCTTGAGAGGGGGTGGCCTAGGGAGCTCTGAGGTCTTGAGAGGGGGTGACCTAGGGAGCTCTGAGGTCATGAGAGGGGGTGACCTAGGGAGCTCTGAGGTCTTGAGAGGGGGTGACCTAGGGAGCTCTGAGGTCATGAGAGGGGGTGACCTGGGGAGCTCTGAGGTCATGAGAGGGGGTGACCTGGGGAGCTCTGAGGTCATGAGAGGGGGTGACCTAGGGATCCTAATCCATCAATAGTCCAGGCCTAGCTGTATTGGGACACACATATTGTACAGGAAATTATAGTCCTAAACATCTTTCAAAGTTTCACTGACTCACCCAATGATGCGCAGGTCGGGGATGACCGATACGCTGGTGCCTCTCTCTTGTTTTACTTTGTCCAACAATGTTAGCTCTATAGGCCTATTTGGAAGTTGATTAAATACTTTGCTAGCTAACAGCAGACAGGTTGGAGTCTTCTCTTTTCAGCAGGAGCTATTTGCTTTCCAACCTTTGTTTTTCCGCAATTGTATTTCAAATATTGCGAAAGGCCTGTTTTGTCTGCATGCTGTTCGCTGACAGATTCGTCGTGCGTTCTCGACTGTAGGCTATGCCTTGTTATTGGGCTACACACAATCCACAGCTAGGCAATTTTTTTAAAGGAGCTACTGATCCTCTGTGGCTAAATGATAGGCCTACTCAGGGTGTAGTAGGCTATTCTGAATGATTTGATTTCTTTCTGAAAAGGCAGTAGTAATTCTATAACTTTGACCAATGTATTTCAGTATATCAGGGGTGCTGCTGCACCTCCAGGATCCTTCCCGCGGCTATGAGTCCATTTCTATTTTTATTACCGCATTTCAAGCCATGCATGTTTGGATACCGGCGTGGGCAAGCTCTGTACAGGGCAGACTGGGAAAAAGGCACAAGCGGGTGCACGTTAGCTCCGTACAGGGCAGACTGGGAAAAAGGCACAAGCGGGTGCACGTTAGCTCCGTACAGGGCAGACTGGGAAAAAGACACAACCGGGCAAACTTGACGAAGTCACGATGACTTGGGGGCAGTGGGTTCAGAACAACAACTGCAAAAATTGTATGCAAAAAATATATAATTATACCACCATCCAAAAGGCCACTTGGCGAGAGGGAGAGCAAAGGGGCAGGCGCTGGGCACAGGTAGACTCCTATCTGCCTGCTTTCATCACAACGTGTTTATTGATACGCTTGTATAAACCACTGTGCAAGTTAGTCTCACCTTCAAATTTAAAGATATACAATGTACATTTGGTCAGTGGATTATATGAATTGATCTTTGATGGCAGCAATCATGATTGTACCAGATGATTTAAGGATATTCATGTTGCTGTGACCCCCTCCTTTCTTCCAGAGCCCCCCCAGGTGTCAGTGGACCCCCAGCACCAGACCTTTACCACGGGACAGGAAGTGAGAATCAGGTGCTCGGCCAGAGGTTACCCCGCCCCTCACCTGGTCTGGACACACAACGACATGTTCCTCATGGGTTCCAGCAGGTGAGGTCACAACCTTTCACCTCTCACACAGGTCACGCAGGTCAGGAGTGGCAGAAGGCTGCTGTGTCCTGTGTTTGTTTTGTTTGTTGTTGTGCTCAAGGCTCAAGGGTTATCGTGCTTTGGTGGTACTTACATTTACCAAATAACTAAATAATTTAGTCTGAGCTGTTGCTAGGGATCTTCAGATGACTGTGTGCTAATGTACTTCATGGAGTGTTGTCTGTGTTGCTGTGTTATTACAGGTGTGTGTAGATGAGGTTAATGTGTGTGAATATGTATTAACCCTCTGACCTCTGACTCCTGTGCAGACACAGAATGGCCCCTGACGGGAGTCTGATCATTAGGAACATGGAACAGAAGGATGCTGGGTTGTACGGCTGTCTGGCCAGCAACCTGGCTGGGACAGACACTCAAACATCCGTCCTCACCTATATCGGTGAGTAGGACACAACAGACATGCAGACGGACGGACGGACGGACTCCTTTAACCTGTGTTGTGCTCTGTCAGTCTCCCTCTGTCATACTCTCACCCCCCTGGTCTCTTGTCTTCCCCCAGAGTCCCCTGTGGTGATCGTGGTGCTGAGTGAGATTCTGATTGGTCTAGGAGAAACCACCATCTTGGCATGCTCCGCCTCAGGGATCCCCCAGCCGGAGATCAGGTGGTTCAAAGGTAAGGTATGTTGACTTGGAAGCAGCCTCCTGTGTGTGGCAGAGAGGGATGATGAGAAGAGGCCTTCATCTGTCGTTGAGTAGAGAGTGTAGCTTTTATTCCTCAGGACATGAATATCCCATATGGTTACTTAACCCTGACTTTATGGTGTAGAGGGTTGCTTTCCCGCGGGTCCCAACATAGATCATTGCGGCACAGTCTGCATTTTTTCAGACAGACAACTTTGTTTGTCCTGCAGATTATTTGGAAACGGTCGTCTTTCTGCTTTGTATGCGTTGGACCAGGCCTCTTCTTATTGTATTAGAAACACATCTTTGTCGCATTATTCACACACTTAAGAATTCGCTGCTTCACGTTAAGTAGCCTACCTCTCCTCTCCGTGTTGGATGTGCCAGATCAAGTGTGTCTAGTATATGTGTGGTCTCTATGAAATGAGGTAGTCTATGTACGGGCGGAAAATCATGTGATTAGGATATAGATTACTGCAGTGTCTGTAAATAAATACTGATAATGGAAAGAAGTGGACTTGAGGTGCAATCCAAAAATGTGATCGTTGTTGAAAAGGAAAAAGATGCATAGGTTACCATGGTAATCCTTTTCAATAGATATTGATTACCAATTTATTTTGTCACTGCCTCCCGCTCCTAAAAGGTAGGGTATATCCTATAAGTGTCCACTCTCATCATTCTTCTAGTTCAGTAGTAAAAGGTAGGGTATATCCTCTTTTTCGTGATATCCAATTGCATCGCTGCAACTCCCCAACGGGCTCGAGGTGAAGGTCGAGTCATGCGTCTTCCGAAACATGACCTGCCAAACCGCGCTTCTTAACATCCGCGCGCTTAACTCGGAAGTCACCCGCACCGACGTGTTGGAAGAAACACCATTCAACTGACAACCGTGTTCAGCCTGCAGGCGCCCGGCCCACCACAAGGAGTCGCTAGAGCATGATGATCCTCCGCTAACCCAGACAACGCTAGGCCAGTTGTGCTCCGCCCTATCGGACTCCAAGTCACGACACAGCCTGGGATCGAGAGGGAGCGGAATGAAGAAATCAGTCCCACGCAGACATCTAGTGTAGAACTCACTGTTGTAGCCATAGAGAGACACACACACACACACACACACACACACACACACACACACACACACACACACACACACACACACACACACACACACACACACACACACACACACACACACAGAGACATAAACACAGAGACACACACACACAGAGACACACACACAGATACACACACACACACAGACACACGGAGACATACACACCCACAAAGAGACTTCTCATTCACATACCTCTGCGTGTTAGCCTTAATAAATCAGCTTGCCGTGGCCCTGGGCAGACAGGAAGTCGTATGTTTTATAGAGTGCAGAGCAGGAAGTGGAGTGTTTTATCGACTGGTGCACAGGAAGTGCTCCTCTGACACCTCTGACACACTTGACTGACTCAGGCCACCCCGTGGGAACCCTTAAAATGTTCCTGTGTTTTAGTCTAACCCTTAAAACGCTCCTGTGTTTCAGTCTAACCCTTAAAACGCTCCTGTCTTTTAGCCTAACCCTTAAAACGCTCCTGGTTTTAGTCTACCCTTAAAACACTCCTATCTTTTAGTCTATCCCTTAAAATGCTCCTGTCTTTTAGTCGAACCCTTAAAACACTCCTGGCTTTTAGTCTATCATGCTGACCACACTACTCGCATCGTATGCGCGAGCACTGCAAAATAAATGTACACATACACTCATTACACCCACACTCCTCACGTGCACCAACGAGCATTGCAAAGCGCCAAAAAAAAGATGTCAGTTCTATTTGTGACGCTGAACGAGGTACAAGTCCTGCCTCTCCCATCTCGTCATTGGTTTATAGAAGCATATACCCACATGCCATCTCCTCATTGGTTATACCCACGCGGGTGAATGAAAGATGAACTGAGGTCGGTCGGTCGGTCGGTCGGTTGTGGTAATACACCTTATTATGAAAGTTAGATGCCAATCACCATATAAAGTCCAAAGAAGAAACAGTCTGGAAGGAGGAGAGATGACTAGAAATGATTCGCTTGACCGTTTTATCTGTGGATTAATTGTCGGAGTAGAGGACCTTGTGCATTTCAGGTAAAATAACAACCCAACGTTTATATCCCAGGACAAATTAGCTAGCAACAGCAAGCTAGCTAATTATGACAAATTAGCTAGCAACTGCAATATAGCTAGCTAAATTGCCATAAATGCTTAATGCTTTTCGACCTGTCCCAAAATTAATATAATTGGTTCAGAGTATGTTTAGATATTTCAACCTGCGTGTCCTGATCGCGTTTGGTGTCGGGGGACAAAATCAATTTGCGCACGATGGCACACTTGGACGCACGTTTGGACATGGTGTAACCCTAACCCTCCTGTCTTTTAGTCTAACCCTTAAAACGCTCCTGTTTTTTAGTCTATCCCTTAAAACACTCTCTTTTTCATTCTGCTGCTCTGTCCACTCATTCTTTGAACGAGAAAGACAAAGAGAAAGATGAAGAGAACACACAAGAAGAAAGAATGAATGATGCAAATGTTCATTCTCATTTCATAAAAATTTGCTGCAAACAAACACACAGCATTTGATAATATTTCATTGGTTTTGCTCACCTCAGGTTATGTACTTGATAGGTTTTGCTCGCCGGAAATAGAATAGAAAATAATAAGCTGAAGACCATACTATTTACCAAGAGCTTTCATCTATCTTTTTCTTAGCCGTCTATTTACCACCACAAACCGATGCTGGCACTAAGACCGCACTCAACGAGCTGTATAGGGCCCTAAGCAAACAAGAAAATGCCCATCTAGAGGCGGTGCTCCTAGAGGTGGTGATTTTAATGCAGGGAGACTGAACTCCATCTTACCTCATTTTTACAAGCGTTTCACCTGTGCAACTAGAGGGGAAAAACTCTAGATCACCTTTACTCCACGCACAGTCACGGGCTTCATTAATAAGTGCATCGACGATGTATTCCCCACAGTGACCATACATACATATCCCAACCAGAAGCCATGGATTACAGGCAACATCCACACTGAGCTAAAGGCTATAGGCTTTGGGATGAATTGGAATGCCGACTGCAAGCCAGGGCTAATCGCCTAACATCAGTGCCCGACCTCACTAATGCTCTTGTGGCTGAATGGAAGTAAGTCCCCGCAGCAATGTTCCCACATCTAGTGGAAAGCCTTGCCAGAAGAGTGGAAGCTGTTATACCAGAAAAGGGGGGATGAACTTCATATTAATGCCCATGATTTTGGAATGAGATGTTCGATGAGCAGGTGTCCACATACTTTTGTGTATCTACCTCAATTACCACGCAACCCTGCACATCGACTAGGTACTGGTACCTCGTGTATATAGCCAAGTTGTCGTTACTCATCTTGTATTTATTCCTTGTGTTATTGTTTTTCTATTATTTATCTTTACATTGTTGGAAAGGGCCCGTAAGTAAACATTTCACTGTTAGTCTACACCTGTTGTTTATGAAGCGTGACAAATACAATTTTATTTGATATGACCATATACAACTTCCTGGTTAACAACTTCCTGGTTGCCCTTTATTTGACCCACAGGCGACCTGCAGCTGCGGCCATCATCCTACATGGATATTGACCCCCTGGGAGGGACTCTGACAATCAAGGAGACACAGGACGTTGACGCGGGGGACTACACCTGTGTGGCTGTGAACCCTTCAGGAACCTCCTCACCTGGGAAGATCACCCTGGATGTAGGATGTAAGGATTCCTCTGGACTCTTGAACACATCATGAAAAAGATGTCTTGTAATTTTGACATCTGACATCTCTACACCCAGAAAAGACCAGTTTACCACCAGAAAATCACATCATTATATTGTCCCATGTCAAATGTTGCCTGTTGTGTAGATGGCTGTATTGATGGATGAATGTAGCCTTTATTTATGGTCTTATGAGGGGTTGACCTCTGTAAACCCTAACCTCTGACCTTTGCCTTCCAGCTGCACCCCAGTTCATCAGAGAACCGTCTGACGTGGCGGCGGACATTGGCTCTAACGTGACCCTGCCGTGCCACGCACAGGGGTACCCCGAACCCCAGATCACCTGGAGGAGGGAGGACAACGCACCCGTCTTCACCAGACGCCCCACACACAGCACCATCACACAGAAGACAGGAGGGGACCTGCAAATCAGCAGTGAGGTTTTGGTTCATATACACATGCACACACGCACATACACACACACACACACACACACACACACACACACACACACACACACACACACACACACACACACACACACACACACACACACACACACACACACACACCACACACACACACACACACACACACTAATTCCTATCTTCTCTCTTCACTGTGTCAGATCTGTGGGTGGAGGATGAGACGGTGTATGTTTGTGAGGCCCAGAACCAGTTTGGGAGGATCCAGACCCACGCCAGAGTCACTGTCACCGGACTGGGTAAGAGACAGACAGAGATCAGGGTATTATAGGGGTACAGAGGCTAGGTAGAGGAGGGTATTATAGGGGTATAGAGGGTAGGGTAGAAGAGGGTAATATAGGGGTACAGATGGTACAGAGGGTAGGGTAGGAGAGAGTATTATAGGAGGGGTACAGAGGGTAGGGTAGAGGAGGGTATTATAGGAGGGGTACAGAGGGTATGGTAGAGGAGGGTATTATAGGAGTGGTACAGAGGGTAGGGTAGAGGAGGGTATTATAGGAGGGGTACAGAGGGTATGGTAGAGGAGGGTATTATAGGAGGGGTACAGAGGGTAGGGTAGAGGAGGGTATTATAGGAGGGGTACAGAGGGTAGGGTAGAGGAGGGTATTATAGGAGGGGTACAGAGGGTAGGGTAGAGGAGGGTATTATAGGAGGGGTACAGAGGGTAGGGTAGAGGAGAGTATTATAGGGATACAGAGGGAAGTTTATATGTCAATTGAATCTCAACAATTAAACAGTTGGTGGTTGTATTAGATTCAGTTTATATGAAAAAGATTGGATTTCAGCAAATAAAGAAAGGAAGACAACAACAGGGGAGAAATATAGGTACATAATTTTAACATTTTGAATGATTTTTTGGCCGAATCGTTGTAGTTGGAGTTGAATTCCACAAAGCCTGGTCACTGCTCCACTCCGTTAATAAAGCCTGGTCACTGCTCCACTCCGTTAATAAAGTTCAACAGAAACGTCCTTCACCATGGTGTGGAGTTTAGTCAGCTAAACTCAGCATAAACAGAAACGTCCTTCACCATGGTGTGGAGTTTAGTCAGCTAAACTCAGCATAAACAGAAACGTCCTTCACCATGGTGTAGAGTTTAGTCAGCTAAACTCAGCATAAACAGAAACGTCCTTCACCATGGTGTGGAGTTTAGTCAGCTAAACTCAGCATAAACAGAAACGTCCTTCACCATGGTGTAGAGTTTAGTCAGCTAAACTCAGCATAAACAGAAACGTCCTTCACCATGGTGTGGAGTTTAGTCAGCTAAACTCAGCATAAACAGAAACGTCCTTCACCATGGTGTGGAGTTTAGTCAACTAAACTCAGCATAAACAGAAACGTCCTTCACCATGGTGTGGAGTTTAGTCAGCTAAACTCAGCATAAACAGAAACGTCCTTCACCATGGTGTGGAGTTTAGTCAGCTAAACTCAGCATAAACAGAAACGTCCTTCACCATGGTGTGGAGTTTAGTCAGCTAAACTCAACATAAACAGAAACGTAATTCACCATGGTGTGGAGTTTAGTCAGCTAAACTCTGCAAAAAAAGAAACGTGCCTTTTTCAGGACCCTGTCTTTCAAAGATATTTCATAAAAATCCAAATATCTTCACAGATCTTCATTGTAAAGGGTTTAAACACTGTTTCCCATGCTTGTTCAATGAACCATAAACAATGAATGAACATGCACCTGTGGAACGGTCGTTAAGACACTAACAGCTTACAGACGGTAGGCAGTTAAGGTCACAGTTATGAAAACTTAGGACACTGAAGAGGCCTTTCTACTGACTCTGAAAAACACCTCAAGAAAGATGCCCATGGTCCCTACTTATCTGTGTGAACGTGCCTTAGGCATGCTGCAAGGAGGCATGAGGACTGCAGATGTGGCCAGGGCAATGAATTGCAATGTCCTTACTGTGAGACGCCTAAGACAGCACTACAGGGAGACAGGATGGACAGCTGATCATCCTCGCAGTGGCAGACTATTTGTAACAACACCTGCACAGGATCGGTACAACCGAACATCACATCTGCGGGACAGGTACAGGATGGCAACAACAACTGCCCGAGTTACACCACAATCCCTCTATCAGTGCTCAGACTGTCCGCAATAGGCTGAGAGAGGCTGGACTGAGGGCTTGTAGGCCTGTTGTAAGACAGGTCCTCACCAGACTTCACCGTCAACAACGTTGCCTATGGGCACAAACCCACCGTTGCTGGACCTGTCACGTCCTGACCAGTAAAGGGGTCTATTTGTTATTGTAGTTTGGTCAGGACGTGGCAGAGGGTATTTGTTTTCATGGTTTTGTGTATGTGTTTAGATAGAGGGATATTTTGTGTAGAGTGTTTCTGGGGTTTATTGGTGTAAGTGTCGATGTAGAGGGGGTAGTTGATTTAGGTGGTTCGGGGTGTGTGTGTGTATTGTAGAGGGGTATTTGATTTATGTGTTCCGGGGTGTTGGGTATGTTCTTGTGTTTGTTTTCTAAGGGGCTGTTCTAGTTTTGTATTTCTGTGTTGGCCTGGTATGACTCTCAATCAGGAACAGCTGTACATCGTTGTTACTGATTGAGAGTCATACTTAGGGAGCCTGTTTTCACCTGTCACTTTGTGGGAGGTTATTTCCGTGTTTAGCTTTATGCCTTACAGGACTGTCTATCGTCGTTGTGTTTTTGTATACGTGTTTGTTTTTGGTTTCCCTTCTTTGTCCTTAATAAAGAAGATGAGTGTACATATACCCGCTGCGTATTGGTCTCAACCCTACGACAACCGTGACAGAACCTCCCACCAAAAACGGACCAAGCAGCGGAGGATGGAGCAGCAGCAGTACTCAGTAGAATCGTAGACATGGGAGGAAATTCTGGACGGGGCTGGACCTTGGCACCAGGCTGGGGAATACCGCCGCCCACTGGGGGAGATAGAGGCAGCCAAGACGGAGCAGCGCCGATATGAGGCCTTGTACGCGCCGATGGGGAAGCACGAGAGGCACCCCCAATATTTTTTTTTTGGGGGGGGGGCGCACGGGTAGTTTGGCTGGGCCAAGGGTGAGCCCTAAGCCAGCTCTCCGTGCTTATTACGGGAAGCATTTGGAGCGGAGAGAGCTGGAGTATGCTGTAGTGCGCACGATCTCGCCCATGCGCAAGCACAGTCCGGTGAGAGCGATCCCAGCCCCTCGCAAGTGCCGTGCTAGAGTAGGCATCCAGCCTGGAAGGAGGATGCCTGCACAGCGCATCTGGCCACCAGTGCGCCTGTAGGTCCATGCTACCCTACGCCTGCTCTACGCACGGCAACCATCAGGCCTCTGCACAGCCCAGTTCGCCCTGTACCAGCATTCTGCTCGTGCAGGGCTGCTATTACCATTCAGCCAGGACGGGTTGTGCAAGAGTTGCGCTCCAGACCTCCATTGCTTACGCATGGCCCGATGTATCCAGTTCCTGCTTCTCGTGCTGGCCCTGAGGTGCGAATCCCTAGTCTGGCACGTCCAGTACCCACACCACGCACCAGGCCTCCAGCGCGTCAGCCCAGTCCAACTCGGCCTGTTCCTGCTCCCCGCACTAGCCCTGAGGTGCGTGTCTCCAGGCCGGTACCTCCACTACCAGCCCCACGCATCAGGCTTCCAGTGCGTCAGCCCAGTCCAACTCGGCCTGTTCCGGCTCCCCGCACTAGCCCTGAGGTGCGTGTCTCCAGGCTGGTACCTCCACTACCAGCCCCACGCATCAGGCTTCCAGTGCGTCAGCCCAGTCTCGAGCTTCTGAAGACAGTGCCCCGTCCAGAGTGTCCAACAACAGTGCCCCGTCCAGAGTGTCCAACGACAGTGCCCCGTCCAGAGTGTCCGACGACAGTACCCCGTCCAGAGTGTCCGACGACAGTGCCCCATCTAGAGTATCCGGCAACAGTACCCCGTCCAGAGTGTCCAACGACAGTACCCCGTCCAGAGTATCCGGCGACAGTACCCCGTCCAGAGTGTCCGACGACAGTACCCCGTCCAGAGTATCCGGCGACAGTACCCCGTCCAGAGTATCCGGCAACAGTACCCCGTCCAGAGTATCCGGCAACAGTGTGCAGTCCGGAACCGAGTGAGATGGCCTACAGGCCGGAACGAGTGAGACGGCCTACAGTTCTGAACCGAGTGAGACGGCCTACAGTCCGGAACCGAGTGAGACGGCCTACAGTCCGGAACCGAGTGAATCTGCCTACAGTCCGGAACCGAGTGAGTCTGCATACAGTCCGGAACCGAGTGAGTCTGCCTACAGTCCGGAACCGAGTGAGACGGCCTACAGTCTAGAGCTCCCAGAGGCGCTCTACAGTCCTGAGCCTTCAGTTTCGCTCTACAGCCCGAGGTCTCCAGCGACGCATCATAGCCTTGAGCATTCAGCGGGGGTGGACAGGTTGGGTGGGGGAAGTAGACCTGAGCCTGAGCCACCTCCAATATAGGTGGGTTGGGGAGGGGGGGGTGTAGCACGGGAACCGTCGGTGATGGTAGCCACCCTCCCTTCCCTCCCTTTAGTTTGGGGGGATTTATTTTGTAGATGTTTTTTTTTTGTGAGGTGCATCCGGGGTCTGCACCTTTGGGGGGGGGGGGGGGGTACTGTCACGTTCTGACCAGTAAAGGGGTCTATTTGTTATTGTAGTTTGGTCAGGACGTGGCAGAGGGTATTTGTTTTCATGGTTTTGTGTATGTGTTTAGATAGAGGGATATTTTGTATAGAGTGTTTCTGGGGTTTATTGGTGTAAGTGTCGATGTAGAGGGGGGTAGTTGATTTAGGTGGTTTGGGGTGTGTGTGTATTGTAGAGGGGTATTTGATTTATGTGTTCCGGGGTGTTGGGTATGTTCTTGTGTTTGTTTTCTAAGGGGCTGTTCTAGTTTTGTATTGCTGTGTTGGCCTGGTATGACTCTCAATCAGGAACAGCTGTACATCGTTGTTGCTGATTGAGAGTCATACTTAGGGAGCCTGTTTTCACCTGTCACTTTGTGGGAGGTTATTTCCGTGTTTAGCTTTATGCCTTACAGGACTGTCTATCGTCGTTGTGTTTTTGTATATGTGTTTGTTTTTGGTTTCCCTTCTTTGTCCTAATAAAAGAAAATGAGTGTACATATACCCGCTGCGTATTGGTCTCAACCCTACGACAACCGTGACAGGACCAGACAGGACTGGCAAAAAGTGCTCTTCACTGACAAGTCGCAGTTTTGTCTCACCAGGGGTGATGGTCAGATTCACGTTTATAGTTGAAGGAATGAGCGTTACACCGAGGCCTGTATTCTGGAGCGGGATCGATTTGGAGGTGGAGGGTCCGTCATGGTCTGGGGCTGTGTGGCACAGCATCATCGAACTGAGCTTGTTGTCATTGCAGGCAATCTCAACGCTGTGCGTTACAGGGAAGACATCCTCATCCCTCATGTGGTACCCTTCCTGCAGGCTCATCCTGACATGACCCTCCAGCATGACAATGCCACCAGCCATACTGCTCGTTCTGCGTGTGATTTCCTGCAAGACAGGAATGTCAGTGTTCTGCCATGGCCAGCAAAGAGCCCGGATCTCAATCCCATTGAGCACATCTGGGACCTGTTGGATCGGAAGGTGAGGGCTAGGGCCATTCCCCCCAAAAATGTCCGGGAACTTGCAGGTGCCTTGGTGGAAGAGTGGGGTAACATCTCACAGCAAGAACTGGCAAATCTGGTGCAGTCCATAAGGAGGAGATGCACTGCAGTACTTAATGCAGCTGGTGGCCACACCAGATACTGACTGTTGATTTTGACCCCACCTTTGTTCAGGGACACACAATTCCATTTCTGTTTATCACATGTTTGTGGAACTTGTTCAGGTTATATCTCAATTGTTGAATCTTGTTATGTTCATACAAATATTTACACATGTTAAGTTCGCTGAAAATAAACTCAGTTGGCAGTGAGAGGACGTTTAGATCTCACTCATCAAAGGTCAGGTCTGTCTTCTGTTGTGTTCAAAGACAGAATGCTACTTTTGAAATGAAAGTGAATATTTTCACTTGGAGCAGCAGAGGAAAGCGCTCAGCGTTTGAGTGATATTTCAGTTGTGCTGTAGTTGTGTGTGTGAGTAATGGTCCGCATGCATTGAGTTTATTTGAAAGCGAGGGAATGTAGGGGTGAACTCAGCGGAACGCGGCTCAAATTCCCTGGCACGGTTTGAAGGGGATGTCAGTTCTTGCAGAAGTCATGGGAGAAAAAAGACCTAAATCACAGTGAGAAAGAGAGAGTAGAGAGATACACTAAGTGTATAAAAGATTAGGAACACCTGCTCTTTCAATGACATAGACTGACCAGATGAATCCAGGCGCACCGGTTTGAGTCAAGAACTGCATAGCTGCTTGGTTTTTCCACGCTCAACAGTTTCCTGTGTGTATCAAGAATGGTCCACCACCTAAAGGACATCCACCCGACTTGACACAACTGTGGGAAGCATTGGAGTAAATGTGGGCCAGCATCCCTGTGGAACGCTTTTGACACCTTATAGAGTCCATGACCTGACGAATTGAGGATGTTCTGAGGGCAAAAGGTTTGATTAAATTAAACAATTTCCTCAGCAATCTGCACACAATACCCCATAATGACAAAGCGAAAACAGGTTTTTAGAAAAATGTTGCAAATTTATTAAAAACAGAACTACCTTATTTACATAAGTATTCAGACCCTTTGCTATGAGACTCAAAAGTGAGCTCAGGTGCATCCTGTTTCCATTGAACATCCTTGAGATGTTTCTACAATTTGTTTAGAGTCCACCTATGGTAAATTCAATTGATTGGGCATGATTTGGAAAGGCACACACCTGTCTATATAAGGTCCCACAGTTGACAGTGCATGTCAGAACAATAACCAAGCCATGAGGTCGAAGGAATTGAACCCGATGGTCACTCTGACAAAGCTCTAGAGTTCCTTTGTGAAGATGGGAGAACGTTCCAGAAGGACAACCATCTCTGCAGCACTCCACCAATTAGGCCTTTAACAGGACAACGACCCTAAGCACACAGCCAAGACAATGCAGGAGTGGCTTCGATACAAGTCTCTGAGCCCGGACTTGAACCCGATCAAACATCTCCGGTGAGACCTGAAAATAGCTGTGCAGCAGCGCTCCCCATCCAACCGCTACCTAAATACAGGTGTGCCAAGCTTGTAGCGTCATACCCAAGAAGACTCGAGGCTGTAACCACTGCCAAAAGTGATTCAACAAAGTACCGAGTAAAGGGTCTGAATGCTTATGTAAATGTCATTTTTATTTTTTATAAATTTGATACAAATTCAAAAAATATATATATATCTTTGTCATTATGGGGAATTGTGTGTAGATTGATGAGGAAAAAATACAATTTAATCAATTTTATAATATGGTTGTAACATAACAAAATGTGTAAAAAGTAAATGGGTCTGAATACTTTATGAAGGCACTTTATATATAGAGAGAGGGAGGGAGGGAGGGAAAGAGATAGAGACTGGGGGGAGAGGGGGAGGGAGGGAATGATACAAGAGCAAAGGTCCGGTCACACAAAGTTTGGACACACCTACTCATTCAAGGATTTTTCTTTATTTTTACCACATGAAAACTATGAAATAACACATATGGAATCATGTAGTAACCAAAATTTGTTAAACAAGTCTTAATATATTTTATATTTGAGATTCTTCAAAGTAGCCACCTTTTGCCTTGATGACAGCTTTGCACACTCTTGGCATTCTCTCAACCAACTTCACCTGGAATGGTTTTCCAGCAGTCTTGAAGGAGTTCCCATATATGCTGAGCACTTGTTGGCTGCTTTTCCTTCACTCTGCGGTCCAACTCTACCCAAGCCATCTCAATTGGGTTGAGGTCGGGGGATTGTGGAGGCCAGGTCATCTAATGTAGCACTCCATCACTCTCCTTGGTCAATATCCCTTACACAGCCTGGAGGTGTTTTGCGTCATTGTCCTGGAAAAACAAATGATAGTCCCACTATCATTTGCAAACCAGATGGGATGGCGTATCGCTGCAGAATGCTATGTTAGTTATGCTGGTAAAGTGTGCCTTGAATTCTAAATAAATATTTGACAGTGTCAACAGCAAAGTAACACCACACCATCACACCTCCTCTATGCTTCACGGTGGGAACCACACATGCGTAGATCATCCGTTCACCTACTCTGCGTCTTACAAAGACACGGCAGTTGGAACCAAAAATCGCAAATTTGGACTCATCAGACCAAAGGACAGATTTCCACAGGTCTAATGTCCATTGCTCGCGTTTCTTGGCCCAAGCAAGTCTCTTCTTCTTATTGGTGTCCTTTAGTAGTTGTTTCTTTACAGCAATTCGACCATGAAGGCCTGATTAACACAGTCTCCTCTGAACAGTTGATGTTGAGATGTGTCTGTTATTTGAACTCTCTGAAGAATTTATTTGTGCTGCAATCTGAAGTGCAGTTAATTGACGATTTTTGAGGCTGGTAAATCTAATGAACTTATCCTCTTCAGCAGAGGTAACTCTGGGTCTTACTTTCCTGTGGCAGTCCTCATAATATGGACTTGGTCTGTTACCAAATAGGACTATCTTCTGTATACCACCCCTACCTTGTCACAACCAGTGGTGTAAAAAGTACCACATTTTCATACTTTAAAAAAGTAAAGATAAAAGTAAAGATATGTTAAAAAAGTAAAAGTAAAACTGCCTTAAAAGAAAATAACTCAAGTAAAAGTGAAAGTGACCCAGTAAAATACTACTTGAGTAAAAGTCTAAAAGTATTTGGTTTTAAATGTACTTAATAATAAGTATCAAAAGTAAAAGTATAAATCATTTAACATTTCTTATATTAAGCAAACCAGACAACACGGTTTTCTTGTTTTTTTAAATGTACAGATAGCCAGGGGTACAGTTCAACAGTCAGACAAAATTCACAAACTAAGTATTTGTGTTTAGTGAGTCTGCTAGATCAGAGGCAGTAGGGATGACCAGGGATGTTCTCTTGATCAAATCAAATGTATTTATATAGCCCTTCTTACATCAGCTGATATCTCAAAGTGCTGTACAGAAACTCAGCCTAAAACCCCAAACAGCAAGCAATGCAGGTGTAGAAGCACGGTGGCTAGGACAAACTCCCTAGAAAGGCCAAAACCTAGGAAGAAACCTAGAGAGGAACCAGGCTATGATGGGTGGCCAGTCCTCTTCTGGCTGTGACGGGTGGAGATTATAACAGAACATGGCCAAGATGTTCAAATGTTCATAAATAACCAGCATGGTCAAATAATAATAATCACAGTAGTTGTCGAGGGTGCAACAAGTCAGCACCTCAAGAGTAAATGTCAGTTGGCTTTTCATAGCCGATCATTGAGAGTATCTCTACCGCTCCTGCTGTCTCTAGAAAGTTGAAAACAGCAGGTCTGGGACAGGTAGCACGTCCGGGGAACAGGTCAGGGTTCCATAGCCGCAAGCAGAACAGTTGAAACTGGAGCAGCAGCACGGCCAGGTGGACTGGGGACAGCAAGGAGTCATCATGCCAGGTAGTCCTGAGGCATGGTCCTAGGGCTCAGGTCCTCCGAGAGAAAGAAAGAAAGAAAGAAAGAAAGAAAGAAAGAAAGAAAGAAAGAGAGAAAAAGAGAATTAAACTACTGCAGCATAAATACTGGAGGCTGAGACAGGAGGGGCCAGGAGACACTGTGGCCCCATCCGATGATACCCCCGGACAAGGCTAAACAGGCAGGATATAACCCCATCCACTTTGCCAAAGCACAGCCCCCCTCACCACTATAGGGATACCTTCAACCACCAACTTACCATCCTGAGACAAGGCCGAGTATAGCCCACAAAGATCTCCGCCACGGCACAACCCAAGGGGGGGCGCCAACCCAGACAGGAAGACCACGTCAGTGACTCAACCCACTCAAGTGACGCACCGCTCCTAGGGACGGCATGGAAGAGCACCAGTTAGCCAGTGACTCAGCCCCTGTAATAGGCAGAGAATCCCAGTGGAGAGAGGGGAACCGGCCAGGCAGAGACAGCAAGGGCGGTTCGTTGCTCCAGAGCCTTTCCGTTCACCTTCACACTCCTGGGCCAGACTACACTCAGTCATAGGACCTACTGAAGAGATGAGTCTTCAGTAAAGACTAAAAGGTTGAGACCGAGTCTGCGTCTCTCACATGGGTAGGCAGACCATTCCATAAAAATGGAGCTCTATAGGAGAAAGCCCTGCCTCCAGCTGTTTGCTTAGAAATTCTAGGGACAATTAGGAGGCCTGCGTCTTGTGACCGTAGCGTACGTGTAGGTATGTACGGCAGGACCAAATCGGAAAGACAGGTAGGAGCAAGCGCATGTAATGCTTTGTAGGTTAGCAGTAAAACCTTGAAATCAGCCCTTGCCTTAACAGGAAGCCAGTGTAGAGAGGCTAGCAATGGTGGGTGGGGGTGTATGCCTTATGATTAACGAGACGTGGTGTGATCATAACAACATACAGGAACTCAAGTAATTTTGCTCACCTGACTTAGAATTCCTCACAATCAAATGCCGACCGCATTATCTACCAAGAGAATTCTCGTCAATTATAATCACAGTCGTGTATATCCCCCCCCCAAGCAGACACATCGACGGCCCTGAAAGAACTTCATTGGACTCTATGTAAACTGGAAACCACATATCCTGAGGCTGCATTTATTGTAGCCGGGGATTTTAACAAGGCTAATCTGAAAACAAGGCTCCCAAAATTCTATCAGCATATCGGTTGTGCTACCAGGGCGGGCAAAACCCTAGACCACTGTTATTCTAACTTCCGCGACGCATATAAGGTCCTCCCCCGCCCTCCCTTCGGAAAAGCTGACTACGACTCCATTTTGTTGCTCCCAGCCTATAGACAGAAGCTAAAACAGGAAGCTCCTGCCCTCAGGTCTGTTCAACGCTGGTCCGACCAATCGGATTCCACGCTTCAAGATTGCTTCGATCACGTGGACTGGGATATGTTCCGCATTGCTGCGAACAACAACATTGACGAATACGCTGACTCGGTGTGTGAGTTCATTAACAAGTGCATCGGTGATGTCGTACCAACAGCATCTATTAAAACATTCCCCAACCAGAAACCGTGGATTGATGGCAGCATTCGCACAAAACTGAATGCGCGAACCACTGCTTTTAATCAGGGCAAAGTGACCGGAAACATGACCGAATACAAACAGTGTAGCTATTCCCTCCGCAAGGCAATCAAACAAGCTAAGCGTCAGTACAGAGACAAAGTGGAGTTGCAATTCAGACACGAGGGGTATGTGGCAGGGTCTACAGTCAATCATGGACTACAAAAGAAAAATCAGCCCCGTTGCGGATCACGATGCCTTGCTCCCAGACAGACTAAACAACTTTTTTGCTCGCTTTGAGGACAATACAGTGCCACTAACACGGCCCGCTACCAAAACCTGCGGGCTCTCCTTCACTGCAGCCAACGTGAGTAAAACATTTAAACGTGTTAACCCTCGCAGGCCCAGACGACATCCCCGGCCGCGTCCTCAGAGCATGCGCAGACCAGCTGGCTGGTGTGTTTACAGACATATTCAATCAATCCTTATCCTAGTCTGTTTTCCCCACATGCTTCAAGAACGCCACCATTGTTCCTGTTCCCAAGAAAGCTAAGGTAACTGAGCTAAATGACTACCGCCCTGTAGCACTCACTTCCGTCATCATGAAGTGCTTTGAGAGACTAGTCAAGGACCATATCACCTCCACCCTACCTGACACCCTAGACCCACTCCAATTTGCTTACCGACCCAATAGGTCCACAGACGACGCAATCGCCATCACACTGCACACTGCCCTAACCCATCTGGACAAGAGGAATACCTATGTAAGAATGCTGTTCA